>NC_058135.1:162813588-162838644 GCF_016433145.1 Gracilinanus agilis
TTTTCTTTTCTTTTCTTTTCTTTTCTTTTCTTTTCTTTTCTTTTCTTTTCTTTTCTTCCTTCCTTCCTTCCCTCTGAAAGTATCCAGAAGCACAGGCCATCTTTTTTTTTTTTCTTTTCTTTTTTTCTGAAAGGATTTACAGTCAGCGGACATCTTATTTCTTCTTTTTTTCTTTAAAGAGTCTTAACAATCCTTCATTGATCTACTTTGGAAATAGCCTAGGATAGTCTCATCTGCTGCTAGTTGGCTTGTTTCCTTTTAGGATGAAGCAGTGATCTCTGTACTTCCCCCTTATTTCTTGAAGTTTATTTCTTTCTGCTCCTGAGGTTATTTTATCCATTCTGGTTTTCATATAAAAACAGGAGCAATACTTTTTAGACAGTTCTGTC
Organism: Gracilinanus agilis; assembly: GCF_016433145.1. Taxonomy (NCBI): domain Eukaryota; kingdom Metazoa; phylum Chordata; class Mammalia; order Didelphimorphia; family Didelphidae; genus Gracilinanus; species Gracilinanus agilis. Next base: position 162,813,978 of record NC_058135.1, read on the forward strand.
CTACACACCTAAGCCCAGCATAAAGTAAATCTCTTTCAATACTATTTTCCCATCACCTTTGCTCTTGGGAATATAAATCTTCTTGTCAGAAACTTGAAAAAAACATTTTTATTTGTTTGTTTAAAAACTTCAGGCAATCTTAAAACAAAAATGGCACATAAGCCTTCCTATGCTTTGGATAGGAGTCAAACTTGCTCAGATAGAATTTGTGGCTCAAAGTAGCAGCCAGAGCCTGGCTGAAGAGAACATATGATACCACAAGCCACCAGGTAAAATTGTAGAATCCAAAGGTGACAGCCAAGGCCACATAGATCATCAGTTCTGCAAAATAATTAGGGCCAGAAACATATTCAAACCAGTCTCCAAAAGGAATTCTGTAGTTAGAGTGAATGACCTTTCCTGAAATGAAAAAAAGATACAGCATGAATGTGAAATGAGAATGTTTTTTGTCGTGAGTTCATGCTCTAGGAAACATGTAGTTATACTCCTATTTTATATTACAGTCTCATCCACCTACAATGTAAAACACACAATCTTGACATAATTAATGAGCAATTTCCACATTTAAAAAAATTCATTTCAGAAAGTCAAACAATAATTATAAAAGAAAGACTAATACAAAAAGTGTGTAAAAGTGACAGAATTAGCTTTGTAATGGGCAAAGATCACAATTTAAAGCTGTCACTATTTTTTATATAGATGAGATAACTTTATAGAAACTTTTTTTAATATAAATTTTTATATAAACTAGATGACAAAAGCTGACATCTTACATGTTGAGGACATATATATATAAAAGACTAATTTTTTTAGAAGAAAATTTATTTTATTAGAGAAAACAACCAATCACTTGGCAGGCCAATTCAGAAACTAAAGGATTTTAAAATTAAACATGTAACTTATCTGGCTATTTTAGGCCACAAAATATACTTTCATCTAAAGGTTACTTTCTAGGGCCTGATTATCTTGAACTTTAGCAAATTAACAACAATAGCAGCTAGCATTTGAAAATTTGCAAATCCCCTTACAAAGAAATCCCATTTTATTTTCACGACCACCCTTTATAGATGAGGCAACAATCTATCCTGAAGACTGGTGTTTAATTTTTACTTTTAAAGGTTGCTTAAAGAATAGGGTAACTTCAGAAGGAAAAACAAAGGGCTAGAGTTTGAGAGCTTATACATTAATTTTTTTCTTTTTGCCCTTCTATATTTATACGTAATTTGAAGCCCAAGACATCCTCGTGCTGGATAAACTTAAAAGGTTCCTACAGAGAAGAATTAAAACAATTATTGCCTGTGCATTTCAATGGCATAAAATGTTAAATAAATGTTAAGGAGGTAACAGTAGCCCATCACCTCCAAAGAAGGTGAGCACATGAATTAGGAATTTCAAAAATTTCCTTATTGCCAATGGATTGCATTTCTTCCTCACCAAATTTTTCACTAGATAAGCAGTAACTCTGATTAACTGGATTTCTCATCTTTTCTTTCCCCCTGATTCTAATCATAACTGTAGTGTGTAAATCTTGCAGCCATGTTTTTCATGGGTGCAAGCTAGCAGTTGCCCAGTTAGAACACAGAACCTGGCATGAAAAACATGGCTGCAAGATTTACACATTACATAACCAAGGCAAATGTCTCTAATACTTTGTGGTATGTTTCTGACAACCCTAGAAGATAGGTGGCTAACAATATTGTTATGCACTTTCTCTGATATCAAGTACACTGCCTAAAACATGGGCATTTTAGAATCATAGAATTCTGTTGGTTCTTATTTTAAATGTTTTTCATTATAAACTTAATCATCCAACACTTACATCTCAATGTACAAGAAGTCAGGAGGAGGATTTTACATGAAACTATGAACTTTTTCAATTTTTAAAAAATGTATGTTAAATTTTAACATGGTAGTAACAAGAGTACCCTATGTATATCCTTCTGAATTTCTATTTCTTCTTCTGCATATTTTTAAATGTATATTTGTCCCTTTTTAAAATTTCAATGACTGCTCACTAATTGTTTGCCCCCCCCAATAGAAATCATTCTTTGTAACAAATAATTATTGTCAAGCAAAACAAGTCAACAAACCAACTGTGGCTGAAAAATGGAAAAATCCTTGAACATTAGAGCTGGAAGGGACAGGGATGATCTGGTCTAAACCTCTCGTGTTTCAGATGAAGAATCTGAGACCTTGATAAGCAAACTGATTTACTAGTACTAAGTCAATTGTCTGGTTAATGAAGAAAAGGTCCGTTGTCCTGTGAAGATTAGCAAGTAGAGGCGGTAAATCTAAGGGAGCTCACCTGAATCATTCTTCCTCATGTTAGCCAGGATGACATGGCACCTGTACTGATGGACGGATGCCCAGATGAACATCATCATTCCCAGGATATGGAACCAACGCGCCTGCATCAACAGACTTTTCCCTACGTAAACTGTGGAGGTAACAGGTACCTGATTAGCACAATGTTGCTGACATCAGAAATAAAGCGTATTTGAAAAAAAAGAAAAATCTTGATGAGTTAGGTCAGGGGCAGAACTCCTACATTTTCATCCTCCCCGTCTCATTTTCCCCTTATGTACTTGGAAGGGGCACCTGGACGCAGAGTGGAGAAACTCTCCCTGCCTGACCTTCAGTTCTCTGGACAAGGCACAGCATTGCTCTCCGCTGGCAGACAAGCTCTGGGGCCGCTGGCAGAAAACCCCACTTAAAATATTTTTCATCCATCAGCATGCTCCAATGCTGTGTTCCCTTTCAGAAGTGTGATTCTGTTCTCTACCCATTCTGTGGCCAGTAACAACACTGTCACACTGAAGGGTTTTCAGTACTATTCCTTCCACCATGAAAAAGTACCCTGACAGGTTTCCAGGGAGGAAAAGCAGTGCTTAAAGGAGATTCATCCTGTTTAATGTCAGAAAACAGTTTCTAGAAAAAACAAAGGGCGGTCACTATTTCTGCACACCTACCGTGAAGATGAAGTAAGGGAGGGTCAGAAACGAGGTCTTCTCCAGACCAAAAAAACCTCCACAGATTATAGACATAAAAGGGGATGGAAACCTTCTCATTAGTCCATAGTTACAGGAGTCTTATGGATTATAGAATCTGATTTTTAGAGCAGAAAGAGATGCCAGCTGGTCCAGTTCTCTCATTTTACAGATGAAGAATTGGAGACCCAGAGAGGTGTGACTGACTCCCCAGAGGTCAGACAGATAGGACTTGAATGGAATTGCAGTAACAGAATCTCCAGGGGGGAAAAAAATCTTAAATCCTGAAATTGGTCTAAAAACACGAGATGGCAAGGACAGTCTTCCTCCTAAAAGATTATTTTACTTGGAGCTTGTAGCCTGGCTGCGCAGACAGCAGGGATCCAGGTGTCCTTCCCAGCAAAAAAGCTTCAATGAGCAAGGAGGGAACTTTCCTAAATTATAATCCCCTAAAGGAGTAGGTTAGGGGCAGGAACATGTATAAGGTAGGATGGAGGAAAAGGAGAGGTCCCAATAAAGGCTTTGGGAATTCTAGAACAGCCACCCTGGGAGGCAGGTGCCTGGCAGCATTAGGAGAGATGAGATGAAGGAAAGGCTCAGGGAATATCATCACAGGAACATCTAGCATCTGGCAAATACGCTCTAAAATCCATGTGTGTCCCCTTCTCTCCAGAGTTCTCATAAGAGAAGTTCAGAAAGACTTCCAAGGGAAGAGGGAACCAGAGAGCTCCAAGAGAGTGGAGTGACGTCAGCCGCCTGTCTAAGCACAAACACTTATTAAGGGTTGGCTCTGTGTCTGCCAGGGACTATGTAAGGTACGAAGGAGATAAAGGCAGAAGGGAATCAGGCAAGATAGGAGGCTGGGAGCTGACAGCCAAAAAGCACAATGGAGAACAAGCAGAGTTTTTGCTGCAGAAAACCCAAAGGCGACTGTCATTCTCCAAGAATGTGTGAAAATCATGGCATTAACTGAAAGTGTGTCAAAAAGGTTTTCCCCAGGATGGAAAACACTGCATCTCACTTTAATTCTTCTGATTGCATTTAGAGCAACTTAACTGAGGCATCTTATTCTAAGCATCCTGAATTATCAGAGGGATCTATCTGGCTGGGCCAGGATTCTGGTTTTGAGAAAATAAATTCTGTGAAAAGAGAGGAAGTAAGTACAAACATAATTTATGAAGCCTTATCTGAAAACACATGAATGCCTTTGGGGGAAATTCAGATAGGGAGGTAGAAATCAAAGGGAACCATTGCTTAAATGCAGGGTTGCCTTTAGGAAACAAAAGGAAATGTGACTCCGGGAGTAAATATTCTAGTCAGAGAGAAATACAGTGCTGGAATCCAGGTAGCTGTAGTAAAAGCCAACTTGCACTCAAGATGCTAATATATTAGCCTGCAGAAAACCTTGAGATTGCCATCCTTATCCCAAATATACAAATTGAGATTGAATTTTCTGTGCCTAATATATTTAAAAGCAAAGGTTCAGTTTGATTTCTATCTCCCTATCTGAATTTCCCCGAAAGGCATCTGTGTGCTTTCAAAGAATGTCTCTTAAATTATGCTTGTACTTACTTCCTCTCTTTGCGTAGAATTTATTTTCTCAAAACTTAGGGGGAAAAAACCTGTTACCACAACCTGATCTCTTACAGTAAGCAATGCCGTTGTGTAGAAGTTAAAGGATACACTTCTCCCTTCTCTTAACAACTAATAAATTGTTTTCAGTGAATTTACCTTATGGGGGTGTTGCTGGGGTGCTTGCTGGGAAGTGCTGTGACAAGGCAAAGTTTAGTGGCAACTAATTTAAAAATTAAAGACATACACAATTCACGATTACATTTTCCCTCTAAATCAAAGGTTATTCACCTTTTTTTATTGTTTCACAGACCCGTTATGTCTGTCTGGTAAAGACTGTGAACCTCTTCTCACAATAATGTTTTTAAACAATTGAGTAAAATATGAAATTTCAGTTAGAGGTTAATGAAAATAAAGATGTAATTGTTCCCCCCATCTGAGTTCACAGCATTCTTGAAATGTTAGATCTCTGGAATCTATGGATCCCAGGTTAAGAATCCATGCTCTCAATATAAAGAACATTTTAAAAAGTTTAGCGTGTGAATTTAATTGAAATTTCCTATTACCCTTTTCCTCCTTTCGCTGGCTCTCCTATTAAAATAGCTTGTTATCTGTGATAGAAAAGAAAATGCTATTAGTGGTTCTGAGGTAGCTTATCCTACCCTAATAGGAAAGAGGAATATTTTGTTATTTGCCATAGGATTAAGGTCTTTTTCACTTTGGTAAACCTGGATCTGAATAAATCATTCCCACGGCAAGAGGGTCAGGAGCCACAATGCAGCAACCTAAGCACAGAGAGTGGTTAGAGGCAGTAGCTGGGCCAGGGGGCAGGTACCCATTATTTTAGGGTAAAATCCTTTACCTTAGCTCCTGTCCAACTCTGCTCCTTGAGTACCACTTATTCCCCGAAGAAGCAAAATCACATTCAGACACACATTTCTGTTGCTTGTACTTACAAACAGATCCAAAGCTCCTTGAACCCAAGAGATCTGATCTTCCAGTTTCCGAATTTTCCATAATACCTTTAATGGCATTTTGTCCCAAACTACACTGTTAATGAATCCCAAAGAGTTACAGCAGACAGACCAAGGGGAGAGAGAAAGTAAATGCGAAAATAATTCAAGAAGCATTCTTCGAAAGCAGACGAATGCCTTTTTGGGGAAATCTAGCTAGGGGGCTAGAAATCATACAGAATCGTTCCCGAAGTAGCAGACACACTCACCATTTCTGCCCTCAACTGGCACCTGGCTCAGCACAGTTAAGCCAATAATAATATAATAAGAGATTCCAAAGCAGTACTGAACCACGTGAATCACACTCTCGGAGAAGACGCTGATGAAGAGGCACTCGCTGAGCCTGCGGATGCTGTGCAGCCATATAAACACTAGCACCAAGAAGGCAGACAGGGCCAGCTCATCACCTGCAATGAAAAGCACAGCACACTCGGGATATGGCTCTCCTGGGGCGAGCTTTCTTTCCTTTTTTGGTGGTGTTCAAAGGAAATTTATTTTCCCAATGACACAAAATCATTTTTAACACATTTTCCAAAATGACAAGATCCAAACTGTTCTCTCTCCTTTCTTTCCCTCCCCATCATAGAGACGGTGAGCCATTTGATCTGGGCTCATTTTAAATCTATTTTTCCATCATTAAACACAGAACCAGACATCCTTCGCTCCAAAGATAGTTTAGTCCTGGTTATTTAAATAGTTCTGTTTAGCTTACAGAGAGGTTAGTACAACCCCTCATTCTTATAGCCAGATAATAACAAATGCTCAGAGGTGGCGATCAGAAAAGCACCTATCACCAGCGCGGTGGTGAGAATCAATTGAGATAATATTTATAGTGTTCAGCAGAGTGCCTGGTCCATAGAAGGGGATACAAAATGTTACTGTTAATTTTTTTAAAGTATCTTATCAGTTATCTTATAGATGAAGGCTTCTGAGCTATAGGGAAAGCATATTGCGGTTGGATAAAAAATATCTGGTCTGGAAGTCAAGACAAGTTATTTGGAAATGTGTCTCATCCCATACAGGTTGGTTGGCTGCCATCTTTCTTCCTTGAAGAGGACCCAAATGCCGTGGCTGGTGATATTATTTGGGTGTCACATAAATTAGATTTAAGTCAAGCAGAGTTGCTCAGTGCTGTCAGCCTCACTCTTTCTTCCAGAGTCATGGAAGTCCTTCGGCAAGACCAAAGTCCAGACCAGGATGGCCCGGGATGCCGGGGATGACCATGGCGTCTTCCACGGCTGGCCAAGCTCTAAGCGCATGGCAGGGCCTGCTTCAGCCACCTTGGCTTATCCCCATCTGCCAGAGGGGGTCTTCCCCTGCGTCCCCTCACTTACAGGCTTAAACTTGACGGTCACCTTAATCTAGTTTGGCCCATTTGCTGAGATGGTTTATTGGGATGTAGCCACTGTGCACGCTGCAGCTTCAGCTTGGAGGCCCAACTGATGGCCGTGGCAAGTGGACGCCAAAGGAAGAGAACAGCCCTCCCACCAGACCCCAGCATCCCCTCCCCTCTGGGGAGGTGCTCTCTACAGCAAGGATCTGTGCTTCTCCGCACTTCCAGGCCCACAGGACTAGCCCTGAAAGCCTCCAATGGCATTGATGCATTGCGGATGCCAAGTCCCCTGCCTCCTGCCTCAGTCCTGTCCCTGTGGAGACAGGGGAGGGAGGAAGTCATTTAAGAGAGAGAACAAGGACGGGCTCTATAGTGACATGTGCTGAATGAGAAAAGGAGCATGAGCTAAAAACAAACTAAAACGAGAGCAAAATTTTCTGAAAGCAGGAAAATCGTGCATTTCATAGGACAACCAAATGCAATCAAATCCCTGATTAGTCCTGCTCTTGCCCTTTCTCTCCTCTCCCTCTAAGGGCAATGGACAGTTCCATAATATACCCCTCAAAAATTAAGTTTTAGTTTTTTAGGAATAGCAGAAGTGAAAAATCCAAACACTTCCTCCTAAGGTAAGTTTCAGTCTCATTCGACAAAGTCCTGAAAAAATGCTGGTTTAAATGAGCAGGAGTTGTGGTGGAATCATCTCTCCTTTCAAAATGGGATTTATTCTGGTCTTCCTCTTCAGAGTCTCCTCCCTGGGAACAAGTGCTGCGGGTTTGACAGCCCAAGATTCTTGTTCCTAGGGATGGGATGGGGTTTAGGAGCTGGAGGCCAGAAGAGATTTTCATTCCTAACTGGTTCATTTGTTTGAAGCCAGTTATTGTCTTTCTCTTCCAGTTCTTTATTTTTAAAAATGTAGCTATGGAAAGAGGGGATTTTGTAATTATATGAAAAATAAATGGCAAAGATGGGATTATTCTCATACCCCAAACTCACTACATAACATTTTTATTTTTTTCTTCCCAAAGTTTTACATCGAGTTTTCCAGAAAATGCTTTCCAGCAAAGTTCTGAGGCTTTATGCCAATTATTTCAGTGATGGTATGTTTCCAAGTTACTTTAAAGGATAAGACAGTCATTCTTGTTCTTCTCCTTCTCTTTCAAACCCTTACCTTCCATCTTAGAATTAATACTGTATATTGGTTCTAAGGCAGAAGAGTGGGAAAGGCTAGCAAAGGGTCACTGAGCTAGGAAGTGTCTGAGGCCAGATATCTTATTTTTCTTCTTTTCAAATATGTAAAGATCCCTGATCCTTCCATGGATCTGGGTTCTTGGCTGATGGGCGGACATTGGCTGATGGCATAGCTTGCCTGCTTCCCTTCATTGCCTCACAAGCTCCACGCAGAATGTCTGGGGCTTGTCTCAAAGTCAGGAAAGAAAGTTTAAAAAAGCCTTTTACCCTCTCTAGAAGTTTCATTTCCCCACTTTTAGCAAGATTCATCCTAATTCTGTTGTTGTCCAGTCACATCCGACTATTCGTGATTCCATTTGGGATTTTCTTGGCAAAGACCCTAGACTGGTTTGTCATTTCTTTCTTTTTTCAAAAAATAAATTTATTTAATTTAGAATATTTTTCCAAGGTTCCATGATCCATGTTCTCTCCCTCCCTTCCTTCCCTCCTCCCAGAGTTGACAAGCAATTCCACTGGGTTATCCATGTCTTATTGCTGTTTCTTTCTCCGGCTTATTTTACAAACGAGACAATGGAGGCAAACGGGGCCAAGCGACTTCTCCAGGGTCTCTGCCACCAGATCTGAACTCGGGTTTGCCCGACTCCGGCCTTCTATCTAAGGTGACCCCAATAATAATAGTAATGCCTAATATTAATATCCAGCTCGTTAAGGTTTGCAAAGTCCCTTTTGCACGGTTTTATTCTCACAACAGGCCTGTGAGGGGAGGAACCTGAGGCTGAGACACTGATTTGTGGGGAGTCCTGTAGCTGGGGGGGTCTCTGAAGTGAGATTCAGACCCCGGTGGAGGCTGGGGGTCTCTGAGACCCGGAGGGAACCGGACAAAATGCTGGCTGTTCTCCGATTCCCCGGGCCGGGGGTAAAGCCTGGGTCTGACTGTGTGTGAGCGCCACACGCCGCCCTGGCTCACGGGACACGCGTGGGCTGGGGGTTACCTTGTATTTGGGAAGCCCCGAGTTTCCCAAGCAAGTCATGAAGCCACCCCGGAAAGGGTGTTCCCAGGAGCAGGGCCCGGGCCAGGCACAAAAGCAAGAAGCCGTTCCACGCCACCGAGATGATATAGAAATGGGAAAACCACCTGCAGAAACAACAGAAGCTCGGGTCAGTGTGGAGGCAGACCAGAGAGCCAGTCTTCCTTCAGGAATGGCGCTCCCCGGAGGACGGACGAAGGCCTCTGGGCTTCCTGGCTCCAGGCCCGATGCTCTACCCACTGAGCTACCTCGCTGCCCCCTAAGCCAAGGCGGAGTGTCTTGGCCAAGGCCTCAGCTTGTTGTTCTCCCTTAGTTTAGAAGGGGATCCAGGGCATCCATGACAAGGGGGTGGCCTGGGCAGAGTCACACGGGGTCCTCAGCCTCCCTCTCTTCCAGAATCCTCCAAGCCCAGGACGATGTGCCTGGCTCAGGGGGCAGGGAACGATGCCCCCTCAGGTCTCCCGGCACACAGTCCGATTTTGGCTGCGGGGATTCCACTTCTCCAGTTACCTTTTCCCACTCTCCCCCTTTCCCTATTCCCACAGGACCCTACAGGAAGGTCTCACAGGCAGGGCCAGCGTCATGAGTACTGCTAACATGCCTGAATTAGAATTCTGGTGTCCTGCCTAAAAAAAATAGAGAGTGCAAAATAGGAGCTCAAAGGGTGCACTGGACAAAGAATGTGAAATGATAAGCTCTACCTTTATCTGCAGATTTACAAAACATCTGAATAGGAGGAGGTCAGAGGAATGGAGTTCAATCCCTCCTGCTATTTACTGCTTTTATGGCCTCACAAATGGCTGTGCCTTTCCAGCCTCTCCAGCTTTCCGCAAGTGAAAAATGAGGAAGGTGACCTAGAGGACCTCTGAGTCCCCTTTCAGCAATCAAGCACTTATCTCAGTACAAAGTTTAAAGAAAAAACACCTCCCAAGAACAACAAAGAAAATCATGGCAGAATTAGCTTTCGTGGTCATCTTAAAACAAATCTAGAAAAGGGAAGTTTCTAAGCTGTACTGTCAAATTGCTTCACATGGAGCTGACTTCTCAGAAAATTGCTATGTGGCAATGGGTTTTTAGAAAGTCAAATCTCTGGCAACAAAAAGGAAATTAAAAAAAAAAAACAACCTACCAACAGCAAAGAATCCATAAAAAATCCTATGTAAATGTAATGAATATGTTTAATTTATTCAAGCTTTAACTCTCAGATAGGTTTAATACTTAGAAAAATAAAAACATTCAATGTTTAATCCTATTTAAACAATGTGCCGAATGAAAGGAAGGAAAAAAATAACTGTGCCAGCCTGTAACCCCTGTTGGCCCAATTTAAATATTAATAGCAAATTTTATGAAAAAAAGAAAAATAGGGCAAAGTTTACCAATACTAAGAGATTTACCCGATTCTAACAGACTAGATTCTGTTCTAACTTTCGAAAGTTCAAAAAGCCTGTGATTTCTTTGGGGCAGGGACTTTCTTGCTATGGTCAAACATAAAGGAATGAATGAATGGAATCATTTGCTGGCTCATCTTCTCCAGCCTTGGCCAAGCTGGTCCTTGACATATAGGCACAGTCTCCTCCTGGATCTGCATTAAATTCACAGAATCCAAGTTAGCAGGGACTTCAGAAGTCCTCTAGTCCCCTCCTGGACCTGAATGAGAGCTTTGGGGAACCAAGGATAAGACCTCTGATACTCTTCCCACCATCTCCCAAGTGAGCTGTTTTGACTTTGGGCATACTCCACCTTTATCTGCAGATCTGCAAAACATCTGAATATGGGGAAGTGAAAGAAGTCTGGAAGTTTCCCCTTAATTAATACTTAGCTCAGCTTGTTTGTACCTTCCACTGAGGGTCCCCAGCATTTCTCCAAAGAGGGAAGAGAGAATATGAGTAAACAAGCCCCACCATTCTGCCTGAAGAAAGCCTTTCAAAATATTTAAAGATATCGATCATCTCTCCTTCCACCCATTCACCCTCCAACTTAAGCCATATCTTTTCCAGGATGTTGTTTCCTTGTTGTCTAATTTGGAATTCTCTTGACAAATATACTGGAGTGGTTTACCATTTCCTTCACTGCTCATTTTATAGATGAGGAAACCAAGGCGAACAGGGCTGAGAGACTTGTCCTGGGTCACACAGCTAGGAAGTGCCTCAAAGATTTAAACTCAGGTCCTTCTGACTAGGTTCAGACATGCTGCCCTCTTTTCCAGGATAGAGAACCTCAATTCCTTAAACTGATCTTCATATGGCTTGATCTCAAGAGCTTTCCTCCACCATCCACATCCTCTTAAAATGGGTTCTCCTAAACAACACAGTCCTGCAGAGGGAGTGTGATGAGGGACTAGTGTTCCTGTAGCCCAGTGGTTCCCAAACTTTTTTGGCCTACCGACCCCTTTCCAGAAAAGATATTACTTAGCCCCCTGGAAATTAATTTTTAAAAATTTTAATAGTAATTAATAGGAAAGATAAATGCACCTGTGGCCATCACCGTCCCCCTGGATTGCTGCAACAGCCACCAGAGGGTGGTGGCGCCCACTTTGGGAATCACTGCTGTAGCCCAAGAACAGGCACCTTTTCTGCCCTGTGCCAGGGTTGCTGCATGCCCACTGATAGGAGCCTAGCCACCTTCAGGCAAGAAGGAGCAGAACCCCAGGGAAGGCATCTGTAGAAGGGAGAGCGGGAAGAGAGCAGAAAGACGGCTGGATCAGGAATCAGGCCCCCCCTCCCTACAGTCAGATTCACTACCAGTGTGACCTCAAGCAAGCCTTCTTCATTGTCTTCGTAATTTCGTTTTCTCCTCTGTAAAATGAGGGGAATGGCCGGGGTGATTTCTAAGGTCCTGAGGGAGACGGGCAGTGAGGGGCAGTGATGGAAACAGGGCGCTCATACTCTGTGAAATCTTGTATTTCTCACCCTTTAGCACTAGCATGCAGCATTAGTCAAGCATGAATTGAAGAATCAATCACCTGTACTGGAACTGTAATGTTCTCTAGTGGGCATTAGCTTTGTGCTGCTCAGTTTTATGAATGACTCCTACGCTTCTAGATTTACTTTAGTTCTGAAGTGTAAGACACAATTCATCACCTATCATGGTCCTCCAGTGTACTGCATCCCCCTCCCTGCTCCCATCATTGAAGAAAAACAGTACAGAAAGGTGGACAATGTGGGGAACATAGGACCTGAGCAATGAGGACCCTGGCATTTCCAAAGGATCCCCCAAACCTGCACATCCTTATTCCCTTTTTGGTGATGTGTACCCCCAAACACACTTCTAAATTTGGCCATGCCCATTTCCCAGGTTTTTTTTTTAAAACCCTTAACTTCTGTGTATTGACTTATAGGTGGAAGAGTGGCAAAGGTAGGCAATGGGGGTCAAGTGACTTGCCCAGGGTCACACAGCTGGGAAGTGTCTGAGGCCAGATTTAAACCTAGGACCTCCCGTCTCTAGGCCTGGCTCTCAATCCACTGAGATACCCAGCTGCCCCCATTTCCCAGGGTTTTTGGGAAAGATGGAGACTTCCCTGGAATGGGAGATGACTAGCTCTCAGACCCTAATAAATATGCAAACCCTGATCCACACCTCAGGTTGCTACTCCATTACCTATTGGGCCATTCCATCAGTCCCAAGACTCAGCTCCTATTCCACACTTGTTGCTGTAGCTCCACACTCTGACAGTTCACACCATTAGTTCCAGAGAGGTTACTGTACTATCCCAAGGGCTAATCCATCTGCTCTAGGGCTACCTGAGTAGGCTATCCCACCAGCTATTAGGCTATTTCACCATCTTAAACCTCTTCTTCAAATACATTCTTTTCTTACTTCTGGATTGAACAGAGTTTGAGTCTCCCATTCTTGGGGTGAGACCCTTGTGAGGAAGATTACTTAGTTATCATTTAGGAGACCTAACAGGAAGGGCTGGAGAATTCCACATGGAATGGGGAAGCAGGAAGTGGTTTGCTCTCTCTCTGAGATGGACTCCATGGTGGTTGGGACAAGTTGCAACTGACCCTGGGAGACCTCAGATTTCCAGAGATCCTGAAGGAAGACTGACAACTACTTGTGGGAGATTTTGGTAGAGACTATTAATTCCAACCTGAGTTGCAGGTTAACTTGGGCTGGGTTAGCTCCCAGAATCTACCCACCTGAAAGAGTACAGCTAGTGGTCCTGGAGGAGCTGGTACATCGCTGGAGTGTGTCTGGACTCAGCTGTGAGGATTCCCACTTCAGTCCTGCTATTCTCTGGGCCCTGCCTGGCTTAGGTCTCAGATGAGTATAGATAAGTCCCTCCCCTGACCCTGTGGTTTGCCCTTAGTCTGAAAAGTGTAGAAACCCCTATTCCCATCCTTTACCATAGTTTCCTTAATTAAAATTGTTATAAACTCTCTTGCCATTTGCCTGCTAGTTTTCATAGGCCTTGTCTAGATGGTACAGAGTGGCAGTTAACAGATTTCTCCTTAACAGTTAAACCCGGTCTCCCTACCTTGTTTGGTCCTGCCTTCTGTCATTCCTGTCTCCCTCACACCCCACTGAATCCACAAATAATATTTTAGTTTAACTCCTCTGGTTTTCCCCATAATACCCTGCGCCAAGCTTGGATGTGCTTCTCCCATAACAGTCCCTTCTAGATCCAAATCCAATTCTTTGAATGAAACTAGGATATTACTCTGCATCAGGCAAGTATGATTTCTCAGTGCCATGTTGAATCTGAAGAACCCTCAGGCTATTATACTATTCAGAAGCTGACACACTGAATGAACTTTCACACCAATTGGCCTCCAATATGACCAGTCAGTAAACAGTTGTTCATTGCCTACTATGTGCCAAGCACCGTGCTCCGTGCTGGAGACACAAATAAGCAAAAGACAGTGCCTGTGCTCTAAGAGCTTAAAATCGTAAGAGGGGAAGTTACTGTTCAGTCCTGCTGAACTCTTCACAACCCAGGGGTCCACAGCGCGCCGTGCAGTCCTCCGGGAGGTTTTCTCGGCAAAGATGCTGGAGTGGTTTACCATTGGCTTCAACGGTGGATTCACCTTGGCTGCCTCCAATGGGGAAGGACCACACAGAAGGAGGAGAGGATGTAGGGAGGGAGAACAATGATGAAATCCAGAGGAGAGCATCAGCTGCCCTGGTGCCCTTCTCGGTCAGTGAAGGATCTGGGAGAAGCTCTCCACTGTCCAGCCTGCAGGGCAGGGACTTGTGATCTTGCAAGATACTGAGATTCCTCAGGGAAACAAGAAATATCCAGGACGATCAATCAACTGTAGGGAACTGCAGGGACTCCAAGGACCAATTGATAACAGATAGAGCTGGAAGGGACCTCAAAGGTCATTTAGTTTCCATTCTCTCATTTTCCAGATGAGGAAACTGAGGCAAAGAGAAGCTAAATAACTTACCCAAAGTGAAGAAGGTTGGAGGCTGTATTTTTTCTTTCTACAGTAATAAAAGGAGCTGCTACATGACTTGATAGTTAGAGCACTAGACTCGGACTCAAGAAGAACTGAGTTCAAATATGGCCTCAGGCACTAGCTGTGTCCCCCTGGTCAAGTCACTTAACCTCTTTGCCTCAGTTTCCTCATCTGGAAAATGAGGTCATGACAATGCCTGCCTATCAGAACTGTTGTGAAGATCAAATGAGATAGAATTTGTAAAATCAAGTGCCATATAAGTGCTAGCTATTATTAATAATTATATGGTCGTTAATAGGAGTTTTTGCTATGCTGATTATTTTTCTAATATGCAAATGAGAGGCCACATGTCTTAGTGGTTAGAACTATGACTCTGAAGTTGGGGAAAATTATTCCTGCCTCCAGTATAACCCAGCTGTGAGATGCTGACCCAGTCACCGAATGTCTTCCAGGTCACTCTCCAGGACTCTTATTTTTGGGCAAGGTGCCAACCTGTGCTGGTAAAGGCAGATTCCTCACCTGGGAGTCTCCTACACAAATGAAATCACACGCCCAGTCCCTATACCCAATAATGAAACACCCTTATATTCCTTAGTCTGTCTCAAAGTACTTATTCAGGCTCAATGCTAAGTACTTAAGATATCAGAATCTCAGGGGCTTCCTCCTGGTCCCTAAGAGGACAGAGCTGAATTTGAATGCAGCCTCTGATATTTAGATGTGTGATTCCACACAAGTCATTTAACCTCTGCCTGCCTCAGTTTCCCCAATTGTAAAATGGGGAATAATCATTGTACCTATATTCCAGGGTTGTTGGGAGATCAAACAAGATACTATCTTCATGCTGTCTCCTCCATTAGCTTGTGAGTTCTTTGAGTTCTGGGACTGCCTTTTGCCTCTTTCTCTATCACCGGTGTTTAGCACAGTTCTGACACATAGTTGGTGCTTAATATAAAATGCTGAATGATTAATTTATAAAGTGCCTCGAACATAATAGGTACTTAGTAAATGCTTGTTCCCTTCCCTTTCAAAAAGTTCTTATTCTTCGAATAAAGAATTACATTTCTCCATTGGTGTTCTTGTAATGACAATTGATGGGATCATGGAAGAGCTATCTGGTTCAGCACCAATTTTTTTTTTTTTAAATCCTCACCTTCCATCTTAGAATCAATACTATGTATTGGTTCCAAGGCAGAAGAGTGGTAAGGGCTAGGCAATGGGGGTTAAGTGACTTGCCCAGGGTCACACAAGCTAGGAAGTATCTGAAGTCAGATTTGAACCTAGAACCTCTAGTCTCTAGGCCTGGTTCTCAGTCCACTGAGCCACCTAGCTGCTGCCATTTTTACAGATGAGGAAATGGAAGCCAAGAAAACTAAGTGACTTGTCCGAAGAAAGGAAGTGGCAGAAGCAGGCATGAAACCCAGGTCCTCTGACTCCAAATCCTTCTATTTCCAATGAACAAAGTTCCTACCTTACCCTGTTGTTTTTAATTTCTAAAAATTCAATTAAAAATAAAAATTTAGATGGAATACAATAGAATCAAATCCGGATTTTCAACATTTAGATTATAGGCAAGTACTTCTTCCTTCTCAATCAGAACTATGGTAAACACACCTTTCATTGTTTAACTGGAGCTGCCCCATTATCTACACTGACAATATACAAAAAGAAATGTATTGTTCAGACATAGAGAAACAATGGTTGAACCTTTACATGGGAGGTTCCGCTCCAAAACTCTGGAGGAAGTCCTCTAGGATTATTTCATAATTTAGTGGAAAGTCAAGAAGTTACTAGAAGCCCAAAGACGACCAACTGTTAATAATAATAAGGAATAAGGGAAAATCAGTCACTAAGTCCTTGAGTAAGTAAATCATTTAACTTCTGGGTTTCTGGATGACCTCTAAGGGCCATTCAGCTTTAAGTTCTATGATGTCTTGAATTTTTGTTCACCATATGACAATATGAGCAGTGACTTGTTTTCTTTTGGCAGGGTAGGATCCAAAGAAATCAAACATGGTATGTCAATACTGGAAAAGCCTAGAATTTCATCTATGTGGGGCATTCCTCCATCTAAAGATGATCTATGATTTGGTTACATGCCGATGGTTATACTACTGGTAAGTCTTGAAGGTAGATGTGAAGTCAGGTCTTCTTGGCTCCAAACCCACTTATACCCTGTCTCTTATCAAATATTGTGCAAGGGCATATTTTTCCAAAACAGATAATTAAATGAGAGATTCAGTATTCTGCAAGGAACATTTGTCCTCTTCCACTCATTTTATGTCAGTGTATTATTAATAGGAGACGTGATAATATGGAGGAAAAAGAGGAAGGAGGGAGAAAAAAATCAAGTCAGATTAAAACCAGAATGAGAGATAATACCTACTTAGGAGAACTTTGGCAAACATAAATTGTAATCCCTTTGGCTTAATTATAAGGATAATCTGAGAAAATTAAAGTTTAGATAAGGTAAATTTTGTCAGCACCTTATTATGTCTGCCTTCTTCATTTTTTTTTCCCCTCATCAGAAAAAGTGCAGTCATCAACTCATTTCAATACAAAGGGTCACAGATTTAGTGGTGGAAGGGACCTTTAGAGACATCTATTCTAAAGTCATTTTGTAGATGACAAAACCAAGAAGCTAAGTGACTTTACTGCAGTTGTCCAGGCAGCTTTGTAAATGCTGGAACTAGTTAGACTCTTAGAGACTGTGACTAAGTTCAGGGCTCTTTCCACACTAGCCCATGCTGCTCCTCCAGCAGTCAGAATGACATAGTGATTAATTAAGTTTCAAAAGTCAAGTTAAATGCAGCCTTTTTACCATGGGAGATAGTTTAGATTGCTTTTGAACTATATTTTTGCATCATCAAGGATTCCAAATGCTTCTCTCCTAAATACTAAATATAAATATACTCTTAGCTATACCTTGGCACTCATGTTTTTAAAAAGTGAAGACATAACCAAAACCACCCTTCTTCAAATCTCAGATTCAGTGAATTGCTCCTTAATCTAGATTTCAACTCTAGCAATTTGATTTTATCTTTCAAGAAAACCATAAACCCTACACATCTTATCATGGGTTATGGTGAAAACTTGATATTCCAAATGGTAGCAGAAGTATTTTAGAGACGGAATAGGTTTGGGTACCTGGACTTTCAGAAAAACTGCATAAAGAGAGTGGAGCCAAGATGGCAGCTTAGTCCCGGGGATAATCTCTGATATGCTCTGATAATCCTTCCAAACCAATCTTTAAAAAGCTCCTCAAAACAACAGGAGTCAATGGGGGGCAGCTGGGTAGCTCAGTGCATTGAGAGTCAGGCCTAGAGACAGGAGGTCCTAGGTTCAAACCCGGCCTCAGCCACTTCCCAGCTATGTGACCCTGGGCAGGTCACTTGACCCCCATTGCCCACCTTTACCACTCTTCCACCTATAAGACAATACACCAAAAATTAAGGGTTAAAAACCAAAAAAACAACAGGAGTCAAGAACTAACAGCAAGATAGAGAGAGGGGCTCTCCTGTGGAAAACAACTTGAAATATAGGCAGAGAAAATTGATTTTCATGGAATCGAGAGAACCAGAAGCAAAACTGTACACAGAGGTCATGAAAGAAATTTGGTCTTTAAAAAATTAGAATTGGACAGACAGAAACCAATGATTTCATGAGACATCAAGAAACAATAAAACAAAATAAAAAGAATGAAAAAAAAAGAAATATGAACTATCTCATTGAAAAAAACTGACTTGGAAAATAGATCCAGGAAAGACAATTTAAGAATTATTAGACTACCTTAAAAAGCCATGATTTATTTTTTAAAAGCCTGGACATCATATTACAAGAAATGATTAAAGAAAACTACTTTGATATTCTTGAACAAGAGGGTAAATAGAAATGGAAAGAATCCACAGATCAGCTACAATAAATCCCCAAATGACAACTCCCAGGAATATTATATCCAAATTCAAGAGTTCCCAGGCTAAATACTACATGCAGCTAGAAAGAAACAATCCAAATATATGGAGCCCCAGCCAGGATTACACAAGATCTAGCTACTTCCACATTGAAGAATCAGAAGGATCTGGAATATGATATTCCCAAAGACAAGGGAATTGGGTTTATGCAAAAATAATCTAGGGGTGAAAAAGAGGATTGAACTGAGAGAAATGGGAAAAGAGAAGTAAAATGGGATAAATTATATCACATAAAGGGGGGAATACTATTACAATGGAAGGGAGGATGAGGTTAGTGACAGGTAATACTTAAACCTTACTCTCATTGGAATTTGCTGAGAGAGGGAAGAACAGCCAGATTCATTAAGGTATAGATTCCTTTCTTACCCTACATAATTTGAGAGAACAATGTATACAGTAATAACCTTATAAAAAAAACTGGAAAGACTTGAGAACCCAATCAATTCAAGGACAAGTTGCAATTCTAAAGAATAATAATTAAAAAAAAGACAGAGAACTACCTCCTGAGGCAGAGAAGATGGACACATGATGAAGGAGACATATTTTTTTGGACATGGCCAATGTAGGAAAATTGGCTTTTCTTGAATGGTATATTTGTTATGAGAATTTTGGGTTTTTTTTGGAGGGATAATTAATAGAAGATAGCTAATTTTTAAAAGTTCTGGGGGATGAAAGATTTCTCTTTTGTTTTTGTATCTCCAAAAGACAGTGCCTGACAATAATAAATACTTTTTCATTCATTTTCCATTATCATTTATATTTATGAAAATATTTTATCATATTTGTATTTATCAATGTCATTTATGTACAGGATTAGTATGAAGGAGTCAGAGATTTAGGGGATTTTTTTAAACCCTTGCCTTCCATCTTAGAATCAATACTGCCCATCAGTTCTAAGGTAAGAGAGCGGTAAGGGCTAGGCAATGGGGGTTAAGTGACTTGCCCAGGGTCACACAGCAAGGAAATGTCTGAGGCCAGATTTGAACCCAGGAAATCCCATCTCTAAGCCTGGCTCTCAATCCACTGAGCCACCTAGCTGCCCCCAGGTTTAGGGGATTTTAAAAAGACTTTTACCTTTAGTATGACAATTCAAAGCAGGAAAATGATGCCAAGTAGTGGGGGGTGGGAGAGGAGGGAGCTGTTAAAGACTTTTCCTACCAAAAACAATGGCTTATGCTTAATGTCAAAACGAGATCATAGGGCAGCATGTTCTTCGCTGTCCGGGTACAAAACACCTGTGCTATGAATCCCACTGTAGTCCGTGCAGTGCAGCAGGAACCCGAGCCCTCGAGGCATTAGCGCCAATCCCCCACAGCCAAAGCCGCCCCTTGGAGCTCAGCTCATTTAGGCTAGGCTCCGGAGTCGCCCTCACATGCATGCCCTCTGCTGCCCCCTGCAGGCCGCACTAAGGAACGGCGCGAGGACTTCTCCCGTGTGGCCCAGGCTCCGCAAGAGCGAGCTAGGGAGCTGAGAGGAAGGTGGCTAAGTTACCTCTTGGGGACATCGAAGACCTCGTAGGAGGGCGGGCGCAGCTGCCCCACGCTCTTGGTTTTTCCGTAGCGAATCAGGTCCTGGAAAAAGGTGGACAGAGCCAAGGGGCCTTGGGGAAAGGCGCTGGGCGGCGCAGTCTGCAGCAGCAGGGCCAGGAGGAAGGCGGAGGCCAGGATCAGCCACAGGGCGCCGATGGGAGTGAGCCGGAGGAGCCCGGCTCCCAACCAGGGGGCCATAGCCAGCACCCGGATACCACGCCGCCGACTGGCCCAAAAATGGGCGCACGCGCGCGGGCGTCCTTGGGAACGTTTCCCGGCCCCGCCGGCTCCGAGCCTCGGGATGCGTTTGACGTGCCACGCGGGGCGGAGACTCGGAGACTTTACCCCGCCTGGCTAAGATAACGCGTCCGGTACCCTACCCTGTGGTGCCCAGGAACTCTCGGACACCCCGGTAGTGGTGCGCCTTCCCCCGGGTACCCCCGCCCCCCTGCCTCCGCTGATCCTCCCGTTTTAGGGGGTTGCGGAAGCTGCAGAAATAAGCGCGAGGAGCGTAAACAAGTTAAAAATAAACAAGATTTAAGCAAGCATAGGTGTGCAGGGTGGGTGAGTTTGTCCCACTCTTGCTAATGCATGTGGGCACGTACCTTGTTGCCGGATTCCTTTGTTTTCAGACCTTCGGGTGGAGCCTACGGGAGATACGTTTTAGGACACAGTCAAACAGAAGTCAAGGAGGAAATAGGTCCCAATTTAGGGCAATGAGGGTTTTATGTGTGACCCTGAGCATTTTCAAAAGAGGAAGAATCAAAGCTGTGGAGCTCGCAACCCAGAGTGGGTGCCAGGAGGGGGCACCTTTGAACATAACTGGTCTATAAACGCACCTCTTTTAATGCCAGGAAGTCCTGGGCTGCTGAGGCAATCCGAACGTATTTCTTGAGTGCCTACTATGTGCCAAGCGCTGGGAATGAAACTCCCTGTTTCCTTAATAGGAAAGACAAGTACACATAAAGATAGGTGCAGCATAAAGAGAGAATAAGTACAGATATATCAAAGGTACTCAGATGTAAGTAAGATAGTTTTGGGGGAGGGCACTAGGAGTTGGGGGCATTAGGAAAGTCTATATGCAAGGGTGGCACTCATTCTAAAGGAAGAGAAGGGCTGAAGTGGACCATGGATGGAGGCAGTATCTTCCAGGCATTATATCTAGTTTCATTAAGTCAAGTCGCAGGAGTTGCAAAAGTCGACAGTAAAAAGGGTCACAACTTTCCAATAAAAGGGGGAATTTTAAAGGCTGCCTAGTCTCTAAATTACCTTGTTTGATTTCTGCCTGGTAGATATGCACAAAATATTTGCCCAGGGAATTTGTGGGTTTGACAATTAGACAAAGGCTCTATTACAAGTTTTCCTAAGGCAATTAATTTGAATACCTCTGTAAGAATATGTGTCTTGATTACATGAGCAGAAGACAGTAGAAGCTACTACAAGTGGTATTGCAGAAGAGATTACTCACTGATAAAAGTCAGCATGTGAATCTTGCCAATACCTTGCAGAGCAGTGTACTAAATTGGCATCCATCATAAATATTTACTGATGTTTGATTGGATACTTTGGGGGAAGTTCTAGCGTACAAAGAAGAAATGAAATAAGACCACTGCCTCCAAAAGGGGATATAAAATATGTGAATATATTTTTAAAAATACTATGGAGCCAATAGGTAGCTGATCGGTGTCCACTACATCAAAGAAAGGCAAGAACTCCCTTTTGTTTGTTCAATGGCAAATTTAACAAAAACTTATTAAGTGAAAGACACAGTGCTAGGCACCAGGGGCACAAAAGAGAAAAAGAAAAAAGTGCCTACCCTCAGCAACAACTGACATTTATAGACATGAATATCGCCTCCAATCCAGTGAGGTAGGTCCATTTTGCAAATGGGGAAAGTGAAGTTGATAAAGGTTAAGTGACTTCTCTTGCCCACCACACAGCTTCTAAGTATCAGAGGAAGAATTCACACCAAAGATTATTATCTCAGGCTCTTTCTTATAGAGCGAGCCTGTCACATGGTTAAGATCTATGGTCTGAGTACACTCAAGTGCAATACAGGAGAGGGCAGAGGCAGGGGAGAGAATAAAAGAATGTTTGAGGAAGAATCACACTCATAGAGCTGGAGAGATCAGGGAAGGTTTCATGGAAAATGTGTTGCCTGAGCTCAGTCTTGAAAAAAGAAAGAGAAGCAAGTGTCAAGCACTATGTTGGACCTTCACAATTATCTCACTGGAGCCTCACAACAACTCTAGGAGAGAAGTGCTGTTATTATCCCCATTTTGTTAATAGCTTTTTTTTAATAGTTGAGGAAACTGAGGCAGTTTTAAATGATTTGCCCAGGGTCACATAGCTTATATCAGAGGTCATATCTAAAGACCTGAGCTCAGATCTTCCTGGCTGGACTCAGTTTGCTATTAAATGTCTAGAGAGGGCATGCTGAAGAACATATGGTCATGAGTCTATATAATATAGTAATATAAACAAAGACTATGAAAGGTGGGAGCTAGAATGTGAAGGACCTTGAAGGCCAGATTGAGGCATTAAAAAAAATTCTAAAGACTGCTCAAAATTTTTGAACAAAGGAATTATATTTGTTAAACATGTTAAGACTTTTGAGCAAGGGAGTGGCATGTTCAGAATTATATCTTAGTAGGATTATTTTGGCAAATGTGTGGTGGAAGGATTGGAAAGGAAGATGGGCTTAGAAATAGGGGTTCAATTAGGAGGCTTTTCAAATGATCTAGGGCAGTGATTCCCAAAGTGGGCGCTACCACCCCCTGGTGGGTGCTGCAGCGATCCAGGGAAGTGGTGATGGCCACACTTTTTTTGTATTACATTCTATTCTGAGTTCAATAAATAGTGTCATAATTTCTAGGGGGCACTAAGTAATATTTTTTTCTGGAAAGGGGGCAGTAAGCCAAAAAAGTTTGGGAACCACTGATCTAGGGAAGAAATGATGTGGGTCTGAACTAGGGCATTGGCTTTATGAGTAGAGAGGTGGTCATCAAGATATATTCAACAAAACTTGATAACTGAAGGAAGAGTGAAGGATGATTCTGTAGTTCTTACTCCAGGTGACTAGGATGGTAGTGTCCTCAATAGGGAGGTAGGGTAATGCTTGCAGGGGAAACTAATAGGTTCAGTTTGGGAGTTTAAGTGCCAGTGAAATATATAAGTAGAGCAGTCCAGTAGGCAGGCAAGGATGTGTGACTGCTATTTAGAAAAGAAATGAGGCTGGATATGGATTTGGGATTCATTTGCAAAGAGATGAGCTTATGATAGCAGATTAAATCATCATGGAAAAGAGAAGGGGGTGCAAGTCAGAGAAGAGCATGTGCCATGAGATCTGTCCTCTCGCCTGTCTTCACTGGATCCTGAGCCGCTGTCCCATGCTGCTGAGGAGATAAAATGCCACTTTCAAAGTTCTTAAATATTCATCTAAAAACTCCTAGTTGTGTGAGTTGATTGTGGGAAGTGAACTCAGTTGTGTTACCTACACTTCTTTGTCTGCTCACAAGAGTACATGATGGGACAAAGAAAATAGAACTTGGAGCTTCCTGGAACTCCTGGTTTGAAGTAGTTTATATACTGTCTAGAAAGGGACCGGGTCATACCACTGCTGGGTTTATACTTCAAAGAGATCATAGGGAAAAAGACTTGTACAAAAATATTTATAGCCGCACTCTTTGTGGTGGCAAAAAACTGGAAAATGAGTGTATGCCCTTCAATTGGGGAATGGCTGAACAAATTGTGGTATCTGTTGGTGATAAAATACTATTGTGCTTAAATGAATAATGAACTGGAGGAATTCCATGTGAACTGGGATGACCTCCAGGAACTGATGCAGAGTGAAAAGAGAAGAACCAGGAGAACATTATACACAGATGGATACACTGTGGTAAAATCAAATATAATGGACTTCTGTACTAGCAGCAATGCAATGATCCAGAACAACTCTGAGAGACTTATGAGAAAGAACACTATTCACATTCAGAGGAAGAACTGTGGGAGTAGAAACATAGAAGAAAAACAACTGCATGATCACATGGGTTGATAGGGATATTGACTCTAAATGAGCACCCTAGTGCAAATATCAAAAATATAGAAATAGGTCTTGATCAAGTAAAACCCAGTGGAATTGTGTGTTGGCTATGGGAGAGGATGGGAGGGGGATAGAACATGAATCCTATAACTTTGGGAAAATGTTCTAAATTAATTAATTAAAAAAAAGAAATGGACTGAATCTCAGAAAGGCTATGAACATAGAACTAATTGGCAAAAATAGTATGATGTATTGTCTATTGCTTTTAAAAATTCTACGTCAAGAATAAAACGTAAACATGTAATGTTATCACTGCAATACACAATGACTAAATTTTTGTGTTTTGGGGTACACATCCCACCCCCAAAAACAATAGGATAGTGGCCCAGAGCTAGTCAGATTAGGTTCACAATAATCCACACCCCATTTTAAAAATAGGCAAAGAGAGACGTCCGGGTTAAGATGGCGGCAGAGTAAGAAGCAGCTCTTAACCTCTCCTGACCGAAACATACAAAACTCCTCAAAGGGACATAAAAACAAGTCCAGACGAACGGAGGAACCCCACAACAGGGCACAGCGTGGAAGGTACGTGGAATCGAGACATT
>NC_058135.1:162847073-162875546 GCF_016433145.1 Gracilinanus agilis
CAAAGAAAATGGAACCACCACACTTGGACCCTAATATCACAATTCTTAAGGTACTTAGAGAAGAGGCAGAGAGGACCCTAAAGAGGATCCTAAAATGGGGAAAGCTTTAGAATTAGACCAAACATGTATAGAGGATACCTGTGCTATTGGTGATACCATTGTGAAAGCATTCAGGTATTGATATGCAAAGTGTCTGAAGGAGAAGATACCAAAAATGTAGGAAAAAAATTCTCAATACTAAAAATAAAGTGACCGAGAGAACATTAATAATTACCAATTTATATGCTTGATCCTATCTATCTAAAATCTTATAGACTTCAAAGCACCAACTCAGGACTCTCTATGAGGGTATTAGTAAGGAATGCTGGTTTTTACAAATAATATTGAACAATGGGCCATATTTTTTGCCACCTCACTGTTAATTGAGAGATGTAGAAAATAGACTTTTGATTTCTGTTTCTGATTGTGACTATCTGAGGTTCTGCTTCAGGCTGGCTTTCTCTAACCATTGCTTCTTTGGACTCCAGGCCATGGTCACTATGACCCATAAACAGATCTGTTGCTCACACAGGTTTTTGGATGAGCAGTACAAATCTGAGCATGCTACAGTGCCTAGGGAACTTTCCAAACAAGCGCTTACAGCACTTCTGATTTCAAAAGAGGAGGAGTGAGTGTCCCAGCAGCCACTTCATTTCATTAAAGGATTTATAAGTAAGAACTGTATATCAAGTTAAGTCAGTAAGCATTTATTGCATGCCAGATCTGGCATCAGCAAGATGTGAATTCAAATTCAGTCTTAAACATTTCCTAACTAGATGACCTTGAGCAAGTCATTTATCCCTGTTTGCCTCAGTTTCCTCACATGTAAAATGAGCTGGAGAAGGAAATGACAAACTACTTCAATATTTTTGCCAAGAAAAACCCAAATGGGGTCATGGCAAGAAAGACACAACTGGAAAACAGTATGGGCCAGGTGCTCAGGTTGAAAAGAAAGGCAAAAATCCTATCTGCCTTCAAGGAGTTCACATAGGATAAGAGTGAGGAATGACAGGTGGACATCCAGAGTAGTGCTCTGTATCCTACTGGGGAAACAGGAGGGGTTGGACAGCTTCCTGCACATTGGGAACCCCCACGCCCATGGAGAACATGAAAAACATGAGCTTGAGTCACATAAGAGGGGTTGGCATGGATTGGTTGTGATCTTTGTCTTGGGCAAGAACTCTCAACTCATTGATCCATGAATATTTGAAATCATACTACATTCTTCAGAGGCTTTAAAAAATGATCCAGGAACATCTATCTTTCTATCCATATTGCCTAGTACAGTGCCTTGCACATAGTAGGTGCCTGATAAATATTTGTTGAACCGAGTTGGATTAAATTACTCACAGAGGCAGAAGGGTGCTTGGAAATGAAAGCCTCCTTTCATTGTTACTTTTCCGATGGATCTCTGCCTGTAGGGGGCACTAAAGCTCTTTGCGTCAATTATAGCAGCCCTTTTATTGACTGTCTGAAATTCTTATTTGGAAAAAGTAGTGGTCCTGTAGTTAGTGGGTTTAACATCCTTTATCGTCACTAGGCCTGTGGGTTAGATTCTCCCTAACCTCATATGCCCTTTGGAGAGCTCTTATGTGTAAAAATCAATA
The DNA here is from genome assembly GCF_016433145.1 of Gracilinanus agilis. Taxonomy (NCBI): domain Eukaryota; kingdom Metazoa; phylum Chordata; class Mammalia; order Didelphimorphia; family Didelphidae; genus Gracilinanus; species Gracilinanus agilis. The sequence goes on from NC_058135.1 coordinate 162,848,720, forward strand.
AATATTATGAAATAAAACCCATAAACCTTATAACTGGTTACATTAAAACAAGCAATGTGAGGCAAGATCAAAGAAGTAGAATTTTTTCACTCAGAATGACAGAAAAATATAATAACAATTTTCAACTATATGACCAGCTCTTAAGAAAGCATAGTGTCCACAGTTACACCAATAAAGTATGACGATCATCTGTGGATGACTTAACTATTATCATCAGTGCAAGGATCCAGGAGAACGCAAGAGATTCGGGATGAAAAAGCCATCCACCACCCTAGAAGGAACTGACAGAGTCTGAATGCAGACTGAGGCATGCCATTTTTTCATTTTATTTCCTCCATGAATTTTTCTCTAGTGTAAATTATATGCGTCTTCTTTAGCAATGTGATGAACATGGAAATATGTATTGAATAATAATACACCTACAATGTAATATTCATGTTACCAGCTGTCTTGGGGAGGAGGGAAGAATAGGAGAGAGGGAGAGAACGTGGATTGTAAAATGTCAGAAAACGATTATTGAAAATTGTATCAACGTGTAATCAAGAAAAAAATTAAAATTTAATTAAAAAAGAAAATGTGGCACTTAGCTCTTCTCTTTCTCTACTTAGGATGGGGGGAAAAAGAAACAAAAACTACAAAAACTATAGGAGCAACTTCAGGTGCATTTAATGAAAATGTTGCAGCTTTCTCCTGGATATCTTGAAATACAGGATCAACCATTTATAACTGGTATGAAATAGTCTAAATGTTGACCTGCCTGCAAGTAGGATAGACTTCAAAGAGTTTTCAACTTTGATTTTGATACCATCTTTGGATGCCATTTGCACATACGCATGCGTGCCCCACTAGAAGTGAGGAAATCAGAATGACAGAATGTTAAAACTAGAAGGAACCTTTAGAGATGGTCTCATCTAACCTATTTCCTGGATAGATTAAATTTTCTGGGAATTTTGTCATAATTTGTCATGTGTTGTGACTTAAAGATGTACAGTAAAATTCCAGCTAATATCTTCTCTTAAAAATCACTGATTGAGTCTGCTTTTGGGGGTAAAGTCTTGAAGTCAAAAAATGTCTGAATAGCAGCAGCCTGTAAGTCCTAAAGCAACTTCTATGGAGTGGGATCATTGAAGAATGGGTTGAAGAAACTTAGGACTTCTCCAAGAAACTTGGAGGAGAGGCCAGGACAGGTTATTTTTATATATTTGAAGAGGGGTTTTCATGTGAAGATTAACTGATTCTTCTAATAATTTAATCAAAATTATTCTTATTATTCTATATACCCAAGAGGGTATATAGAACTAGTTTCAATACATAGAATGACAGAGAGACAGATTTTGGCTTAATATAAGCAATAAATTCCTAACAGCTAGAAATTTGAAAAAAGTGGAATGGACCGCCTTTGTGAGCAATAGGTTCTCCCTCACTAGACTTCTTTAACTAGAACTGGGATAACTTCTTGTCAAAGATGTTCTATATACTACAAAGACGTTAATAGTTTTAAGCTATTAAATTTTAAAACTACTCTAGGACTTTTGGGACATCATGTAGAAGGGATTTCTCTTGATGAGTGGGTTAGGCGGGATAATGACTTTTGACATTTTTTGACATTTCTGAGATTCTCTGATCCTACAACATCAAAACTTGAACTAAATCCTGTCAAGTGGTATGGCATGTTCAGAAGAAGTCGGGCTGCCTAAGTGAACGACTCAGATTTGCACTTAAGGGCTAGCATAACTCAGCAGATGATTCCACACTTGTCTCTGGGCAACTGAATCTATAAAGATGAGACAGTAAGCAAGTGTGTCTTGTGTTTTATGGGGAAGCATATAATTCCTGATTATAACTTATTTTGTAAGTACATGTGTGTATATATACATTTATAAATGTGTGCATTCATAGTATGACAGTTACATATACATATATTATATATGTGGATGTGTATATTATGAATATATGTGTGTATACTCATATGTGGATCAGGGTCATCACATCACATTTATGTATATATATATATTTTACTCATATATGTACATATTAAAACATCTTCCCATAAATCCATGGAGCAGATTCTTACTATATCAATTTTATAGTTATATACATTTCTGTGTAATACTTCACCACGTTGGTCTCCATATATATTTAGTTGTTCAGCCATTTTATTCATGTCTGACTCTTTGAGATCCCATTTGTTTTTGTTTGTTTTTTTGTTTTTTTGTTTTTTTTTGGTAAAGATCCTAGAGTGATTTGCTTTTCCCTTCTTTTGTTCATTTACAAATGAGAAACTGAGGCAAGCAGGGTTAAGTGACTTATCAAGGGACTCAAGGCTAGTAAATGTCTGAAGCCAGATTTGAACTCAGGAAGATGAATTTTCTGGACTTCAGTCCCAACCCGGTATCTACTATGTCACCTGTAGCCTTGTCTGTATATATAAACCTGATGATAATAATGTCTACATTTATATATTTCCCTCCAACTGCATTTGGTGTTTTCATGAAATTTTCCTAAAATTTTTCTTCCGGGTCTGCAAACCAAAGTTGGTACATCTTTTAATGTGTGTTGTTTTGATGCATAAGATTCTCCCAGTAGAAATTATTGAATAGGTGCCCGGTTATTTTTAGTAACACAATAATGCCATATGACTTATTCCCATATTTATTTTTATCAGAAATGTCCATGAAAAGTGAAATCAGGTATCTAAAGCAAAGAATGGCTGAAGCTATCTACTTTACCAGCAATCCCTCTCATCCCAGTTTGGGAAAAAGAAAAAAGTCCTGGATTCCTTGAATAATGCATATTGTGTCTAAATTATCTAACAACATGTTTCAACTTTGTTTTGGCACTGACAGCCATGCTTTAGTAACCTCTTTAGAAAACTGCCTTTCAAAGGCATTGTAATACTTTGCTTCATATCTTATCCAAATTGCCTGGATGAAAAATACGTCCTTCCTTCCCACTTTTCAGACAGAAGACTTATCATTACATTAAATTATTTTTGCAGTGACAGCCCTTGCCTCCAAGTCTCCAACATGCCATTCTTATATGCACTTATATGGGGGAACGGAATAGGAATAGGGGAAGAGAATATCCTTCTTCCCAATGGAAATGGATATTCATCACGTAATAAGAGGAATTTCTGGCTCTGCTGATAATAAGACCCAATCAGCTTTTTTCTGTACTCATGAAAAGCCAAAACACCTTCCTTACCAGTGAAAATGATTTCTCTTCATCAGAAGCCCTCTTTTGTTTTTGATTTTAAGGAACCTGCTCTGGGCAATGGGTGTCACAATTTACTTTACACATTGGGAGACAGAAAAATCTACTTCAGGTCCCCAAAGCCTGAAGGGTTGGTGCTGATTGTCTCTAAATGCTGCTGTCAGTGACTAAAAGTGCCACTGGAGTCTTGAAAGAGAATCCTGGAAAAAAGGATCTAGGTGTGAAACATGATTCCAGAATGTTCTCAGAGGACTTGGAGGAACCTAAACAAAGAAGGAGTATACTATTTCTTCTCTAGCATGTGTTTGGGAAAAGAATAAATAGGTGGAGAAAGAGAGATGTTGCAATAAAGAGAGGCTGTCATTTGCCATGGATGCTATGCCAGTGTATAGATTTAAAAGTAAGAATTATGTGGCATATGCACTTTTGGGGTTCATCACAGTTTGGATGCTGGAAAAATATTTTCCCACCAGGGATCCGGGGATTCATTGCTCATTATCCATTCATTCATAAAGTGTAGAGTACCATAGCACTTATAAGGATGATTGTCCCTTCATTCATTTGTTCCACAAATACATGTTAGAATTTTCTGGATATTGGGGGGACATTGTGCCAGACTTTATTTTGGTTATTTAAATTTGGGATTAGGAAGATATTAACTGATGACAATATGCCCACTCCGAATCAGTAAGTCAAGGGAACTGATACACCATCTTGGAGAGTAAGAAGTTTATCATGATGACAAGAAGACCCAAGAAAGCTTTGCCCCTATACATCCTGGGCACTGAACTATGAGCTTTCACCTGATGCTGACTGGAACACAAGCCTCCTTGTCATTTCTCCACCATGTCTAGCTCTCCCTTTTGTTATCGCCCCCATATAAGATCTTTGAGAGCAGGAGCTTGTATTCTCATCTCCAGTGCTTATCTCAATGCCCTGTGCATAAGGAAATGCTTAATTAAATACTTTGGGGGACAGCTAGGTGACCCAGTAGAAAGAGTACCAGGTCTAGAGTCAAAAGGACCTGGGTTCAAATCTAGCCATAGATATTTCCTAGCTGAATAATTACTTCCCCTTGTTTGCCTAAGTCCTTGTTCTTCTAGGTGACCCAGTAGAAAGAGTACCAGGTCTAGAGTCAAAAGGACCTGGGTTCAAATCTAGCCGTAGACATTTCCTAGCTGAATAAGTCACTTCCCCTTGTTTGCCTAGTCCTTGTTCTTCTGTCTTAGTGTTGTTCCTAAGACAGAAAGCAAGGATTTAAGTAAACAAATAAATAGACAGACAGACAAATAAATAAATAAATGCTTTTGGTCCCACTGAACCCTATTTGGAACTAGCTTGTATGATGTTAAAAGACCTGACTGTTAAATTTGCTACCTGAATTTACACCTTGATTAGGGCTTGGCTTATTATTTTGTTGATTGTCTAGACCAGTGGTTCCCAAACTTTTTTGGCCTACAGCCCCCTTTCCAGAAAAAATATTACTTAGTGCCCCCTGGAAATTAATTTTTTAAAATTTTAATAGCAATTAATAGGAAAGGTAAATGCACCTGTGGCCATCACTGCCTCCGTGGATCGCTGCAGCACCCATGGGGGGAGGGGGGCGGTGGCGCCCACTTTGGGAGTCACTGGTCTAGACTCAAGAAAGTGATGAAGAAAATGTTAATAATGCAGATTAAATTTAAAAGTGTGTTCCAGGCGCTTTTTTCCTTCTTGTTTTCTTAGAGAACCAGTTGTTAGAGCATTTACCAGCACATCCTTGGTCCTAGGTGCTCAGAAGGATCAGGGGATTTTAGTAGGACTAGAGTAATAATGATAGTAATTCACATTTGTAAAGCACTTTAAGATTTGCAAAGGAATTTCTTCACAACAACCTTGTGAGATGGATGGATTTAGAACTGGCTAAATGCCAAGTTTGTGAAAATAATTTTTCATGGTTTAATGTTAACTCGGAGGAAGGTCTCTAGTGCCGGGGCCCCAGGGATGAATTCTTGGCCCTGTGTGATTTAACATTATTTAACAGTGAATTAATTAGACAAAAATATAAAGAGCATAATAGGCTAATTTCAGGTAACACAAATTTGTCAGGAATAGATAATTTATTGGAAGACAGTCAGGTGCCAAAATGCTCTTGAAACGTTAGAATGTTAGGCTAAATCTAATAGCGTACATTTATCCCCATTAAATGTCCATTTTCTCCACTAAGGTGAAAAAGCAACTCACTCCATGAATACAATATTGTGAAGACATGTTACACACTATTTTGTGAGAAACACAGGTCTAAGACTTTCGTAGATCAATAATATCATATAGTAACTTAAAAAAAGGTTAATGAATTAAAACTGCATTTTAAAAGGGATAATCAATGAACCAAGATTGAAGTGAGCGTCCTAGTGTCTTCTGCCCTGGTCACACCATACTTGCAGGATTGGCTTTAATTCGTGGCACACTTTCTATTTAGTTTAATTAATTAATTAATCAATCAATTAATTAATTAATTAATAATATTTTTCCGTGGTTAAATGAATTATGTTCTTTCCCTCCCTTCCTCCCACCCTCTCCTGTAGCCAACGAGCAATTCCACTGGGTTTTACATATATCATTGTCAAGACCTATTTCCACATTATTAATATTTGCATTAGGGTGATCCCTTAGAGTCTACATCCTGTGTCATTTAAAATTATTCCAAGCCTTGGGAGACTATGTCTCCCAGGACTCCCTGCTACAACTTCCCCCAATACTTCCCACTTCCTTTGTGGGAAGTGTCGGAGAAAGTATAAAAGAGAGTTTTGGCGCTTTTTAGACTCTCTCCATCCTCTCTACTCTGGAGTCACTCTCTGGAGCCTGGAGGCTGCTCTCAAGCCTGGAGGCTGCTTTCGAACCTGCTTGGCTCTTTGTCCTGGAGACTGTCTCAACCCCGAAGGCTCTCGACCCTGGAGGAGTGCCTACTGAAGTAGACCCTTTTCCCCTACCTAACTTTTCCCTTTCTAATCTAAATAAAACCTAGATATTCTAACAATAGGTGCCACCTGATCTTTATTGACCTCTGAAGAGCTTGGGTCAATTTCTCCTCCTGGGTTTGGGGGCTTCCCTACCTTCCTTTCCCTTCCTTCTCCTATCCTACTTTCCTATTCCTCGTATCCGATTTTCCTCCTATCCTATTTTCTTTCTCATAAGTCCCTCAGAATTGTCCTGACTCATTGCATTGCTGCTAGTAGAGAAGTTCATTACATTTGATTGTCTTGGCACACTTTTAAGAGAAGACATTGTTAATAAGCTAAAAGTCATCGTGAGGAAGGCATTCAGGATGGTGAAGAGTCTCAAGAAATCATACTTAAAAAAGAACTAATGCCTAAATCATGAAGAAAGAAAGGAAGAAAGAAAGAAAGAAAGAAAGAAAGAGAAAGGAAGGAAGGAAGGAAAGAAAGAAAGAAGGAAGAAGACACAGATAAACTGAATGACTTGATACTGTTTACTTTTGAGAAGAGAGAACTTAACGGGGAGATTAGTATGATTACTACTGTTGTTTTGGAGGAGCTGTTCCATGGAAGAAGAATTAGACTGATTCTTGGGGAACTCAAAGGATATAAACAGGCAGTTTTCAATAGAAGGAATGCAAGTTCCCAATACTCATATTAAAAAGGTTTTAAATCACTAATAATGTGAAGTGAAAATTAAGACAACTTTGAGGTTCCATTTCATACCAACTGATTGGCAAAAAATGACAAATGATGAGAATAGCAATTGTTGGAAGGGCATTGTCCATTGTAATATGCACCTAGAATTAAACTTAAATTTAATTTTAGTATTAAAAATTAAGTTAAACTTTAATAGACACTTAAAATAAAAATACAAGCTCACATCTTTAATTAAAAGTCTCTTTTCTGTACTTTGCATATTGAAATGCTCATGTGTATTGGTATTTAAATTCTTAATATAAAAAGAGAATTAAAACAAAAAGATTTGTTCTGATTGCCCAGAGGGCAGAAATAGAAAGCAGACTTAGGCTCATTCATTGTGGGGAAAAGGCTCTTAATGATGAGAGTTAAACAAAAGTGGTAGTGATTCTTTTTGTAGGTAATGGGTTTCCTTTTACTTAAAGTCTTTAGGCAAAAACTGGGTGGCTACTTGTTGAATATTTTGGGGATAGAATTCTTAGTTGATTATCTATTGAATTAGATGGATGTCTGCCACCTCTGAAATACTAATGATTTCAAAGGAACTGAGGCCTAGAGAGATTAAATGACAGGACAGGATTTGGAGCCTGCCCAAATCAGTCTACACTTGAGGACTAGAGTCCGGTTTTGGTTAACGACTAACTACAAAACTGCTCTCATTTCTTTAAAAAAAAAAATTTGATTTATTATTTATTTATTTATAGCACTCTTTGCTTTTGAACAAATTCTCTCTCTCTCCTATCCCTTCTCCCACCCACTGCAGCAATATGATATCAATTATACATGTGAAATATTTCCATGTTAGTCATATTTCCCCAAAAAAGCAAGAAAAAGGAAGAAAGTGAGAAAATTATATTTCAATTTGCACTCAGAGTTCATTTGTTCTTTCTCTCTCTGTAGGTGGATACCATTTTTTCATCGTGAGTCCTTTAGAATTATCATGGATCTTTGTATTGATCAGAATAACTGCTCTCATCTTAAAGAAAATGATTTTAGGTTTGGGTGGCTACATTGACTTGTTTTATTTCAGATTTTTTTCAGAGTAGTTGACTACCATTACCCCCTAAGGAGGAAGAAGGGTCTATAAGCTTAGGGAGCCAATGATAAAATCTTCCTAGAATTTAAGGGACCATTCTAGCATCTAGACTGGTAGAAGATTCAGGTGTCATTACTGAACACATCACCTTTTGAGTGATTCTAAAGGATGTGTGGTTCCAAAAACTCATTGGCTTTTTAGTCCTTTTCCCTTTTAAGTATGTTATTTTATTTCCTTTGAGAGATACCTCAGATATGAATTGTGTGTGATGCTGTAGGAAATACCTATTAAATGCCATTATATGGACCCATGCAATACAAGATCATAATATTGAAGTGGAGGAATGCCAAGAATTAGCAGAGAAATATAAGGAATGATATCTCCTCCCTAACTTAAAGATTCATTCAGAATCTCAAAGAAGAGGAAATGTCTATCCTGTTGAGATAAGATATATGGACCACTACATTAAGTTCATTACTTCTCAAGATTTGAAAGGTTTAAGTTTATAAGAAGGTCAGTTGAGTGCCCACAATCTGAAAGGCACTGGGTAACAAAAGAAGTAACCCCTGGAATGCCTGATTCATCAGCAACAAATTAGATTTCCTGTTTTTCATGTTACATCCTTTCTTTCTCATCATCTTCTTACAGTGACTGAAATTTGGTTCCCTTCTGATGGATGGTATTCACCTTCTGTGGCTGCCCTTCATAGCACTGGTTGTGCTAGTTGAAGTGGATGATTTGGAATACTCCTTGTTCCCCATTGGTACTTCCAGACTTCCTCTCTTTCTACCACCCTCACTCCAGAATTTCTCCTTTTTTGAGGTTCATTCAATTTATATTTATTACCAAATCAAGATTCTGTAACTGTTATATACAGACCTCTAGGTGACTCTCCTTCCTTCCTCAATGAGTTCTGTACTTGACTCAGACTTTCTTCCCTTCCCAATTCTTGTCTTTATATTAGAGAACTTCAATTTTCCTCAAACACCTGAACCTTCCAGTCCCTTAACTTCCTCATTTTCTGTGTCCTCCATCTTGATCTTGTCATCGTCCACAAGTGTTCCAACATGTTAATGAATTCTGAAGTTATTTTATCAGATCATAATCTGGGGTCATTCCTCTGTCTCTGCCTTACAAATCCAAACCTGTTCTATCATGATCTCCAGTGACACAGTTAAAACCCAGTTGAATTGCTCCTTGGCTATGGGAGAGGGGAAGGAGGAGAGGAGGGAAAGAATATGAATCATGTAACCATTCTAAATTAATAATTAAATCAATTAATTAAAGTCTAATTTAGTTAATTCTAAATTAATTAATTAAATTAATGAATTTTTAAAACATTTATTAATATTTATATTTTAGAAAAGTTAACATGGTTACATGATTATGCTCTTACTTTCCCCTTCACCCCCCCCGACCTCCCCCCCTCCCCTGGCCGATATGCATTTCCACTGGTTTTAACATGTGTCATTAATCAAGACCTATTTCCAAATTGTTGATAATTGCATTGGTGTGGTACTTTCGATCCCCAATCATGTCCACCTCAACCCATGCATTCAAGCAGTTGTTTTTCTTATATGTTTCCTCTCCTGCAGTTGTTCCTCTGAATGTGGGCAGCGTTCTTTATTATAAATCCCTCAGAATTGTCCTGGGTCATTGCATTGCTGCTGGTACAGAGGTCTATTACATTCGATTTTACCACAGTGTATTGATCTTTGTGTACAATGTTCTTCTGGCTCTGCTCCTTTCACTCTGCATCAATTCCTGGAGGTCTTTCCAGTTCACATGGAATTCCTCCAGTTTATTATTCCTTTGAGCACAGTAGTATTCCATCACCAGCATATACCACAATTTGTTCAGCCATTCCCCAATTGAAGTGCATGCCCTCATTTTCCAGTTTTTTGCCACCACAAAAAGCGCAGCTATAAATATTTTCGTGCAAGTCTGTTTATCTATGATCTCTAAATTAATGAATTTTTAAAAATCATATCATGATCTCAAATTCCTTTATCCTTCAGCTCTTTCTCTGGCCATCACTCCTGAACTAGGGGTGGACCTGAAAACACTTTTCCCTCCTCCATCTTGATCTCGTGAGGAACTCTTCTTCTCTTGTTTCTTTATCCTATTGAAGCTCTTTCCAGCCTTGGATTCTTCCCACCATCTACTACCATTTCTTCTATTCATATGTTTCTGAATGATGTTGGAGAAAAATCATGAAACTGCTAACATGTTCACTACAGGTTGTATAGCTTCAGCTATGCTCTCACTATGCAAAACAATTCTTTTAAAGTTCTTCATCAATTCACCATCCCATTCACTAGAGAAAAATTTCCAAACCTTTTCTTTCCTCCTTAAGTCTCACATAGGTGCCTTTCCTCCACCTTCTAGTTGAGAACCTTGCTTCATATTTCACTGAGAAACTTGACATTATTATCAGAGAGCTTCTTCTTTTCTGCCCCTCACATTATGTCCCTATTTTCTCCTTCACCTCTGTTTTCTAAGAAAAAGTAAACTTTCTTATTTCTGAGACAAACTCCTCTGACTGCACACGTATATTCTAGCAGATCTCCACACATTGCTCCAGCTATCACCCCCATTCTCTCACTAATCTTCAATTGCTTCCTGTCTACTATTTGCTTCCTTACTGCTTACAATTACTACCATTGCTCTTCTATCCTCAAAAAATTCTTCCTAGATCTGTCCATCTCCATTAGCTATTGTCATCTGTGTGTGTGTGTGTGTGTGTGTGTGTGTGTGTGTGTGTATCTCTTGCCCTTCTCTTTTGTGATTAAATCTGAGAAGGCCATCTACAATAGGTGCCTCCACTTCCTTTTCTCTCTCTGTCTCTGTCTCTGTCTCTGTCTCTCTGTCTCTCTTTAACTCTTTGTAGTCTGGCTTCTGAACTCATTATTCGACGGAAGCTGCTCTCTCCAAAGTTACTAATGATTTCTTAATGACCAAATCTAAAGGTATTTTCACAATCCTTGTTCCTCTTGAATTCTCCACAGCCTTAATATCATCCATTCCTCTCTTCTTTTTTCTCAAAGTTTTCACGACACTGCTTACCCCTAGTTATCCTTTTGCCTGTGTTAACTTAATTTTTGGGAGCCCCAAGTTTGCCTTCGTCCCTTGGGAACTTGTCTTTAGGGGAAGTCCCAAACTGACCTTGTCTTAGACTGAACAAGGGATCACCAAGCATCCATTAAGTGTTCTGGATAGGAGTGATAGAAATGCTCAAATCCTCAATCATCTTTTTTGTCTTAGAAGTTTCCCCCATTATATCAGAGATCCATTCCCTAAAAGACCAACAACTGAAAAAAACATGCTTTTTGTATCCATTGTAAGTTAGGCCACTCCCTCATACCCTAACCTCTAGCTACAGCCTCTTTCCCAGGCTTTCTTGTAACCAACTCAGTGTATGTTTTGTTATACTATATTCCCCAAAGATATATAAGTCCCCAAGTTCTATTATTCTTCAGAGAATCATCTTTGGTGGTGATTCTCTCAGAGACACTATCCCCAGAGCCCCAGAGTTTTGTAAAGATGGGATTTGTGCAAGGGAGAGGGGACAAATGGAGCCAGAGAAATAGTGGCTGACAGTTGGTGACAGTTGGTGACGGTTGAGACCAGAGGGAATTCTGGGTAATTCTCCAGAGGAGGAAGAAAGAAGGAGGGACTTCCAGCAGAGACTGGAAAGAGAGAGGAGGAGAACATCTCAGCTCGAATCTAGTCCTGAGGGCTTCCTGAGGATCTTTCTTTGGACATTGAAACCCGGATTCCCTGGTCAAAGCTATTCCATTGCTTATCACCTAGCAAGACTTCAATCATTGAGTCAGCTAAGTGTTTGGACTCCATTTTGGGAGCAATCTCTTAGGCTCCATCCTCCATTACCCAACCTTGCTGAGAGACCCTTTCTGATCTAACTTGCAATTATAGAGAAGGATAGAAACAGAAACAGAAGGAGAAGGGGCAGGAGATGCTTAGGAGTGGGAACCCCAAAGGTTCCCACTAGAGTGACGGGCTCCATAGAAATAGAGAAGAGGGCACCCCAAAATCCCTCTACCCTTCACCCCTTTCCCCAGTCCCTAAACTGAGATAAATAAAAGCCATTCATTAGTCAGATAGCGTTCCAGAGTGCCTGAGAGAAGAGGGGGAGTGGAATCACAGCTTGGTTTGGCTGCCTCCATCTTGAAGCCAGACCACCCATGGTGAAATTGACTGACCTCGAGGGAGGCTTGCATGAATCTTGCCCTCATTCAGAATCAGATTGGGGTCCCCCATACCTCATCTTATAGGGAAGCCTTGCCCCCAATTCCTGAGGGGTAGCACAACCATCCAGGTCACCCAGTTTTGGGGTAACACCCCCTCAAAGTCTTAGCAGTGTATATTTGGTGTGAGGGGAGAGCTAGAAGAGAGTCTCACTTCATAGACTCTCTCTCCCCTTCTATCATTAACATTGGTTAATTGGCTTTAATTATTACAGTTTTGAAGAGGCTCTCCTTATTATTATAGTTTTGACTGGTGGTATTTAGCACTGGGCTCTGAGTAGTGGCAGAACATTAAGCAAATCTTTAATGAGGAAAAGAGACAAATGCTTAATGTTGGAAAAATGTAGAACCACTAAAGTAGTGGTTAGTTGACACCTGACAGAAGGAGTCTTTTCTGCCTCCTTTGCTGGGTCTTCTTCCATGACACATTTGCTGACCATAGGGACTCTTCTAGGCTCTACTTGAGTAGTCTTCTCTTCTCTATACATTCTTTCACTTGGTGATCTGATCAGCTCCCATGGTTTCAGTTATCATCTATTTGCAAATGACTCTCAGATCTTCTTGTCCAGCCCTAAAATCCTCTAGTCTCACCTCTCCAATTGCCTCTTGGACATCTGGAACTGAATATCCTATAGACATTTTAAACTCAACATGTCCAAAACTGTATTCATTAACTTTCCTCCTAGACCCTCTACTCTTCCTACCTTTCCTGTTACTGTGAAGGGTACCCAGTCACTCAAGCTCACAGTCTTGGGAGGTTCGAGGTTCAAATCCGGCCTCAGACACTTCACAGCTGAGTGACTCTGGGCAAGTCACTTGACCCCCATTGCCCACCCTTACCACTCTTCCACCAAGGAGCCAATACACAGAAAGTTAAGGGTTAAAAAAAAGAAACTGGCTTGGGGGTAAGATGTCAATTTATTGATTAGCCTAGCACCTAACAAATAAATTAAGTCAGTGATCCTCTCAATGGTCAGACCAGAAAGGTTTTTTACGAAACAAACCCTCTGTGTACAATTTGGGAGCTCTTTATTCATATATCTCTCCTTTGGACATCCCAAGACATCTCTGATTAGTGAATAGTTAATAAGGAGGTGGATTTAGAGACCTCAACTTCTCCCTTGTTACTTCATCACAGGGGAAGTGAATCTTTGCCTAAATATGGAAAATTCTGGCACATTCTTTCACAGGCCATGTGGCTGACCCATCATACTTTCAAATGGGTCAAAATTCAATGTAGCTGATTGGCTCTGCCTCTAATCCTTTCAAGATTTTATCAAAAGACAAAAGGTTCCATCCTACTTTGATAGCTTGTGGAACCTTAGCTTTGAAGTGCCCTGTTTTAGCCTGACCTTGGGAGACTAAGGGGAAAATAATTTTATATAGAAATATTACTATATATGACTAGATGGCCTCCAAGTTCTTGATTATGATCTTTTGATGTGAGGAAAATTAATATTAGTTTGTATTCTTTATTATCAGTATTTCTATGTGAGTCCATCCATTTCCTCAGACTCCAACCTCTGAAGATCAGGCAGTTACTCAAGGGTATAACTGAGGTAGATAATTACTCCCACCCTCCCTAAGGCATCTGCCTGGGCAGGGACCTTTACTTTTTGTTTATCTTTTAAACAAAAGGGGGAGCTAGGTGGAACAGTGGTTCTAACCACTAACAGTGGTTCTAAAGGTGGTTAGAAGAGCCTGGAATCTGAAAGACCTGAGTCTTTAAATCCAAACTCAGGTACTTAGTAGCCTTGTGATCCTGGGCAAGTCATTTAACCCTATTTGCCTCAGTTTTCTCATCTATAAAATGAGCTGGAGAAGGAAATGGTAAACCACTCCAATATCTTTGCCAAAAAAGCCCAAATGGGGTCATGAAGAGCTAGACATAAATAAACGACAACAACATAAACAAAACCCAGCCCAAACAAGGCTTTCTCTAGCACATGTCCTTTTTGTCCTTGCTATTCCTTTCATCAAAATTTGGGATAACCTAGTCTACAAGAGAGAAAACCTAGCTAGTAAAATTTGATTGAGATTGCTTATGTTTTTGTAGCCAAAGATTGCTAAAGGATGCTGGGTTTCATAAATCAGATAGCGTTTGGTTTTTTAAGTACCAGGGAGGGATGAGTCAGTCATTGCCTAGCTGTAGGGATCTGCCCAGCAGAGGAGTAGTCCTTCCCCTCCAAACAATGAAATAATGGGAGAGAAGCTGATAACTCTAAGCCCATCTCCTCATTAAAATATCCACCAATCAGGACTGCCAGGAGAGGTCCAAACGATGCACTATCGGGCCAATCAAAAGGAAGACACAACTAGGTATAAAAGCTGATGGGAGTCCTCGCTCTGGGTCTTTGATGCAAAAGGGGGCACACCATTGACCTATACTTTATTAATAGATTGCGTGCCCTTAATAAACTATAGTTAGTGTATTCAGAGAAATGGCCTCATTTTATTTATTGGTTAAAACCTTTGGGTGCTACAGCTGCTGCCCATCATCATAAACTATCCGAGTCAATCGCCACTCCAGGACTCATTAAAAAGAGTTGCCCTACATGGGCCTGGCATGCTTAAGAACAAACAGCTTGTGGAAAGATGATGAGCAAATGTCGAGTTCCAAGGCCCTTGCAAAGACCTAATTTGGCCTCACTGCTGACTCCTCATGTTTCTGGATTTGCCTGGTTATTTTGGCAAGTGATTTTGGTCTTCTTCCACACACCACAAGTGCCACCCACACTACTTCTGGCTGGTGTCCTTGGCCAAAGAGAGAACCCAGCCTGCTGGCTATAGCCACTGCTGCTGGAGCTTGGCTCGCCAGGCAGCCCGGAGCAGGACCACTTCATCTCCACGTCCTCCTCCCTCGCGCCAGCATTCTCCTGCAACACTCCATCCACAGAGCAGGGTCACCTTCTCATCTCCCCTCAACGATCACTTTCATGGCCCTAGCTCATAGTGTGACTGGGAGTTTGGCTGGTGATCTCTGATGGCCTTCATGGCTCTAAAAAGACTATGCACTCATAGGCGGGGGAGTTGAGATCACATTTGGATGCTGGGGCATCCCCTCACTGGGCCTCTGGTTTTTACCTCTGGTTTAAAGTTTCTGTCCTACCTTGATTATCAAGGATGTGTTAAGTGTTCTCCTTGTGCCAGGCACTGTCCTAGACCCTGGGGTATAAATACAGGTAAAAGCATGGTCCCTGCCTTTTAGGGGCCTCACTTTCTAATGGGGAAGACTCCAGGCATATAGGGATATGTAAAATATATACTATGTCAATGGAAGGTAATCTTTGGGGGAAGTACTAGCTTCCCTGGGAAAGGCTTCTTGCACAGGGTGGGATTTAAGCTGAGACCTGAAGGAAGCTGGGGAAGTCAGAGGAAGAGGTAAGAAAGGAGAGAGTTCCAAGCATGGGGACCATCACTGAAAAGGCATTAATTTGGGAGATGGAGAGTACCGAGTAAGGAGCAGCAAGAAGCCCAGTGTGGTTGGGTCACAGAGAGGAATAAAGTTTAAGAACACAGGAAAGTGGGGCAGCTAGGTGGCTCAGTGGTTACAGATCCAGGCCTGGAGATAGAAGGTTCTGGGTTCAAATATGACCTCAGACACTTCTTAGTTGTGTGACCCTGGGCAAGTCACTTTAACCTCAATTGTATAGTTCTCACCATTCTTCTGCCTTTGAACCACTACTTACTATCAATTCTAAGACAGAAGGGAGGGGTTTAAAATAAAGAAGAACACTGAAAAGGAAGGAAGGGGACGGGCTATAAAAAATCTTTGAATGCCAAACAGGATTTTAGATTTGATTCTGAAGGTAATAGGGAGCAACTAGATATGGAGTGACATGGTCAGACCTGCATGAAGATCACTTTGGCAGATGAGTGGAAGATGGATTGCAATATGGAGGTAGTAAAACCAATGGACAGGCTATTGTAATAGTCCATGTGTGAGGTGATGAGGACCTATATTTATTTGGTTGGTGGCAGTGTCAGAGGAGAGAAGAGGATATATCTGAGAAATGCTGAGAATGAAAAAATGATGAGATGTGGCAACATACAGATTGGATATATGGGGTAGTGGAGGGAGGAATCGAAGATGATGTAGGATGGGAGCCCACGTGACAGATGGTGCTTTCAACAGTAATTTGGGAAGGAGGGTGCAGCTAGGTAATCTAGTAGATAAAGAACCAGATGTGGAATTGGGAGGACCTGGTTTAAAATCTGACCTTAGAAACTTCCTAGCTATGGGATCCTGGGCAAGTCATTTAACCCCATTTGTCTATCTAGCCCTTACCCTTCTTTATTAGAGTTGGTTTGTTTTTTTTAAACCCTTACCTTCTGTCTTGGAGTCAATACTGTGTATTGGCAATAGAGTGGTAAGGCAGAAGAGTGGTAAGGGCTAGGCAATGGGGGTTAAGTGACTTGCCCAGGGTCACACAGCTGGGAAGTGGCTGAGGCCGGATTTGAACCTAGGACCTCCCGTCTCTAGGCCTGGCTCTCAGTCCACTGAGCCACCCAGCTGCCCCCTAGAGTTGTTACTAAGACAGAAGGTAAAACAAACAAACAAACAAACAGTAATTGGGAAGTTAGAAGAAGAGTTGGAGGAAGAAGAGATAATGAGTTCTGTTCTGGACAAGTTGAGTTTGAGACGTCTACAGGACATCCAGTTCAAATGTCAAATTCAAAGTTAGAAGTTAAAGACTGGAATTCAGGAAAGAGGTTAGGGCAAGATAAAGAGATCTGCAAATCCTTTGTGGAGAGGAAGAAGAGAAGTCCAAGGACAATCAGGAGAGAGTGTTGAAGGATCTAAAAGCCCATCAGTGTCACATGCTATCGCATAAGCAGTGTGACTGTTCTCAGAGGAGCTCCGTGAAAACAAAAGTCCTCTTTCAGCTATTCCGCCTGTTGGCTCTCTGATTTCTGTGAGTTATGCATAGAATGGGTAGCTCAGGACGGGATTTCACATGAGTATGGAAACAACCTCTAAAGCAGAAGTTCTTAACCTTTTTTGCGTCTTGGACCCTTTTGGCAATGTGGTGATGCTTATGTATCTCTTCTCAGAATAAGGCTTTTAAATGCATAAAATAAAACACGTTCAATTACAAAGGAAACCAATTATATTGAAATGCAATTATGAAAAAGATATTTTTTTTAATAGTTCATGGCTTGAGGGCCAGGTCTGGAGTCAGGAGAACTTGGATTCGAATCTGGCCTCAGACACTTCCTAGCTATGTGACCACTGGCAATTGCCTAGCCCTTGCCACTGTTCTGTCTTAGAACTGATACAATAGATGGCAAGGTTTATTGAAAACAATAAAAATAAATAAAAGCAATTTTTAATAAAGGCCTCACATACTTCCTAACTGTGTGACCCTGGGCAAGTCACTTAACTCCCATTGCATAGCCATAACCTTTCTTCTGCCTTAGAACCAATATACAACATCTATTCTAAGATAGAAGGTAAGGGTTTTATATGGTTCAAAGGTTTAGAGTAAGTGTAAACAAATGATACTTTGAGGATACAATCAAGATCCCTGTCCTAATTATAAATAACAAATAGCAAATATATGGAAAACAAGGTAGCTATAATTTCTGAGGGTTAGGAATTGTACTTTCTGTTTCAATAGGCAACAGTAGCATAGAACTGTTATCTGGGGGGCAGCTGGGTGACTCAGTGGATTGAGAGTCAGGCCTAGAGATGGAAGGTCCTAGGTTTAAATCTGGCCTCAGACACTTCCCAGTTGTGTGACCCTGGGCAAGTCACTTGACTCCCATTGCCTACCCTTACCACTCAATACACAGTATTGACTCCAAGATGGAAGGTAAGGGTTAGAAAAACAACAACAACAACAAAATGAATGGTTATCTGCATTGGCCAGCTCTCTGAGTTCTGAGTGCCATTACTAGAATAAAGGAATAAAGTTTCTTTTTCAAGTGCTAATTATGTGCAAGGCATTGCACTCAGCACTAGGGACCCAAATTTGAAAATAGGACAGTCCTTGCTCTCAAGAAGCTCCTAATCTAATGGGGGAGTCAACACAGAGAGGATGGTGCTCCAAGTCAGATGGAACGCTCCCCTTGGCCTTAGAGCACAGCACCAGAGCAGGGTTAATACATCTTCTTTAGTGCCTTTTCCATTGATAAAATCATATCCATTTCAGATGTGGAGCCATAAAGCAGTGCCCTAGACTTTGGTGACAAGAACTTTCTTTCCTGGCTCTCAGTAGCTGTGATTGGAGCACCACCTTCAGGAACAGTTGCAGGGCGGCATCTTCACAAGGATGAAGGCTTCAGGCACTGCACTGGAAGCATTATTCCCTTGGCTCTTGGGTTCAGGGTCCTGGAATGTCCCCATCGGGGTCTGAGGGAGACGGTGGCCAAATTGCATGGTCTCTTCTCCAGACTGCCTTGCTGTTCCAACTAGGCTGGCTTTCCTGCCCTGTATATGGCAGTTGGCTGGCTATTGGAGGGGGGGGGGTAAGGGAGTGTATCCTTCTCTAAAAGAGCTTCTTCTGTGGATGATGGTGGTGAGGGTTGGGATGGAAGCAGGGCAGGTGGTCTAGGGCAGACTGCTGAGCCTGTGCCTATCATTACAGAATATCCCTTAAATGCTTCATTGCTATATGGCCCTGGTCCTAGAAATCTAAGCTGTTGGAACTCAGACTCTGGTGGGTCTCACTCAGCTAGAAAGAGGAAGGGAATAAGCATTTATATAGCGCCTACTGTGTGCCAGGCACTGTGCTGAGTGCTTTGCAAATATCTCATTTGATCTTCCCAACAACACCATATTTAATTGAGGAAACTGAGCCAGAGGTTAAATGACTTCTCCAGGATCCTACAACACAGCTCAATGTCTGAGCTGGATCTGATTTCAGATCTTCTGGACTCCAGGCCCAGAATTCTAGCCATTGTATCATCTAGCTACCGCTAGGCTTCTGGGACTGTTAGTGGTAGGATTATCTGTTGTCTGAGTAGCAGCCTCGCTAAGTTCAGAGCAGTCCACTATCAGGTTGGAAATGGGGTAATGATATTTTTGGCCAACTCTAAAGGCCATCTAATATGCCATCGAGGCCCTCTAGTTTGGAATCACATTTCCTTGAAGTTCTGAAGTGACTTTCCGTTTTTCTGCAGCAAAAGAGAGGGTTAGTTTGCAACTCTGTACCACATTCTGTCTATTACGGTGAACAATTTCCTCTTCAATGATCTTCACACTCCTCCCCTCAACCACCCTCAGAGCTGATCAATGCCTTATGCATCTATTGTGGTATTCTAGTACCCACCGTGGTGCTTTGCACATGGTACACGCTTAATAGATGTTTGTTCAGTTGTATTGGTTGAATAAACACAAAATGGTATTCTCTGGCAAATTGAACAATATAAATAACTGTACATGGATACTGTCTGGATGAATAGCTCTCAGTAGGCTTCCATGAATGAGATCTTACTCATTTCAACCATAATCTGAAGAGTATTTGTTAGCTGCTACTCTATTTCCCTCTTTCGAATCACAGTTTATTTAATTAAAACTGTATGAGGATCTAAATGATGATTGATATGATTTTCTCCAGAACAGATGGCTCTACAGTTGGTATTTAGGAAGTGCTTACAGAAATTCCTTCCTCCCTAAAAGGGCCCAGTGATTCATGGAAACAATTATTTAACCAAAGAGATTAATTTCATAATGTGGACCTTTGTTAGAAAGTGCTGAGCCATCATCAGGCTCCTTCTCAGGAAGCAGTGGTCGCCTGCTCTGCTCACCCTGTGACTCACTGGATCTGGACCTTAGACATGGAGGGCTGGTTTTGAGGTCAGTAAGTAAGTTCGGGGGTGGCTTGGAGGGATTACAGTTACAGATGAAATCTTCACAGCTCCCTGTGAAAGGTACTGAGAGTGCTAGCTTGAGATGCTTGGCAGATAAAAGCAACGTGTCCGGCAGCTGAGGTTAAAGCAACAAATGGAGTCTCTTAGTGTCCTAGGTATTAATAGGTGATTATTATAGAATTGGGGCCAGCCAACTCTTTGGTATGGAAGCAGGCCAGTAACTCTCTCCAGAATCCCTGGGAGACCAAGGCATATGCAAAGGGGAAGGGGAAAGAGAATAGATGAGGAAAGAAAAGAGAGGCATGAAAGAAAAAAATGGAAGAGAGTAAAAACATCACATCACATTTGCGTCTTTCTGATGTATAGGTCTGACCACATCACTCCCCTGTTCAAGAATCCTGGGGGGCTTCTTATCCTTTTGGATAAAATACACATTTCTCGGTCTGGCATTGAAGGCTTTATCTAA
This sequence comes from Gracilinanus agilis, assembly GCF_016433145.1. Taxonomy (NCBI): domain Eukaryota; kingdom Metazoa; phylum Chordata; class Mammalia; order Didelphimorphia; family Didelphidae; genus Gracilinanus; species Gracilinanus agilis. The sequence continues at coordinate 162,869,195 of NC_058135.1, forward strand.
TCTGGCTCCAGGCTACCTCTCCAGATTTATTTCACATTATTCTTCTTCATGTACTTTATGTTTCAGCCAAACTGGCCTGCTTGCTTTTTCTTGTACTCAATATGCCATATGCTGTCTCTGTGCTTGGCATGGGTGGTGCCCCATGCCTGCAACACATGATCCTCTCCACAGTCTTCAGAATTTCTAGTTTCCTTCAAGCCTCTACTCAGGTTCTACCTTCTGCAAGCTTCCTGCCCCACCCCTAGTGGCTAGTACTCCCCTAATTACTTTGTTTTTACTTTGTATGTAGTTTTTATTTACTTATTCATTTATTTACTTATCTGAGACATGTTGAAACTTTTCAGTTAAATAAAAGTTCTTTGATGACAGAGACAATTCCATTTTTGTCTTTGTGTCACTACTACCTAGCATCCTGTCTTATATATATATATACACACACACACACACATATATATATATACACACACATATATATATACACATATATTACATATAATAGTATTAATACAAATAATAGTATTTGTGGTACTATACATAATATATAATTAACCCATTTTTGTCTAATTGAAGTGAATTGCAGTGGCACTTAATATGTCTTTGAGGCATTTTAAAAAATCCAAACCTTCTGTCTTTGAATCAGTACTAAGTATCAATTCTAAAGCAGAAAAATGGTAAGGACTAGACAATTAGGGTTAATGACTTGCCCAGGGTCACACAGCTAGGAAGTGTCTGAAGCTAGATTTGAACCCAGGTCCTCCTAAGTCTCTCCACTGTGCTACCTAGTTGCCCCCTTTAAAGCATTTTGTTAACCATAAATTCATTGGGCCCTCCCTGTAAAAGTGAGAAGTAGGTAGTGTACATATGATTATCTCCATCTAATAGGTGAGGACAAATAGACTCAAAGTGGTTAAGTGCTTTGGACAAGAATAGATAGCATGCATGATAGAATCGGGTATAGAAGCAGAATATAGAAGGGGATAGAAGCAGGTCTTCTGGCCTCAGTACCAGAGCTCCATCTATTACACCATATACTCTCTTCCAAGACGGATATAATATATGACAATATATGCTGTGGCAGCTCTCAAAAGAGTGAAAGTATCCATTGTGGCATGTGGATACAATTCCTTCTCATATTCACAATTATGTCTTTGGTACAGACAGAGAGAGGGGAAAGAAATTTGGGGAGGTCCCTCTTAGTCACTTCTACTGTTGCTTATCACTCAAGTTCCCCTAACATACTTATGTAGGGTTTCTAAACTTCAAGTAATACTCAGTGCTTCTGAATGGAAGGAGCATCTGGTTTCTCCCCAAGTTCTACATTCTGAACTTCTTTCTTCTAAAGAACTTTTTTCTTTCCAACAAATCTAAGGATTTTCTTTCCTTCTGGTCAAACTTTTTAAGTCTGTAATCTTTAGAGACTGTGGTCTCTAGTTGTATTTCCTTTCATTCCTGTTTTCTAATTGACTTGGAGATGCATTATATCTCAGTGAAAAAAAGCACTGGAAATGATACCCAAGAGAACTGGGTTTGAATCCTACTATCTGTGTGATTTTGAGTAAATTATGTTATTTCTTTGAGCTTCAGTTTCCCCATTATAAACAAACAAACAAACAAACCCTATTATCTTCTGTTTGGTAAAGTCTAGATCAGTGATGGTGAACCTTTTAGAGACCTTAGAGACCGAGTGTCCAAACTTCAACCCTCATGCCGCATGTGAACACTTCCCCCCTTATCCTAGGCAGGAGAGGGAGGAAGTGTTCCCATTGGGCTGATAGGCAGAGGGACAGGTCCTTAGGGACTCATGGGGAGGGGGAGGAGAGCAGCCCCCTCCAACATGATCTGGTATGTGTGCCATAGGTTTACCAACACAGTTCTTGAAAATGGGAATTAAAGTGATTTGTACAGTCCCATAGCCAGGAAGTATCTAAGGTCACATTTGAACCTGGGACCTCCCACCTTCAGATTTGGCATTCTATCTGTTAAGCCACTCAGTTGTCCCCTAGTTTCCCCTTTTGCAAAAAAACAAACAAAAATAAAAAATACCACTCCAAACCACAAAAAAAACCAAAGACCCAACAACAACAAAAAGCTCAACAACAACAACAAAAATAGGACAATAAATATAGCATCTTTTACAAAGAGTTATTGTAAAATAAAATGACATAGTAATTGATTTTTATCCATATATTTCAATATAGGTGGTTTCTTTTATAATCCTATACATTTTATGCACTTGAAAACATTATTCTGAGAAAATGTGTATAGCTTTCACCAGAAGGCCAAAGGAATCCGTGATACAAAAAAAGATTAAGAAGCCCAGAAAGTCTAGGCTATTGTTACTGTTTTTGTCTCCAGCTTACTCTTTGTCGTCTATTTACAGAATTTACTGAGTGACCCTTTTGTGTAGGGAGAAAAAAGGAACCGTCCCAATAATGACAATGACCACCCAAGATTCTGACCATACTTTAAGAAAGGAGTTTTGGGAGTAATGTGGTGGAGAGTGTCAAGGGATCCTGTGGCTACCAGAAGAAAGAAAATAAAGTTGAAAATTGTCTTCCCAAAATATATAGTAGAGTATTATTTGAGAACATTTACACTTAGCTCTCATTTAAGAAAGTCAGAAAGAATGAACATTTTGCCAATTTTAATAATGTAATTTAAATGTATATTTTTTAATTATTTTTTTCTAGCAGCAAAAATCAAAAGTTAAAAAAAAAGTGTGCTAAACTGATAAAGAGTGAGCCCGGAGCTATAGTTATTTGTCTTTACAATTGTTCATGTTTCCTCATTAGCTGACAAAAATCAACCAGAGTTAGCATTGGTGCCTGGGGTGAGCAATTTCAAAAGACTAGAAGGATAACTTGGCTCTGCGCCCAAAGACTTTGGATGCTTATCCAAATATGTTCAGATCTCTTTGTTCTGAGAATCAGGCTGGCCATCTCACCAGGCTGGTCTCTTGAGACCAACTGACTGACTTGTATGACCCTGGAAAAGCCATTTAATCCTCCTTTGCTTAACTCTATTCCTGCACTAAGAGGCAATGACAATTCATTGAAACTCATCTTAGGGAATCACTGGAGGAGATATCATGATGGAAATATCTTTAAACTCTAGGGGATAGAAATAATTCAATTCAACAAATATTTGTCAGGATTCTCTTTTGTGTGTAATAATGCTCTGGGTAGACTAAGTTTCAGCCCTCCAGGGACTTCAGAGTGTCATTGAAGAGTTAGGGTTTACTCCTGTAATGATTATACAGAACAATTTATAATCAAGTGCCAGGATGAGTGGTATAGGCTATTAATATCACAGGATTTCAATGGAACATTGTATGTTATAGCTGTTATGTGAAGGATGGATCAGAGTGGATAGAGAATGGAAAACCAATAAGAGGCCATATCTGGAATCTGGATAGAAGACAAATAAGCACCTGGTAATAGGATATTGCTAGTGCGTATATAAAAGAGGGGAGAGATGTCTGAGGTATTTTGAAGAGGAGAATTAAAGATGGCATCAAATTTCAAATAATGATAATGTTGCATGGTGGGGCCATTGATAGAAAAAAGAGTAGGCAGAAGTACTATATTTTTGGTGAGCAAAAGTTAAGTTCTGTCTAGTGCTTGGCACAGTACTCGCTCATAGTTGCTGTTGCTTTAGTCACGTCCATCTCTTCATGATCCCATTTGAGATTTTTTTGGCAGATATTTTATTGATTTGCCATTTTCTTCTTTAGTTCATTTGACAAATGAGGAAACTGAAGCAAATAGGGTTAAATGATTTGCTCAGGGTCATATAGCTAGTAAATGTCTGAGACCAGATTTGAATTCAGGAAGGTGAGTCTTCCTGTATTTGGAACTAGTACTCTATCTATCGTGTCACCTAGCTATGTGTAATAGTAGCCACTTAAATGCTTGACTGATTTAAAAAAACAAAAACAAAATCTTACCTTCTGCATTAGAATCAGTACTAAGTATCTGTTCCAAGGCTGAAGAATGGCAAGGGCGAGGCAATTGGGGTTAAGTGATGACCAAAATTACCCATGTAGGAAGTTTATGAGGCCAGATTTGAACCCAGGATCTCCCATCTCCAGGCCTGGCTCTTTATCCACTGAACTGTCTACCTGCCCTTTGACTGACTTTTAAATAAATGCATGCCTTCTCCAGACTCCCCTATTTTGGTTGTGAGTAAACCTCATCTTTCCACTTACCTAGTTTTACCACCTTGTAGTGATCTTTGATTCTTCCATCTCCTCTGTATCCAATTAATTGTTGAATCTTGCTGATGCTGGTTCTATAACATTTCATGAATTTGTCATCTTCTGTACATCCACACTCTACTCTCATTTTAACATCTACTCTAATTCAGGCGTCATCTCCTCTTGCCTTGACATATTGCACGATTAATTGGACACTGTTTCTGGTCTTTTACCTCTCTAATCTATCTTCCATACAAGTTCCAAATTAATATTCTTGAAGCATGAATCTGACTACATCACCACCCTATTTAGTAATCTTCAGTGCTTCAGTTTTACCTCTAGGATAGAATTCAGACACTCATTTTGTGTTCGAAGTCCTCCACAATATGGCTCTAGTCTTATTTTAGGACACACCTCATTTACTATCTATTCCAATGAAACTGTCCTGCTATTTGTGCCTTTTGCATGATGCTCCATCTCTTATGTTCACGTTTTTGTACAAATTGACCCTCCTCTTTGTGATGTTCTCCCTCCTCAACTCTGCCTCAGAAAATACCCATCTTCTTTTAGAGTACTGGTAAAACACCTCCGTGTACATGATACTTTGTCTGATTCCCCCAATTCTTAGCATTTGCTTCTTCTTGGGATTAATATGAGCTACTTCATATATATCTTATATTAACTTATCTAAGTACATGACATATCACTCCAGTAAAATGCAGGGTCTTTGAAGGAAGGGACTATTTGCTTTTGTCTTTATATCCCTAGTTCCAGTTTGTTCCAGTGGCCATGAAGGTGGCAGAAGCAGGTGCTGTGGAGCACTTAGAGCTTGGTCAGATATCAAATACACCACAGTTATCCTCTGAATTCCAAGCCATCACCAGTCATCCTGACTTTTGTTTTGCCACTGGGCTTGGATGACTGAAAGAAAGAGTGAGGCTGATGTCTTTGTGCAACACTGCCTCACTTCAATCCAGTTCACACCATGACGTCATTGGTCCTGGTGGTGGTGGTGGAGGTGGTGGGGATAACAACTAGTCCCTAGAACAATGTCTTGTATATAGTAGATACTTAAGTATTTATTGAACCAAATTTACATGGGAATCTTGATTTGACTGGTAGAAATGGATGAGATTGCTAAAGGGAGATAGAGAAAGAGAAGAAGAAAACGAATGTGACCTTTTTGGGAACATCAATATTGAAGAGTTTGAAAGGGAAACAGTGATGGTGTCACTAAAGAAGTGAGAGGAGAATAAGGAGAATATGGTGTCATGGTAGCTAAGAAAGAAGAGAATATCAAAGGGAGAAGTAGAGGAGAACCAGTGTCAAATGTTACAAAGGAATCAAAGATGATGAGGATTGAGAAAAGGCCAGGATTTGATGATAAGAAGATCCTAAATGACCTTTGAGAGAGTAGTGTCCACAGAGTAATGGGGAGATATGGATGATGGGTCTAGTGTTGATTGATAGTTTACAAATTATGTCAAATATCTTGTAATTAGACTCCAGTCAGCCTCACCATGGTGAAAAGAAGGTCAACTGTGGGCATGTAGAATGCATTTCCATCCCATCAAGAAGATTTGTTTTTTGCCTTATTCCTTCCTTCTTGGGTGGTATTAGAAACCAATGCCAGAATTGAGTTCCATCATTGCTCAATTTTAGTATCAAGTTATAACCTTTCTTTCTTTTAAATTAGTGCATACATGTTCCCACATACTTCCTATGATAGTACTTGATAAATATTTATTGGAGCTGAGTTTTGTTAGATCTTTTCCATAATATATATTTATTCAAGGGTTAGTACTTCTGAATTCTTAAAGATTACCACAAAGATTGGCTTTTATTTTCCAGGCTTTAGAAAACATTATCTTGTTGTTTAGTGAGACACTATCAGCATCTGGCTCATTAAAAAGAGACACCAAAATTTTATCTTAATTTCAGATGCTAAGGTATTTTTTCAGAGTACAAATTATATTTTACGTAAAACAATTTTGAAGATATTGTCATTTGTAGGGTACTTTACAAACATCTTGGTTTCCTGTTTTTCATTTAAAACTTGAAACAAATGATTAGTAAATGGTTTTTTCTTTCATTTTTCTTTTCTTTCCTTCCTTCCTTCCTTCCTTCCTTCCTTCCTTCTTTCCTTTCTTTCTTTCT
>NC_058135.1:162880288-162917196 GCF_016433145.1 Gracilinanus agilis
GCACGTACGTGCGAATTGGGCAGCTGGGTGGCATAGTAGATAGAGTATTTCACCTGTTCTAAGAATTGGGGAGATAAAAAGATGCAAAAGACAGACCCTACTGTCAAAGAGCTTACCATCTAATGGGGGAGATATGAAATATATATTTTTTATTTATATGTAAATTACATATTTATATATTATATTTATAAACACATACTATTCTATTATTTATTATATCATAATGTCATATACAATATAAATCATATATTGTATTGTATATAATATATATTTATGCCTAAATATATATATATATACACAAAGTAAGCTATGTCCAGGATAAATAGGAAATAATTTTTTAAAAAGTAATAGCATTGGAATTAAGAGGAGTTAGAGGGCTAGCTAGGTGACTCAGTGAATAGAGTGCTAGGCCTGGAAATGGGAGGTCTTGGGTTCAAATGTGGCTTCAGAATCTTCCTAGCTGTGTGACCCTGGGCAAGTCACTTAACCCCTGTTGTCTAGCCCTTACTGCTCTTCTGCCAAGTGATAAGAAAGTAAGAGCTTAAAATAAAAAAAAAAATTAAAAGAAGAATTAAAATTAGTACTTTAAGGTCATTATAATTATTCAGAGTTTAGCTTCCTTTTTATTATTATCTTCATTTATGTTATTATTGGGGTTCATTAATTCCTTTCTTTGGTCATCTATATTGTTCTCTGCAATGGATAATTTCTCTTTCACTATTTCTTCATTTATTTTGTTTCAAGTGGGAAATGTTTTTGAAAGAAGAGTTAAATGACTTCTATCTGGAATTTTTATGTAAATCAGAGATCCAGTGTGTGGATAAAGCTGATAGGGAATAATTTTGTGGCATCTCATTATCTCATTCTTTTTCTCTTTCTGAATCTGGTTTAGAAATATCTGATTTAAGCCTTGGGTTTACACATGAAAGAAATTCTGATGCAATGAAGCGTGCATGTAACCATATCTTAGCATGTAAAGTATCAGGGGGTGGGGGAAATAATTCACTTATAGATGACTAAGAACAGTTTTGAAATTTGTCCTAGGAGACTAATCATGACAGAGGAATCTAAACTACATATCTGGTTTTGTGATTTCCCTACTCGTGAGGATGGCTGTTTATTTTCTGAGGTTGCTTTATATAACTTTCAAAAAATTGGAGCACTTCATTTTTTTGTTAGATGAAAATTTATTTTTAGGAACCAATACTGTAATGTCTATCACACTAATTTCAAAAGAGGTATTATGTGTATGTAACCAGGGATTACCCCTCTGCTTCTGAGTCACCAACATATGTGGTGGGAGAAGTTCCAGGAACTGTCAACCAAGATATTCTCATCTTCTTTGGGGAGATCCTCTAAGAAGCAATCCTGAGGTAATTGTATAACCTGCCCAGCTTCCTCAAAATGAAGACAGGAGACAGAAAAACAACTAGAAAGAGAACATGAATATCTCTCAAAACTCCAGAGACTCCATACAGTAAGGGATAGGAGTCTGGGGGTAGGAGTTGGGTAGGAGTTTTGCCATCAGGAGGCATAAGAGAAGCAAGAGGCAAATAATATGAATTCATCATGAGCTAATTTGAGTGGAAACCAGGTATGTATTTGAGCAATCTAAGAAAGAGGCATCCCCTGGCCAAATAAGTGGTGACATATGATCACGATGGAATATTATCGTGCTATATGGAGAGATGAGCAGGATGATTTCAGAAAAACTTGGAAAGATTTACATGAACCGAAGCAAAATGATGTGAGCAGAACCAGGAGAACATTGTAAACAATGTAACAGCAATATTGTACAATAATAAATTGTGAATGATTTATCTATTCTCAGTAATACAAAGATCCATGATAGTTCTGAAGAAATTAGGATGAAAAATGCTATCTACTTCCAGAGAAAAAAATTATGGAATATGAATGCAGATTGGCACATAATGTTACTTTATTTTTCTTGTTTTTTTTTTGGTCTGTGTTTTTTCACAGCAAGTCCAATATGGAAATGTGTTTTATGTGACTACACATGTGTAATCTTTATCAAAGTGCTTGGATTTTCAATGAAAATGGGAGAGGAAAGTATTTGGAACTCAAAATTATAAACAAAAAGGGTAAAAATGGTTATTACATATAATTGGAAAAAATAAGATTAAAAAATTAAACAAAAAATAAAATAACTGTAGGCAATTTAAAAGAGGAAAGAAAGAGATATTCCTTTAGATGCCTGAAAAGACCTTTTGGGTGAAAGGAATAGCTGTGGGATCTGGATATATAATAGTAGAGGGTTTAAATAGAACATGAACATTGGGGGAAAGAGCTATAAAGATGAAGATGATAAAAGCTAACATTTATACAATATTTACTGCATGCCAAGAACTGTGCTAAGCATTTTGTAATTATTTTCTCATTTGGTCCTCACAACAACCCTGGGATATAGGGATATAATACTTTCATCTGAGCTTATAAGGTATTGTTCCAGGGGGCAGCTGGAATCTTGGAGAGGCTCAAGAGGTGGTCCTTGGAGAGATTCCTCCTTAATACTATCTTTTGAAAGAGGGTTCAACACCAAGGAGTAGTGAATAGAATAGAGACTATAGTTGTGGTAAGAAGAATCCATCACATCCAAAAAAGGAGGCCTATGTGGAGAGCCATGGATTGGAGGAGAGCTGTTGGCAGAAGAGCCACATGGTGTATGGACATGTAGAAGAATACAATCTAGCTCCCCTTCCTTGGTGGGACTCTACCTAGGACAGTTCTGTAAATCATTCGAACTGTCCAGTGACAAAGTGACCTGCCAGAATAGAGTGGAGAATTTTTTATAGGATTAAATATATACAAATCCCTTTTGTGTCTCTTATTTTTTATAGGATTAGATACATGCAAATCCCTTCTGTGTCCTTCACTGTGTGAATAAATCTATTCTATGCTGAAGCTTTGTGAACCTAAATGCTTGTAAGAGGAGCTCTTGGCCACTCTTTGGAGAGTTCTATATACTAAAGTTTCCCAAGTACCACTTGAGTGGGAGTGGTAAAAAGTGAAAAGATATGAAAGACCTTCAAAGTGTGTTTGTGTCTTTCATGTCAAAGAGAATATAAGAGTGATGTGTGTTGACTAAACCAACTGTTCTTTGCAAGAACAGCTTTCAAAATCTGAAACAGTTTTAGGAAGAAATGTATTAGGTCATTTGGCAAGGGAGAGTGAGCTTTCTCATGCAGGCTCTGGAAGGTTTATATTATATAGGATTTAAACAAGGATGCCTGCACACAAACCACATACATACAATTAAGCAAAGAAGGCAATATGAAAACAAGGTAAGTTGAGATAGGCATGCGTAACTATAAACATTCAAGAAAAATTGAATGAAGCCAAAACACAAACATGAGTGGACTCATCACAAGTCTTAGTATGGAAATCCAAAACAAGAATTTTTTGGGTGAAGCCAGGATCTGGTGAACCCCAAATATCTTGTAATCATCTCTAGCACTCCTAGGGAGTTACTAGGATCAGGCAACATTCTATGTGCAGAGAACATTTAATCATGCTATATTGGATTTAAACAGTGCAATAATTATTTTCATAACAGCATAATGGTATAACAGTATAGTAAATAATTTTCCCCACACTGCTGAACAGAAACAACTTGTTTATTTGAGACAAAGGATAAAGAATCATGTACTATCTGATTTTAATCACAATCTTTCTTTGCCAGTTTTTATCCAGTAGATGGTATCTACTGAAGTTTTAAAAATTGACCTACTCTTGTTTATTACTCCACTCCCTACCCTTATTACATCGCTAGCATTTCACTATCCTTGTCCCACATCCTTCATCTCTTATACATCTTCTGTTAATGCTTTTGGAAGATAAATTGAGAGACTGGTAGGATTCAAGGCTGTGAATGGTGCAACAAGGTAGCAATTTAAAATATGACTTTCCTGGTCTTGGGAATTCTGACCTATTCTGAAAATTTTAAATTTCCGATTTCTAGTTCACCGAAATAGTGCCCTTAGTCCTGTTACTAACTTACTTGTGAATATCTGAATCTTAGCTTCTTCAATTGTTTTTAGAGTTGAATATTGTGAGGATGTTAGATTGAAAGTTAGGAGAATCAGGTTCTAGTCTTATCTATACCATTTGCTAGCTGGAGGAAGTCTCAGTTTCCATATCTATAAAACAATCCAAATGACCTCTAAAACTCCTTGCAACTTTACATTTTATAAATCTATGGAATTTTCTGAAACTCCGAAAAACCTTTTGACATCTTCAAATGACAGATGCTTTGTAGGTAATCTTTTTAATTCTATTCTGTTCTCGTCTCTCTCTTCTGTTCTTTCCTTCTTTTCCTTTCCCTTCTATAGACCATATATAGAATGTATATGTAGGTGTTTGACAATGGCAAACAATTTTTGGTGAGCCAATGTTCCCCTGTCTTATTGACATGGGCGTTGTGCAGAGATGGCAGGGACCCTGTACCCCTTAACCCAGACAGGCTGTGAACAGGGAAATTCCCTTCCCCCTTCCTGCCCTGGTGACTCCAGAGGCAAAGACCATTGTCCTTGTAATTCCTTTAAGTTGAGATAGACAAAGAGATACACCTCCTAGATATCATCAAGTTGTATCTCAGACATCCATCTGTCCCCTAAACTATGAGGGTCACCCCCTATGTCTCCAGGCAGACCCCGATCAAATGACCAAACCCCCCACTGAATATCTGAGTGTTTACCTCTCTAGAATCACATCCTCATCATGACACAGCATCACGTCCCCACAGTTGTAAAAGTATATAATCCCCAGGGCTAGGGGATTCAGGGGGCAGCCTCCCATGGCTGTTCCACTCTTGCTGTCTTGCTGGCCATTGATCCTATCTTACTAATAAATCTTTCTTTTTACTTTTAAGCTAAGCTTGGAGTCCTCTCATTCTTGAGAATGGTTTCCTTCCCGAACCCAGGGGTTCACCATTTGCACCCCTATAACATTATGTCAATTAAGGTTAATAATCAATAAAGTTAATAATCAGTAATAATAAACAATGTTGAACAAGATCATTTCTAGTGTTATATCTTTAAAGCAGAGATTCTTAACTTGGGGTGCACAGAGTTATTTTGAAAAAATATATTTTGTAAAAAATTTTTAAACACCTATTTTGATGACTATGTTTCAGTGTAATTGATTTCCTTTGTAATTCTATGAATTTTATTTTATGCATTTTTCTTTGACATTCTCAGAAGGAGTCCATAGACTTAGGTCCATGACATAAAAAAGAACCTCTGCTTTAAAGGAATCTTGTAGAATTTTGGCATATGCCTGGGAGATACTTGAAAGATGGTGTTTTACTCTACAGAACTGAATGTTTATTTAAGGTTAATAAGATATAACCTCAGTGGAATCTCATATTCACTACAATTCAATCACTTTGAAAAAAGTGTGGTTCGCTATAGAATATTGCTTACAAAAGCCTATCTTTCACCTTCTCGTACCCTAATCAACTCCATGCATATATAGATAATTCTCGTAACAATTTTATGTAAATGAGAAAGTAGCTAGTGGAGTTGGTAGTATTATTGTGCTCTCAGTCACCTTATTTTACTTTGTAATAATAAGGTACAAAACTTCTTTCCATGCCTTTGGTATTTTCCTCTACTTCAGAAATCATGAAAATCAATCCTTTGGCACCCTTAAGTGTGTTGCCTTTTGCCCAGATCTTTTCTGTATGAAGTTGGGCTGGTCCAGATGCTTTTCTCATTTCTGTTTTCTTCAGTATTCCTTCCACTTCCTCAAGAGGCACATCTGTGCCTCTAATGTGGGAGTCTAAATGTGCTGTCCCCACTGTCCTTGATGCTGCAATGGAATATGAGAGTCTTTGCAGACTTTTTCTTTTCTTTTCTTTTTTTTGATATTTTCCTTCCAATTGCATCCTTAAATGCCCTTAGTATATGTTTGGCTGCGTCTCTTACTAAACTTTATTTAAACTGGTTTTTCCTTCTACTGATTTTCATTGTTTTATGAGAGAAACTGCTCATAACCTTCCCTTGGAAAGAGGATATACAAGACTAAAGGCAATTTTGAATTCATCATTGTTTGATGGGTTGCCATGACTAAAAAGTGTCCAACCTACCAGCCATTGGAGTATACTGAACTATATTCCTAATTTCTTATTTCTAGGAAAGTCTTAAGGGAATAATATGCACAAATGTCAGTGTTATCATTGACAAAAATATGAGAAGAGAACAGATTTTGCTGACAATGTTCGTTAGCAGATGACATCTTCAAAAAAAATTAAACAAAAAAAGGGTAAAGAATAAAAAAAAATCCTTGGTGTTTATTGGTTGTTGGTTCTAATAAGCTTTTTGCTCTATGAAGTGAGATGAACCCCTAATTGTCTTTCTCTTATGACCAGGGGGTGCTCCATGACTATGTTCTGGTCACACAAGATTCTTCAATGTAGGGAATGAGAAAGATAATTTATCAATTTATCAGATCATATATATATCAATTGAAGTATCACTCATACACATTTGGCCAGTAAAAATGTCCAGCTTCATCATGGACAAAGCCCTTTATAGATTCCAAATGGAAGAGGGATCACATCTTCCAGAAAGTCCAGTTTGCTGATAACATGCTGATTGCATCAAGCTGTGAATCAACTACTATGGGACCCTCTCAACAAGATCTAGAGCCACTCAAAAATTTTTAACAATCTACACAAAAACCTGAATGGATGAAAACTGTTATTCAGACAATCATATTCAAGGGAAGAGTCGTTTTCTAACTATGTAATGATGGACAAGTTGCTTAAGCGCTCTAGATCTCAGTTTCACTGTTTGTAAAATAAGGATAATATTATTTGAATTAGCTTACTGACTATGTTATTCTGAGAGACAAATGAGATAATAAATGCAAAACATGAGCAAACTTAAAGGATTAAAAAGTGCTGGCTATTTACTATTCATTGATATTGAACCAGTACACTAGTATATTCTAAATGCATTTCTTTCTTTTCTACCAGGATTAGTTTTCAAATTGGGAAATGGAGAACAAAAATGGTTAACTAGGAGTTAAGTAGGAGCTGGAACCCCAAACAAAAGGGAACAACATAGTAAGATGCTACTTTGTGCTTTGGATGTATTCAAGGCTTTCTTGACCTTTAGCCTAAGGCAATGAAAAAATCAGCAAATGTCATTGTTAAGGGGCAGCTTGGTGGCTCAGTGGATAGAGCTCCAAGCCTAGAGACAGAAGGTCCTGGCTCTTAATCCACTGAGTCACTTAGCTGCTCCTCCCCCTCAAATGTCATTGTTAACACACAGTCAATAATTTCTGAAAGATTTTGGTTTTCAAGATAGAACTGAGAACTGAGAACAAATGTTGCTCCAATTTAAAAAAAAAAAGGGGGAAGAGTGGAGAGTATGGCAATTATGGGTTGCTAAATTTGACCTTATTTCTTGGCAACATTCTAGAACAAATTATGAAGTGACTGAGTATGGTTGTTTAAAAAGGGATATAATGATCATTCAATATTACCATGGTTTTCTCATGAAAAAATGGTGCCTAAGTAACCTAATTTTCACCTTTGATAGATTGAGAATACTTGTAGATGGGTGAAGGCTAAAGATTAGCCTGTATGTATTTTAGCAAATCACTTGACATAGCCTGTTATGCTACCCAGGTGGAAAACTGTGAGCTAGCTCATAATGCAGACAAGTAGATTTAGAACTGGCTAAGTGACTGGGTTCCAAACAGGGCAATATCACCTTGTGGGTTGGGCTCTATAGCAGAGAAGCCGAAGGATCTGCCCTTGGCTCTGAGATATTTGACATTTTAAAATTTGCAGAAGGCATCCCTAGAAGGGATAACTAATACATTTGGTGGCGGTCTGTATCCAAAAAAATCTTGATAGACTAGAGCAATGGGTCAAATCTTAGAAGATGAAATTTAATATTCACAAATATAAAAGGTTTACTTACACTTGGACTAAGGAAATCAGCTGCAGAGATAAAGTAGGCCAACATTGACAATAGTTTGTAAAAATGATTTGGAAGTTTTAGTGGACCCCAACTCAATAGGTGTCATTAGTGTGACACAGTAGCCAAAGACACCAGCAGTTTTAGTTTGCATTAAGAGGAGCAAAATGTCCTGAACAAGGGAAAAGGTGAGTGATAATCCTGATGTTACTTTTCTAATGAGAACACATCTAGGAGTATTGTACTTAGTTCTTTACATAAATTTTTAAAAGGGGCATCAATAAATCCCAGCATATCTATGAGAGGACAAATAGAATGATATTATTTTAATACGGTCTAAAGTCTGGAGAAGAGTCTGGCATCTAGTAGGCACTAAATAAATGCCTATTATTGTTATTGTTCATTCTTCCTATTAAAGAGGACCAATGATTTTACAGGGTGACGTTTTCACTTGCCTGAGAACTGAATTTAAGTGAGGCAGAGTTGCACAAAGTCACCAGCTTAGCTTTCTCATTATTGTAGCCCAGTGATGGGCAAACTTTTTAAAGAGGGGGCCAAAGGAAAGGAAATACTCATCTGTCAGTCTATTTCTAAGGCAACTCTTTCAAAGTTTCATTGTATTGTATCCTACTCATTGTATTCGTTAGATTAGGAATGATGTCACGTAGTTGGATAGAACATTTCAGGGGGCCACATCTGGCCCGCAGGCTGTAGTTTGCCCATCACTATCATAGGTTATCAGAATCTAGTAGCAAGACAAAAAACAAGACAAGTGGCAATGACCCAGGATACAGTGGATGGCCTTGACATGTCTGATATTCTTCACTGTGCCTACTTCAGCCACCTTCATGGCCAAGACCATTGGAACAAATTGTTTTTATCCACCTTACCCCTTCCATCGGTGGGAAGTCTTCCCATGCCTCCTCACCAGGTTTGAGACTGGTTGGTTATCCTCAACTTAGTTTAGCTCCCCCACTAAAAGAGTTTTACCTGAATGTCTATTGATTTTTTGAAAAGAGATTTGGGTTGAGGGAAATGGACAGAGTCCTCATCATTTAACCAATTCTGAATTCACCTAACTATGCTATCCTTTAGTACACATCTCTCAATCTTTCCCTTAAGATAATGTGGGAGACTTTGGTGAGTACTTGAAGGACTGTCATGGGGAACACAACAGATTTGTTCTGTTGGACTTTTGGAGGCAGAACTAGCAAGTACCAGAGAGGTAGATTTAGGCTCAACTCTAAGAAAAGATTCTTTATGAACTCTGCCACCACATGGAATAATGGGCTGCCTTGGGAGGTAGTAGGTTCACCATCACTGAATGTCTTCAAGAGGAGACTAGACCATTTATCAAAGATAACAAAGAAGGGATTCCTGGTGATGTCAGGGTTGGACTAGGCAAAGCCTGAGATCCCTCAGCCTGAGATTTGGGAGGCTCTATGCATCTCCAGATGAAGCCAGCCCTACAGCAATTGCCCAATTCTGCCAGGGTTTATTACATTTAAGACCTGTTACTTCATTTCCTTAGAATCAGAGCACCTGCAATTCCCATTGCTGTTAAAATCATTTATCCAAGGACAAATAGAGTACTTTATAACCCTTCTTATGTTTGAGTCCTCACAACCTCCAGAGGTAGTTCAAGATGAGGGAGCTGATGCCTAGGGAAGAGAGCAAGTAAATTCAGGTCACAGTGGGAGTTAGCCGGTGAGGGAGTCAGAATTGGAAGCTGGAGTTTTAGAGCCCTAATCCACATAGCAGACCTCTAAAGCAGAGGGCCTCCTGCTGTACAAATGGAGCCAGTCAGAGAGAATTAAGCTGCTTATCTCAGCTCCAAAACTTTCTACTGTACACCTCCAAAATTCTAATCTGAATTAGACAGCCTCTCACTTAACCCCTTTGAAAATCTATCTTTAATTCTATCATTTCATCATGCACAGATATTAAAAACGTCTAAACAGAGCTACTGTGAATATCTGGAATTTACGAGCTAAAATTTTACAAGGCCCAGAGAAGTCTGGTAAATACATTTTTTAAAATGTGATGCAAGGCAGAATAATACATCTTGATTTTGGTGGAAATTTGGCCCTGTGGGGGGAAAGAGATGAAATGTATGTTAATGATTCTTGAACAAAAGTGAGAACCTAAATCAAAAAGACTTTTGCAAAAATTAAGACAACGAATTCCTGAAAATAGGGGTCTCCTAATAAAATTATTGCTTGTTCCTTCTTCTCTTCTGGGACACCAGATTGTTTTCTTTTGTATTCTAATATCTCCACAATGGTTTCCCCAGGGTACTTTGATGTTGACAGAGAAAGACCAAAGAGGCTTTTGTGACTTCACCAAAATGTCATAACAAAAGAAAGGTTTAACATGTTTCTGAAGGATTGCCTTTCAAGCAGGAACTGAGCTATTTTGGAAACTTAGCTAATGACATTGTTATTATTTCTCATGAGTGATAAGGCTGATAATAGATCCATCCCACTTGCATTTAGTTTAATCCTTTTAGGCTTGAGGTCTGAGCCTATCACTTGAAAGGTAATGTGTCCTTAATACTTGGCTGTAGCTCTCAAAAAACATGGGTGACATGGCTTTGCCTTCTCATTTTTACACTCGACTGCATTTTAAAGGGGCGAGTTAACTCAAAGAATAATGTTTTCTTAAAACGTTTACTTAAAGATTTGGCATTATCCCTTTGGATGAGAACATTAGTTGGCCATGACTCTAAAAGGATAACTTTACAGAGACCGATAGAAACATATGGAAATGCAAAATGGAGGGCAGACAGGTGTCATAAGGGAGTGAGCTTTGGTGAAATGCATCTTTTTAATGAGTTTGGAATCAGTCAGAGACCTCTGTGGCCCCTCAAGTCATTATACAAGCCTATTTTCACCAGTATTATTGGAACAAAACTATAATCAAATCTTCTTGAACTTCTTAGACCTTTGATGCACTGTTTTGACCGATCTCAAGAGGAATTTAATGAGGAAAATCCTAGAATAAAAAATTGATTTTTACCATCTCCTAACACTTCTTAAAGGTCAAGAGGGTAGATAAACAACTTCCTGCAGCTGCTGTTACATCTGGCACACGACTGCTGCAGAAAGCGGGCATTGACAAGATAAACATGTCAGGCTGTATCTCCTTCTCTGGATAAGACCTAGGAGCTGAACTTGACCCTTTTTCACTATTGCTAATATTAAAAACAGATTTGACAGTAATGAAAAACAACTCAATGGGAGAAGGTGGAATTGTGCAAAATGTAAAGCACCAACAGATATAAGAGGATGTGATTTCCCTTGAAATTAAGTTTGCTTTCTTAATCTAGCTCAGCCTTTTATCTTTCTTGCTTCTTCCTAGGAAACATTCCATCTTGGAGTTTTCCCTGAACTTTAATTGTTTCAGAGAGCATCAGTTTGTTCATCTTTGGCCCAATGATATGGAAAACTGTCTCCATTTCCCTTCACTTTGTGATGTCTACAAGCTGAGAGGTCATTCCAAAGGTCATATTTTTGGTCACCCTTACTTTAGTAAGCTCATTGGTTTTAAAGTCATGGTGTCAAACCTTGTACTAAGTTTAGTTATTATATGTGCTTGTGAAGACTTACAATCTGTCTTGTTTCATTCCATTTTCACTTTGCCATTTGTTCATTCTATACATACCTATTGAATGCCTTGCTATGGGCAGGGCACTGTGCTAGATACTTAATGTTCTTTCACTGAAGACCTTGAAACTTGATGTAGAGGAAAGACTCTGGCTTGATGATGCTAACATAACATATTCTTAGTGGGAAAGCTGGGGTTCACCTCGTAGGATCAAAGGAGCAAAGGATCATAGGATCATTCAGAGTCATAAAGAATCTTTGAGGTCATCTAGTGATTTTCCTGATGCATGGTTCAACTACTCAGTAAACTCCATTGGCTCCCTATCACCTCTGAGATCAAATATAAAATCTTTTATCTGGCATCCAAAGCCTTTTCATAAGCTAACTTTTGCCCTACCATTCTAGTTTTATTATCACCACACCCCCCTCCCCAACCTTGTGCCATATATTCCCTGTTTCTCCATCCCTTGACCTACCAAAGAGCCAGGCTTTATAATAAAGAATATTAAAGAAAGAAGAAAAAAGTTCCATAGAACTAACCGATCATCAAAAGTCTGACATTATATACAATATTCCATACCCACAGATGGTGTTTTTTTAACATGGATTTTCCATAAAAATATCTTCCTCATAAACATCTTTTCTTGTGGTTGCACAAAGCCTTAGGGGTGGCCCTTGGCCATCAAATTCAGGAAGCTAGGCATGATATTGCAATGTATACACACATATAAAACAGACATGCATATATATGCATGCGTGTATTTTATATGGGTATGTATGAGTATACATATTTAAACCTACTTGTTAAGTAAGGTTTTGGCAAGATCCCACAATGTCTTCTCTATCTTCTAATTAGAAATAGAGAAATGGCTCCACGTTGGGGGGTCACATGGAGGAAAGAGTCACTCAGTGGATACTAAAGGGGAAGCAATGATGAATCCCAACCAGCACTTCAGGTTTAGAAATCCCTAGCCTTGGTCTCTTACTAGCCCATCAGCATCTGATTAACCTTTACCATAGGTAGTGTGATTGGGAACAATGATAGGGTAGGACAGACTTCCAGGCAATGTCTTCCTTGACAGTTACTCAAAGTCTATAATCTGAAGAT
Organism: Gracilinanus agilis; assembly: GCF_016433145.1. Classification (NCBI taxonomy): domain Eukaryota; kingdom Metazoa; phylum Chordata; class Mammalia; order Didelphimorphia; family Didelphidae; genus Gracilinanus; species Gracilinanus agilis. The sequence goes on from NC_058135.1 coordinate 162,892,951, forward strand.
AACTTTGCTGATCAACTTAGGGACAGAATCTCCAGGACATATTAAATTCAGTGATAGAAGTTTCTTTAAGTAGTTGAAAATCTGCCTTTTATTTAAAAAAAAAAAGCCCAAACTCTTTGATCAACACTATGGCCCTATAATCATGTGACCTATGAATCTCCCAAGAAATCATCAAAAGGGATTCTTGGGAGAGAGAGGGGATAGAGCAGAGTTTGGCTTTTTGACTTAAGTAATACCTATGAATCAGTTAACCAATTGGACAATAATAATTTATTAAGTGCTTAGTGTCAGGTGCTTTGTTAGGCTCTGGGGACATGCAAAAAGGCAAAAGCAGTCCCTGCCTTCAAAGAACTTAAATTCTAATAAGAGATACTCTCTCTCTCTCTCTCTCTCTCTCTCTCTCTCTCTCTCTCTCTCTCTCTCTTTCTCTCTCTCTTTTCTCTCTCCCTCTACCTCTGTTCTCTTTCTCTCTCTTTCTTTCTCTATATAGATACACATATATAGTTATCTACATAGATATCTATATATCTATATATCGAGAGATATATATATAGAGAGAAAGGTCTATAGCTTGGTAAATAGATAGATAGATAGATAGATAGATAGATAGATAGATAGATAGATAGACAGACAGATAGATAGATGGACAGATGGATAGATAGGTAAATGGAAAGATAGGTAGATAGGTAGGTAGATAGATAGATAGATACATAGATATATAGATACATAGATAGATAGATAGATGAAAAATGGGCATAAGAGCAGATGTAAGGTAACCTGAGAAGCCAATAGGTAAATAGTTGGAAGAGGAATTTGGCACAAGGAAGGTTTGAATCTGAATTCTGCTTCAGATAATTACTAGCTATGTGATCCTAGACAAGCCTCTTTAATCTTTCTTGGCTTTAGTTTCCTAATCTATAAAATGAGAATAAACATAAGACTCACTTATAGAATCATTGCATTAAATTATATATTTTATGTTAAAACATTGTAAGTGCTAGCTAGCATTATTATTTATAGTGAGTTTTCTGTTGTTTCTGCATTTTTTCTCTCTACAAATACAGTTAAGAACACTTTTTTAACACATACACACATATCCCTTCCTTCTTAGAATTAATACCAAACATTGGTTCCAAGATAGAAAAGTGGCAAGGGCTAGGCAATTGGGGTCAAGTGACTTGTCCAGGGTCACATAGCTAGGAAGTGACTAAGGTCAGACTTGAACTCAGGACCTCCCATCTCCTGGCATGATTCTCTGTTCACTGGGCTACCTAACTACCCCAAGAAATTTTTTAAAACTTCTTAAACTTAAAGCCTTCTGTCTTGGTATTGATACTAAATACCAGTTCCAAGGCAAAAGAGGGGTAAGAGCTTGGCATTTGGGGTTAAATGACTTGCCCAGGGTCACACAGCTGCCCCAACAATTTTTTAAAAGACTTATTATACATAATAAATTAACAAGTATTTATTAAGCATTTACTATGTGCCAAGGACTGGGCTGAGCCATGGGGAACAGAGAAGGGCAGAAAACAGTCCCCAACTTCAAGGAGCATCCTTTCTAATATGTAAATAATTAGATACATTCAAGATATATATAAAGGAGATGAAGGTAATGTGAAAGGGGAGGGTATTCACACCTGGGAGGGTCAGGAAAAGACTCCTACTGAAGGTAGGATTTGAGCTGAATCTTAAAGAAAGTCAGGAGAGGTAAGACATGGAAGTGAGGAGGCAAAACACTCTTTCTGTGCAGAAAAATCAGTGCTAAGCTATGGGAAGTAAGATGGAACCTTGTGTTGGAGCATGAAGCCCAGAGTAGTGGAGGGGAGTGTGGGGAGACTGGAAAAATAGTTAGGGGTAAAGTTATGAATGAGGAATGTTTTATGAGGATGTTTGGCATTTAAAGTCCTTCATAACTTTCCCCCTCAGACACTTCCTAGCTGTGTGACCTTGGGCAAGGAACTTAACCTGTTTACCTTAATCCTTTGGAGAAGGAAATTGCAAACCACTCCAGTATCTTTGTCAAGAAAACCCCATAATAGGGTCATGAAGAGTCAGACATGATTGAACAACTGAACACCAATCCTTTTAAATTTAGTGGGAACTTCTAGCAAAGAAAGAAGATGCTTTAGAGTATGGTTAAATTCATTCTTGTCTAAAAATTAATTTTTATTAGTTTTTCTGACTTTCAGATCCCCTATAATTTTCCATTGTATCCTACTCCCTCCTCCTTCTAGAGAGCCACCCTTATAATAAAAAAAAGAGGAGAAAAAATTGTAGTAGAACTAACCAATGCATCAAAAAACTATTTTCAGTGTTCCACACCCGTAGTCCTCTGCCTCTGCAAAGCAAAGAAATGGGGGCCGAAGTGCCTTCTCATATCTCTTCTTTGGTGCTAAGTATGGTCTTTATAATTTCCCAATGTTCATTTTGTTTTGTGGTTGTTCTTCCCATTTACATTGTTTTAGCCTTTGTGTATATTTTCCTGGTTCTGCTTACTTCCCTTTGGCAAAGTCTAGTCTTTATGAAAGACCTTGTATTTTCCCTGTTTTTAATGAAAGATTTTAGAATGAATACTCTAATCCTCACCTCTCTTGTCTCTAATCCTTTACTCTCTCTGTAAGTGGAAGCTCCTGCTGTAACACACAGAAAATGAAACAAGCTTGCAAGCAACAAACTTACATTTCAATACTTTTGAACCAGCTCCAATCCTCATGAAAAAAAAAATCAATCCTATAAGACTTGAAGAAAAAAGCATTTCTGATGAGTTTCAGTGTTTCTTGTAGTGCAAGAGTAAGAACCTCTCTTAAGTGGGGTTTAAAAAAATATCTGGGTAAGTATATTTCCATTTGGTTTCCTTTGTAATCTTATGTATTTTATTTGATGCATTTTAGAATTTTTCAAGAATTTTAGAATTTAGAATGTGTTTTCAGAATTCAGAATTTAGAGCTAGCTTTTCTTTGAAGGGATTGCTAGGCTTTACTAGGCTGCTCAAGGGGTGCAACACTCACAAAAAAGGTTAAGGACCCCTGTTCCAGAAGGACTTGCCGAAACAAGCACTCTTGGTCCTTAGTGTATTGGTATCTGTTACATTTAATACACCCAGAGGGGTCCTCAGTTGTGATTACACCCTTGGATTCCAGCTTTGAAAATAGGCTGTTAAAAAGTTGAGACAAAATAGAGATGTGATATCTTTTGCTCTTAGGGTGGGATAGCTGCCTTCTTGGGCAGGAAGTAGTCAGATGTGTGTGCTGACAATGAGGAAACAGGCCATGTTTTTTGTTTATTTTCTCATAAAGTGCTGATGAACAAATGAGGGAGATGCATTAAGAGGCCCTGAAGTCAAGCTGTGAAAAGAGATTTGAGTTTATCAGCTTTTTAGCCTGGTTTCCTATGGAAGGAATGCTTATAAAAATCTCTCTGCCTCTGCATGCCTGTATACCAAGGCTCCCCCCACCCCCCCCCCCCCACCTCAACTTCTTTTGATAACTTTAAATCCCTAAGATTGATTTCAGCCCATTTGGGCAGAAGGGAAGAAGACACGCCTCACCAATCCCTCTAAAACAGAAGTCCATGAAGGAGAATCATTTTTCTACATCAAATTTTCATTGTTCAATTCAACTCATTTCCACAATTCCAAGTTGTCAATAAACATTTGTGCCAGTCCCTGTGCTAAGTCATAGGAATCCAAATAGAAGTAGAAATAGAGATAGTCCCTGCCCTCGGGGAACTTACATTCTGAGGGGAGAAGATAACAGATGCAAGGAAACTGAAAAAGCAGGCTAATTAGGGGAGTTGAGAGGACTTACTGGATCAGGGACATAGTAAAGGAAGCCTAGAAAGTGAACAGAACAGCCTGGAGAGGAATGAAGACATGGCTAGCCTGGTTATCCACAGGCATTTATTAAGCACCTACTATGTGCAAAGCACAATGTTTGGGACTGGAGATACAAAAGCAAAATGAAATAACTGTTCTTGTCTGCAAGGTATTTCTATCCTCCTAGGGCAGAGGTCCTTCACCTTTCCTGGATCATTGTTCCCTTTAACTCTCTAGTGAAGTTTATGGATTCTTTCTTAGAGTAATCTTCTTAAATTCAGAAAATGAAATGTATTGGATTACAAGGGAAACCAATAACATTTAAATGGAGAGAGACAGAGACAGACAGAGAGACAGAGTCAGAGACAGACAGAGAGACAGAGTCAGAGACAGAAACAGAAACAGAGGCAGGCAGACACACACATGCACAGAAAACAACTTGGGGATCAGAAATAGGAGGTGATATGTGAGCTGAGCCTTGAAGGAAATTAAGGGTTCTTCGAAGCTGAGGTGAGGAGATAATGCTTTCTAGATATAGAGCCTGTTCAAAGGACTGGAGGCAGGACTTAGATTGCCAAATTCAGGAGATCTGTTTGGTTTTGAATTCAATCCCTGTTGTAGGAGACCCAGTCACTTCTCTTCCAGTCTAAAAGGTAGGGATCAGCCTAGGCAATTACCCCATCCCATTGAAAATAAGTGATAAAGTGCCAAGCACATCGTCTCAGATGAGAACATACTTCAGTTGTTCACTAGGCATAAACAGGTCTGGACACCCTGCCTAGATGAGACAGAGTCTATTCATTGGCTGATGGACTTGGTCATATCCTCAAGAGTTCTATATGAAACCACCAAGCGACTTAGTTAAAGGATTCAAGGGTGTCACAGAGGAGTGTCTATCTTAAGAGATGAGGACAGACTGGATGCAATGAAGAAAGCAGGTTTAAAGAGGAAGGGCTCTATCACAACTAAGAGGAACATCTTGACGGCTGTAGCAGAAGAACTTCTAGGAATCCTTCCTCCCTCCTTTGCTACATAAGCTCAAGCTTGAGCATATTTTCCTTCATTCTCTGAACACATTGGTCAGAGAGTATCATGGACTTTTAGGGGGATGTTTTATATCAGCTATACCATTGAAAATACCCTTTTATTATTCTGCATGACTAATTAATATCAATTGATAATCATGGAAGGAAGCATACTGGTAAGGGCTCATGAGCTATATAATACTAGAAAAAGTAACTTCTAATCCGATAAGTCTAAGGGGAAATGTAAACAGCCTTGTTCTAGGGATCTGGGGACCTGGCTTGTTTTATAACAAAAATCTGTGAACAAGGGAAACCAAGGCAAAAACTCCAGGCATTATCAATTTATTAGTAAGGCTAGCAATTGCCAATAAACAAGGTTAATGACTCCTCAGTAGTCAGAGACCCAGAACAGATTTTCAGAGCATTCTTATAAGCATAGATGGTGAACAACAGAAATGAAGCTGGTTGGCCGGGGTATTTTGGGACTTTCCACTGTTGTTTTGGGAAACTATCCTGCATCAAGAAGAGGGACTTCCACAGAAGAAAAAGGAACTTTCGTAGGTGAGCAATGGTCAAGGCTTAGAGGTTTTGCAGCCCCAGGTGACCTATAATCCCTATGACCAAAAGTTACAGCTTTGCTTTTAATAGAAATGGGGAACATAGCCTATAAGTTGAGCTCGCAGGATCTGTATAAAAAGGGAAGTTAGCTATCAGACAGGCTGGCTGTGTCCTGTCAGCCTACACAAAATCTCATATACACTTCTTTACTACCTACTATGACTTATAAGAACTAAAGTCTATATGTGATTAGAGTTTAAAAATAAAAGATCAATTAATAGTTGATTAACATTTCACAGGTACATAGGGGAGTTGGGATAAACCCCTTTATAGTCTTATAGGGCTGTAGCTAATTAAGGGGTAGTGACAGACCAACCAATCATTCCCTTGCGCAGTTAAAGTCAGCATTGGCATTACTTTCCTACTTCTGGAATGAAAAAATAACAACAACAGGAAAATACTGTTTTCATTGACATCCGATAAATATTACAAAAATGTGATCTAGCCAAATTTCATTTTGAATAGAGTCCTTCTGAGACACAGGTTATAAATAATTGTTCAGAAGACGCAAGAATAATCCCTGGGCATAAGAAATGTTCCAAACTATTTTTGTGGGAATTTCATCTAAAATTTCTTAGGAATTCTTTAGATGGTGACTTTTTCTAGCTATTTCTTTTCCCACTAAAGTCCTCTACTGAGACTCTTTTCAGTGGTGAAGAGGGGACCCCGAGTTCTCAAAAGCTAAGTTAGCAGAGCAAAATCAATCAACCGCTAAGCAGTAAGCATTGACTCAGCATCTATTATGTTCTAGGAACTGAGCTACGGGGTGGGGCTACAAAGGCAAAAATAAAACAACGTCTACCTTTAAGGAGCTTACATAGAGAGAGATAGCATGGATCATCAGCACATGTGTGAATATATATAAAATAAAGTTAGATGGGTGGCACTATTAAGTGGGGAAGGGATCATCAGGAGTCATTGTGTTGGATGCAGTGTTTGATCTGAGGGTTGAAGGAATCTAGGGATTCCAAGAGTCAGAGAGAGGTGAAGAAGTATATTCTAGTCGAGGGAGACAAGCTGTTCAAAGACAGAGAGAGAGGAAATGGAATGTTTTGTGTGAGGAACAGCCAGAATTCCACTTTGGTTAGAGAGTATCTGACACTAGAGAGTACCTGAAGGGGTTTAATATGTACTGTGATTAGACAGGTAGGACCAGCTTGGGTACTAGAACTGGACCTGTGTTTTTATTGATTTAGGAAACTCCTAGATGAGTAAAATCCTTCTATAAATGCTCCCTTTATCAAATTCTCTGAAATGTATAATTTTAAAGAGTTGCCTAGAGCATCAAGGCGTTAAAAGGTCTACCCAAGATCATACAGCTGGAAAAATAAGTGTCAGAGGTAAGATTTGAATCCAGATCTTCCTGACTCTGAGGTCAATTTTTATCTGCTATTCCCACACTATTTCTAGGGTAAGCTGAGAGGGATTTTAAATGACAAATAAAGGAGTTTGCATTTTGATATTAGATGTTCTAAGTCTCTAGCTGAATAGAGGATGGATTGGAGAGGGAAGAGACTTGAGGCAGGGAGATCAATTAGGAGGCTATTGCAATAATCCAGGGGATAAGTATGAGGGCTATCTGAGTGGAGAGAATACAGATGCAAGAAATGATATGGAGGTGGAACTGATGGAGAATCAATTGGCAATTGACAGGAAAGATATGGCAAAATAAGGAGTTGAGAATGGCCCTGAAGTTGAAAACCTGGATGACTTTATGGATGCTGGTACCTTTAAAAGAGATAAAGAAGGGGGCAGCTGGGTAGCTCAGTGGATTGAGAGTCAGGCCTAGAGATAGGAGGTCCTAGGTTCAAATCTGGCCTCAGACACTTCCCAGCTGTGTGACCCTGGGCAAGTCACTTGACCCCCATTGCCCACCTTTACCACTCTTCCACCTAAGAGCCAATGCACAGAAGTTAAGGGTTTAAAAAAAAAGAGATAAAGAAGTATGGAAGGGGGAGGAGTTTGATGGAAAGAACAATGAGTTCCATTTGGATGTGTTAAGTTTGAGCTATCTACAAGATATCCAGTTCAAAATATATAGTAGGTATTGATGCAGTACTGAAACTCAGGACTATAACTAAATATATAGATCTGAGAGTTGTCTGAAGAGAAATGATCAGTTAACCTGGGAACCAAAGAGGTTACCAAGAGAGTGTTTAGAGAAAGAAGAGAAGTGAGCCTAGGACAGAGTCTTGGGATATTACCATGCTTAGGTAGCTGGATGTGGTTGATGATTTAGCAAAAGAGAATGAGAAGAGTTCAGACAGGTGAGAGGAGAACCAAGAGAGCAGTCACAAAAGCCTAGAAAGGAAAGATTATCCAGAAAGTAGCCCTATAGCGTCAGACAGCCCAGACAGGACAAGAAGGCTAAAGACTCAAAAAGGACCATCCAATTTGGAAATGAAGAGATTTTTTGGCAACTGAAGATGGTAGTTTCAGTTCAGTAATGAGTTTGGAAGTTAGAGTACAAAGTTAAGAAGAGAATGAGAGGAGAGGAAATGGAGGCAACAAATGGAGAGTTTTTTCAAGAAGTTTGGCTCTGAAGGGAAGGAGAGCTATAAAAGAATAGCTTGAAAGGATGGTAGGGTCAAGTGAGGGAGGCTTTTGAGAACAGAGAGAACTGGACCTGTGTGTAGGTAGCAGGAAATGAGCCAATAGATAGGGATGCTATTCCCACAATGTCTCCAGGGCAGATAAAATAGTAAGGTTGTAAAAGATGTTAAATGACAAAGGAGTTTGCATTTTGATACTAGAGATCATGGGATGGAAGGGGAATAATTACGTAATTACAGAGGCAGAGGAAACATAAGTGGATTGAGATCAAGGTTATAAGGGTTGGCCTTGGCAAGAAAAGGACCATTTCTTTGTCAGAGACTGGAGTAAAGGAGAGAATGGGGGATAAGGTCAAGAAGTTTTGAGATTTAGAGTAGGATAAAAGGAGATCATAACCAAAGGCTACAAATATGGGCCCAAAGAACAACTGTCTATCTGTCTTCGGAGGACCATTCTGACAAAGTACAGATGTTTAGCCAATGGGTGGTGATTTTTTTAAGGGGATGTAGGGAGAAGCAGGAGGTAGAGAAACATAAAATTATTTACTAAGTCACAAAGTAATTTTCCTACTCTTTAGTGTAGGAAAAACCCAAACCAATGAAATCATGCACATTTTAGAGCACCGATGAACAAAATCTAGTATTTCTCACTGTCTTTACATGTATAGACAAAATAAGAATATGCCCATGAAAGTGACTAGAAATATGTGAGGAACAGATAAAGCATGTGATATGGAACCCAGTGAACACTAGTATAAACATTGGTTTTCTTTGGCATATATGACCATGAGCTAGTGGATATCATTGAAGCTTGATACCAAATGATGCTTCTAATATTGGATGGAAAGGAATACTGTGGATGACTAAAATCTTATCGATAGCTACTTAGAATGAACAGCAATTTAAAGTCAAGAAAATAGCCAAAAATGTTGATGAATTCCTTCTAAGAGAAGAATAGGCTGCTTTAAAAAATTGTGGAATCCTTTCTGTTCAAGAAAATAGGTCTAGTGTAAATAGGTTTAGTGAATAGCATGGAGACCTAGGAAAATATAGACTTCAGTTTGGCCTCTGCCATTGTTTCCCTTGTGAATTTGGGGCACTGAAAACACAGGAGTCACTCATTTTTTCTCAGTAAGATAGACTAATAAAAATTGCAACTCACCTAAGGAAAGAGCCATGATATTTGTCTAATATTTGTGCTTCTATTATACCTCACATCCAGGAAGTGCTAAGTACAGTTTATTATTGTTTGTATTCCATTACTCTGTCAGGCTTCCATAATATCAGTGGTCTAGACAGCCTAGAGATTTCAATGGGACTTAAAGAAAAAAATAACATACAGTAATAGAGTAGTATAACTTAATAAAAATACTATACAGGAAGAGCTCAGATCAAAGGCACTATCTAAATATACAGCTTTATTATTATTATTATTATTATTAGGGATATTACTCAGAATTTCCTACATGAAAGGAAAAAAAATATGTTTTGGATTCAGATCATAGATTTTCAGCCAGAGGGGAACTTGGAGCTATTTTGTCTAAAACTCTCATTTCACAGATGAGCCAAGAAAGGTTAAATGACATGCCTAAGATCACATAGGTAGTTATAGAGTCAGGTTTTGAACTCAAGTTCTTTGACTTCAAATCCAGTACTCTTTTTGGCAATACAACAAAATGCCCTCAAAATTGTTGCTATAAAAAGAGAAAAAGGCTGCAGCTAAGGAAATGATAGCTACTGTATTGCCAGTGTTGGAAATTTATTCAAGAAATAAATCACAACCCCTTAAATGTCCTTTTATTCAGCAATTGTTCAAAGACTCAAATGAATGATGATCTATATTACTGAACGCCAAAACTGGAAGAGATTTTAGAATATTTCTTTCATTTCATGAAGAAGGAAACTGTAATGATAATTGTGATGTAGGAGTACAGCAGAACCAAGATTCAGAAATGCAAAATAAATTGTCCCAAAGCAAACAACCAACCAGACACAGAGCCTGAATTGGAAACTCAGGACACTTCATTTAGGAAGGACATTGAGAAGTTGCAGAGCTTTCAGAAGGGGAGCATGAAGGTCAAGGACTTCAAGATCATGCCATAAGAATGTCAGCTGAAGGAACCGGAGATGTTTAATCTGAAGGAAAAAAAAAGACTTCCAGGATTCCTTTTTTCTTTTTAAAAATTTTAAAAGATTGATTTTACATGGAGAGTAATCTATATGTGTGATTTAATACTAGTTCTCATATTCAAAAACTTAGAGAAGATAGTATGTCCCATGTTGACTATAAAAAAAACAATCTGACTTTTTTTTTTTATTATTGAAAAAGAATATAAGTCTAAACAAAAACAAAAGAAAAACCCACGGTAAAGTGCCACTGAAGAAGCCAGATAGACATCAACACATGCTTTGTCATGACTAGACTCAGAAGAATCATCTTATTGTTCCACCAGGACATAATTGAATTCTCTATTTGCAAAAAGGGATCCAATTATCCATTGAGCCTTTGGAGCCTGAGGTTTTGTTGGAACCAAAAAGACCTTCTGATAGAAAACACTGTTATAGTTAATACCTCATTCTCAGAGCAAGAGGCTATGTTGGACTAGTCATTTAATTGTGCTTCAAGAAATGACTGTAAAACTGATGGGAGAACTAGAGCCTCTTTATGATAAAAGGGCAAGTCTTCTATTGATTTTTTGACGTTCTTCATTTGATAGCCTCTATATTTCAGCAATAAATATGCATAGCAGAGAATCTTACTTAAAAAAGTTTGGAAAGGAAAATTTTTAAACAAGCCTGAATAATTAGATAAAACTCGAAGCATGGAAAAGGAAGGCAGATGGGATTCCAAACACTATTATTAAAGGACCTAAAACAGAATAAATTTCCACCAGTTTCCTAATTTCTTTTGGTCTTCTAATAAGTCTTTTGTAAGACTATTAAAAATCCATACATAAGGGGCAGCTGGGTGGCTCAGTGGATTGAGAGTCAGGCCCAGAGATGGGAGGTCCTGGATTCAAATTTGACCTCAGACACTTCCTAGCTGTGTGACCCTGGGCAAGTCACTTGACCCTCATTGCCTAGCCCTTACTGCTCTTCTGCCTCAGAATCATTGATTCTAAGATGGGAGGTGAGGGTTTTAATAATAACAAAAAAAATCCATATAAACAACAAGCTGCTATAAGCTTAATCTGTAGATATATCAAATAACAAAATAGTTCATATAGTACATAGTGCAGTAGTCACATGACATTTTTCACAGGAAATAGTTTAGTAAAAATGAAGCACATGCCTAGGAAGAATGCTCAGACTCAAATTGTTTGGATCCCTTTTTGTAATGTCAATACAAATAATATTTACACAATGGAGAAAAAGGAGTGTTTGACCAGTTCTCTTTGGGAATTCTTGATGGCTATTGTCCAGTGTTTGAAGGTGGAAGAGGGATTGCTTGACCTGGAAGGCAGAACTAAGAGCAAGACTAAGGTCAAGACTGAAGAAAGGCAAACTTTAACTTTATGTAAAGAGAAACTTCTGGATAACAAGAGGTATCCAAAGGAGGAACAACTTGTTTCCTGGATTAATGGATTCCCTCTTGCTAGAGATTTTCAAGGAAAAGCTGGCTGACCACTGGTTCAAGATTTTGTTGAGGTCATTCTTGTGCAGATATTGGTTGGACTAGAGGACCTCTGAAGTCCCTTGTAACTGAGATTCTATTGTATTTACGAATCTGGTGCCCTTTCCACTATATCTTCCTGTCATCTGGTGAGTGCTGCATTCATTTTCCTTTATAGGTTATTGTTGTTTCTATTGGTTTCGTTGGGCAGCTAGGTGGCACAGTAGATAGAGCATTGGGCTTGGAGTCAGGAAGATTCTGGCCTCAGATACTAACTGTGTGACCATAGGCAAGTCATTTAACCTGTTTATTTCAGCTACCTGACCTGTAAAATGAGCTGGAGAGGGAAATGAAAAAGCATTCTAATATCTTGGCCAAGAAAACCCCAAATGGAGTCATAAAGACTTGGTCATATCTGAATAACAACAATCTATTTTATTCCCATTTGCTTTTAGTTCAAAACCTGGTTCTGCCACTGTCTGTATAACCTTGGGAAGGCCAATTAACCTCTGTTGGCATGAAATGAAGGGATTAGGCTCAATATCTGAGTCAATGAGAATTTGGTTCACATCAGGGACTTTTTTTTTAAGAGTATGAATTCTAGTGATTATTTGAAAAAGTACTTAAAATCTATGGGAAGCAGGAGAAGAGAGACTTCTAACACTTAGCATTTCTATCAATTGATTAATCAATCAATCAATCAATACAGCCCTTTAAGATTTGCAAAGCACTTTACAAATACTATTTCATCTTATCTCACAAGAGCCCTGGGAGACAGGTCCTATTATTATGTCTTACAAATCAAGAAACTCAGACAGACAGAAGTTAAGTAACTTGCTTAGGGTCATACAGCTAGTAAGTGACAGAGGTCAGATTTGAAATCAGATATTCCTAGCTTCAGGGCCAGCTCTCTAACCACTGTGCCACTTACTTTTATAAAGTAAGAAAATTAGACAATCCAAAGGAATATGCATCATACCTTTTGGTTCTAGATTGGCAGTGAGCAAAGCTTCAGTGGATTTGGCAAGAGTTCAGTGCCTGAGATTTGAGATTGACTATGCTAGCTGAAAAGTGGCCAATCTCTTTGACAGGGAACATGTTATAAAAATAGCCAAGAGAGGAGATATTCTTTCCCTTGCTCAGGAAGAGGAATGGTTCCCATGGGGTAAGGTATAATATAAAGTATTTTTCAGTTATTTTTCTCCTTAATGAAAGGGAAGTTACCCAGCTTTAAGTATGAACTGGCTATTTACCATATTTTAGAAGTGTTCTAATGGAAGACAAGCTAGTCACCCCACAAGGTCATTGATGTGGAGTTGTCAGTGCAATTAAGTACGTCAGAGAGTTGATTCCAAATCGTTCAGATCCCAAAGCCTCCTAAACCTTCTATTTTGGTCTTATTTTGAGTGCCCACTGCATTTAGATTTGCTGTCTTCATTAATTAAATTATTTGGATAAACAAAAATAATTTTTTTTCCTTTTCCATGTGTAACTATAGCCTGAGGTCATCTTTCCCAGCACCAATTGACATTGAATGGAAAGGAGAGACAGTGGGTAGCCTGGGCTAAATAACTATCCTTACTTAAACCATTACCAACTCTACAACATGGTGAAGGCATCCAAGGATCTTGCATCAAGGAGTTTAGGGAGTTATGGAACCCTAACCAGTCCTGCTTCAAATCCAGCCCCTGCTTTTATCATCCTGGAAAGCAATCCCTGTAGAGCCCTGACATATCAATCCCTCCTATAGCTCCTGCAGTCTCTGCTTTTTCAGAAGGAACCTCTCCTGAAGACCCAGTTTTTAGTACCAAATCCTTGACATCCTTAAATGACTCAAAAAATCAGAAACTGATATGGTTTTTTGAATGGAAATGACACTATAGAAGATTCAATACCATCTGCTTTACCGTGTATCTTATTCCTCCAGTAGAATGTGGGGTTCTTGAAGAGCAGAGACTATTTGTATCCCTACGGTTTAGCACAATATTTGATACACAATAAGAATTCAATCTTTTTAATCATTAATTTATTCATGTCATTTTTATTTACTAGTTTCTTGATAAAAATTATCTCTGGAAGAATTCACCATATTGAATGAGCAAATGACTATTGATATACATTGAAGAAGACTCTACTTATACCACATAAAAGAGAATAAACTCCTAGAAAGAACCTTAAAATGACGCAATTAGACATAGATCATAGAATTAGACCTAAAAGGAATGTAAAAATCATGAGGTCTAGCCATTTTACACATGGGAAACTGAAGCTCAAAAATATTTAGCAATTTGCCAGAAGTCATATGGATAGGTCTAAAACATTATATCCTTTTTTCATTTAAAGTTCTTATTTTCCCTCCAACCATTCTGGAAGACAATATGGAATTATGCCCAAAGGGCTTTAAAAGAATGCTTGCCCTTTGATCCAGTAAGACCACTACTAGGTTTGTGCCCCAAAGAGATTATAAAAAATGGTTGTACCAAAACATTCACAGCCATGCTCTTTGTGGTGGCAAAAAATTGGAAAATGAAGGAGTGTCCCACAACTGGCTGAACAAATTGTGGTACATGATGGTGACAGAATAATATTGTGCTATAAGGAATTATGAAATGTTTGATTTCTATATGAAATGGAAAGACCTCCATGAACTGATGCAAAGTGAAATGAGCAAAACCAGGAGAACATTGTACACAGTAATTGAAACATTGTGGGATGATCAAATTTTTGCTTTGCTACTTATAGCAATGTGCTGATCTTGGACAATCCTGAGGGACTTATGAGAAAAAAAATACTATTAACATCAAGAGAAAGAACTGTGAGAGTAGAAACACAGAAGAAAAACATATATCACTTATTTATATAGGTATATGATTTGGGATTTTGGTTTTAAAAGATTGCTCTATTGCAAAAATGAATAATATGGAAATAGGTATCAAGTGATAATTCATATATAACTCAGTGGAATTGCTTGTCACCTCTGGGAGTGGAGAGCGAAGAGGGGAGGGAGAGAACATGAATCATGTAACCATAAAAAATTTTTTTTAATTCTAATATTCTAATTTTTTCCATAGTCATTTAAATCTGTTTTGTTTTCACCTTAGCATGTTCTCAATAAAAAGCCCATTTCAACATAGTCCTTGTGTATTTTTAATAAGTTGTAAGTGACAAGCCATTCTTCTCCTGAAGCCATCTAAGAGCTCACGTCCTGAAATGACCAGTGTGCTCACACACCCATGGTGGTGCTTGAGATCTCACGTCAGCTTCATCTAGAGCTCCAGACCCAAGGCAGTAGGACCATTAATCAGGAAACCATTCATCTGCTTTCACTGTTGGTGGGAACGAAAAATGGTAAAACAATGTTATCAGAGGCAACACTCACAACTGTAACAGTCCTCAAGATGGTCCCAACTGGCTTTGCATTTGCTAAGGCTGTCAATAAGATATATATACAAACATAAACCCAAACACGCTGAACACATGGATCATATAAGTCTGGCAGCTATGGCCAAATGGGAAGCAATGATTAGCAAATTAATTGACTGTGCTTTGGTGTCCACTTTCATTCTCAAGGCCAAATAATCTTCTTATCTAAGTGAGGTCCTTGACATTGAAAACAAGGGTTATTACATAAAAAATCTAATAAACTTAGTTTCTTGGTATGAAACTTTAACATGCTTGGGAAAAGCCATCTCTTTTCTTAATAAGGATCTTCAAATGAAAGACCCTTACACTTAAGGAAACAACGACCAAGGCAATAGAATTGCCTTGCGTCTAGTTGATATTTAATAAAGTCTGTGAAATTGAATTGAAGTGTTTCTCATTGGCTGTCACAGTCTAGTTTAGAATAAGTAGCATTAGCCTGGGAGTCAGGAGATCTGGACAAGCTTTATATCCTTGGATAAATCCTTTCCCTTTTCTTGGCTTCAGCTTCCTCATTTAAAAACCAAGAGGCTGGACTAGGATGTCTAAGGTCTCCTCCAACTTAATATTCTATGGTTCTGTTATTTGTTCTGTGGTTATATGCCAATTGAAATGCTTTGATGGATCCATGATCCTTTCCATATGATTACTCTCTCCAATGGAGGGAGTGCTTATAGACAAAAATAGTCAGAATGACTTATGAACCTAAAGGAGTAACTCTTTTATGCCATAGGAATTGTATATCAATACCCATAGATCTCCTTATTTGGCTTGTTTTAATTGGTATATTACACAATGCCTGGAATCTGCTTTTCCTATATTGATTCATCTATAAAAGGTACCAGATCCCTTTCTTTATTCTTTTTTTTTTTAATTAATTTCATTTCTAGTTATCTCAACCCCTCTTTGCCTTTCTCCACACCATAGAAAGCATCATCCAGCAAACACACACACACACACACACACACATGTATGTTATATCTTTTGTATTTCCATTTTTTAGTTCATTTTCTGAAGGTCAATATTCACAAGTTATTCCTCAAATTTTAAATCTGTCACTGTATATAATGTTCTCTTGGTTGTACTCATTTCACTTTTCATTATCTCATGTAGTTCTTTCCAAATTTAAAAAAAAAATCTGTTCATTGTTTCTTATGCACAGTAGTATTCCATCTCAATCATATACCACAATTTGTTTAGTCATTCCTCAACTGACGGACATCACCTTAATTTCCAAATTCTTTGCCGCCACAAAGAGAGCTGTTATAAATATTTTGGAACATATAGGTTCTTTCCCCCTAATCTTCTTGGGAAATACCATTGCTGGGTAACCTTTGCTTATTCTTGAGAATAAATCAAGGGCTACTCATGGTCAGTCTACCATATTGATAGAGCTCATTAGCTCTTGGTCAGACATATATTTGTGGTGACATGTTCCAAGTCAGAAGAATAGAGTCTGAGATAGGTATGTCACAGGTTGGCATGTTCATTACTGGATAGCTTCTTGCTGATACTAAGGATGAATCATTTTAATTCTCATTTTCCTGAAATGTTATTCAATGTGCAAGGTAGCATCTCATCGTAGCACCATGTTTTGAGCTATCTTACCCAGAAGCTCACAGCTCCATGAACTCTTTAGCACTTGCTTGTTGAAGTTGATTGTTCCATCATTCAATATGCAATTATTCACCTTCTTATCCAACATTTCTTCATATGAACAGTCAATTATATCATTGGTTTTTATATAATATATTATAACTAGGTAATTTCCTTCTAAGAATAAATTATATTTATCTCTTAAATCCTAAATAGAACAGAATAGATCCCAAACTGTACCTAGACACAAAAGCTGATCTTTTTAATAGCAATATTCCTCTGACCAAACAATCAACAAGTATTTAAGTATTTTTAAGTGCCTACTATGTACCAGGCAGTGTGCTTAAGGATTGTGGGGACATTAAAACAAAAATGAAACAGTTCTTGCCTTAAAGAAACTTGCTTTCTTGGTCAGAGATTGCATATATATACATATATATATATGTATATATATGCATATATACATATGCACATGGGTAAATACTTATAGAATTAGTCAATTTATCAAGTTAATTTGGGCCACAGCCAACTGGAAGACTAGGACAAATTTTATATAGAAAATGGGCTTGAATTGAATCTTTAATGAAGTTTGGGGTTCTGTAAGGTGAAGGTGAGGATTTGGTACATTCTATGAATGGGAGATAACTAGGGGGAAGGCTTGGATATGGTTGATAGATGATCCATGTGAGCCACAGCAAGAAGGACAGTTTGTTTGGACTGGAGAATATATAAAAATCATTCATGTATGATAGGCTGGAAAGATAAATTGTAGTCAGAATGTAAAGGGATTTAAAAGTCAAACAGATGGAAGGCCTTCTTTTTTATTCTGAAAGCACAAGGGAGTCATTGGAGTTTAATGAGTAGAATGACATGGCCAGACTTCATTTTAGGAAAAAAAATTTAGCAACTGTGTGGAGGATCTAAGAATGGAGAAATTTGAGGTAGAGAGACAAGTTTAGGAGGACATTACAAAACATTCGTGAAATGAGTGTTCATGCTTCTGTTAAAGGGATCTTCTTAATCTTGTCCTCTGTCTAGCTTAAGAGGGGAGAGAGCAGGGTTTCTCAGTGGGATCAGAGGATGGACAGGTTCAGTGAGCAGTGAGCCAGAGCTGAAGATTCTGCTACCAAAGAGACCAGGACACTGAGGAGATGAAGTAGGAGCTGCTTTCTGGCAGGAAGGTTGTAAAAGGGCAGTTGGTCAGTGAGGAGATAAAGGAAGTAGCCAATGAGGGAAGGGACTTTTTGCCTCTAGGATCTCTAGAGAGCAGGAGGTCTGACTCTCAGGCAAGGGGTAACAATTGACTATCTATTGTTTTAGGGAGTTAGTTAGTTAATATTTTACAGATAGAGTAAATTAGGCCTGGTGTGCCAGGCAGAAGAACCTGTTCTGAGAAGACAGTTAGAGATAGAATTAGGAAAATTTAGGTAGATATTAGGAATTATTTATTAGTGAGACTTAGTTTAGGTATATTTATTGGGTATAAGATTAATAATCTCTCTTTTCTATTTTTCCACCTGTACTTCTTTCTAAATTAAACAAAGTTTTTATTAAACTGCTCTCCTCACTTCGTCACACTCCTATGTTTAACTCTTACACTTCTGACTCTTTATCAATTAGAGAATAGCTTTTGTTATTTATTAGAATCAGTTCTTTGAATACCACAGACAAGATTTTTAAAAGAAAAATTTGCAGCAAACCTTTCCCCCAGATAATTGTTTTCCTTCTAATTTTGTTTTCTGCCAAAACTTTTTAATTTTATGTTATCAGAATTATCAGTTTTTATCTTCTGTGATTCTTTCACTTGCTTTGTCATAAATACTTCCATGTATAGTTATGCAATATATTTTCTTTTTCTCTCCTCTCATTTGTTTGTAATATTGTCTTTTTTATTTAAGGCATGTGGCCATTTGGATTTTGTCATGATATATGTCATGATTGTTAGGAGCCCAATTTCTGTCAGACTCCTTTACAGTTTTCCTAGTGTTTTTTTGTTGACCAATGAGTTTTTCCCTAGTAATTAAGGTTTTTTGCTGTAATAGGCAAATTTATAAATTAAGATTTAGACATTTAGGGTAAGATAACAGCCACTTCAGCTTCAGTGATGTTCACAGCTTTCCAGGATCCTCAGCAATTAATCCACAAAGGTAAAGACAGGGAGCTGAAACAGCTTAGTATGTCCACCACCCGAGTCTGGTCTTGTTGCTCATCTTGAATTTCCACAGGTAGATGTTTCTTCTGGGAGACAAATCCACTTTTCCTAGGCTCTTCAGCGGGACAGATAAATCAGCCTCTAATTGCCTCAGCCACAACAGAGTCCCTCCAGGAAAAAACTCCCTTCTCACCATTCCATGGTTGGAACCCTCCAGCCTCGCCTGATTAAGTCTGGCTGTTATCTTACCCTAAACGTCTAAATCTTAATTTATAAATTTGCCTATTACATCGGATTTCTAAAATACTATGCTGCTATGTTTATATGAAAATTACCCACAGAAACAGAAAAAACCTAGAGAAAGGCTTCCAGTAGATTGCTTAGCTCCTCTGTGGAGAACATGAACAAGAATTATATAAGATTATAGAATGTGGCTGGGCTGTGATGAACAATATTGGAGGCCAATGACCATACTGATGAGAGAACCAATCTATTGAGCTATATTTAAATTATACTGGAATATCTTAGAACCACAATTATATGAACT
Source organism: Gracilinanus agilis (assembly GCF_016433145.1). Classification (NCBI taxonomy): domain Eukaryota; kingdom Metazoa; phylum Chordata; class Mammalia; order Didelphimorphia; family Didelphidae; genus Gracilinanus; species Gracilinanus agilis. The sequence goes on from NC_058135.1 coordinate 162,912,288, forward strand.
CAGAACTCAGGAGACCATGACATTCAGTTCTTCTCTCTTCAGCCTTAGGAGATGAAGAGTCTTCCTGATGTTATCTAGATAATAAGATTCGTAAGCTGTTGTAGATAATGTTTTGTAGAACTGTTGTCCTTAGGGTGAAGAGATTCTTCCTTATTTAATCTAGATTTCTTTTGCATTTATTTCCTCATAGTAGAGGTATATATTTTTCCAAGGCTAGTCAATAAGTGAATGAATGAATGAAAAAGCATTTAGGAGTGCTATGTGCTAAGCATTTAATTTATCCTTGATTTTTTAACTCATATATTCTCTCTTTTAAAAAGCAAGCAAACAAACAAACAAAACCCTTTCCTTCTTTCTTAGAATTGATACCAAGTATTGGTTCCAAGGCAGAAGAGTAGTGAAGACTAGGCAATTGGAGTCAAGGGATTTGCCCAGGTCACACAGCTAGGAAGTACCTGAGGTCATATTTGAACCCAGGACCTTTCTCTCCTGATCTTGCTCTTCATTCACTGAGCTACTTAACTGCCCCTTTATCCATATATTCTTACAATGCAAATAGGACTAAGTCACTCACATGCCTAAGAAGCTCTCTATTGCTTTTGTGCTAAAATACAAATTCATAAGATTCAGCGAACTAGAAGAGACCATCAGATCTTCAGAACCCATCTATTTCAACCTCTCATTTTACAAGTAAGTTAATTAGCTAAGTCCCATGGAGGTTAAATGACTTGTCCAAAGTCTTTCAGTTGCAAAGTAAGCACCATGGACAATTAAATTGAACAAGAATTTGAGGGTTTATTATGACCGTGGCACTGTAGTAGGTCCTAAAAATATGAAAATCAAAGTACCTTTAAGCTACTTACTTTATACTGGAAGGAAACAACATGTACATAAAGGAGCATATACTTTCTGTCTTCCTCTTTATGTATGTGTGTGTGTGTGTGTGTGTGTGTGTGTGTGTGTATAGAGAGATGTATAAATACATATGCATACACATATACTGCATTTATATACAGTAATTCCTCACCTATCACAGGAATTTTGTTCCAGAGACCCCCGCGATAGGTGAAAATCTGAGAAGCAGCATTATATTTATTTTATTATTTTTATATATATTAAGGCTTTATAAACCCTTCCCACTCTCCTATAAACATTTTCCACTCTCCTATTAAATTTTCCCACACTCTTATAAACACCTCATATGCTCTTAAACATTTTCTGAACATATGGACACAGTGCAGGAGAGCAAACAGACCGATGCTACAGTCACTGAGTCAATCATTGCCCAGTATACAGAACACATCACTGTGGTTGGTTGCCTTTTATTCCATCAGCCAATAGTATGCTGTGTATAATCTCACACTGAAAAACTTGCAAGCGGTAGAGGCATACTGCATTTCCATTGTTACAGTATGGTATTTATCCACAAAAGTCCCATGATATAGCGAAAAGTCTGTAATACAGAATTAGATTTTTCTTTAAACCCGCCATACAGTGAAGTCATGATAAGTGAACCAATGTATAGCTAATTGAGGAACAACTGTATAGATAATTGAATAAAGACTTTCTACATCGACAAGATTTAAGTCTAGTCACTCCTGTGACATCCTTTACTTATCTACCAAGTTATTTAGCTATTTTGAGGTCATATCATGATAAGGCTATGCAATACTGATGGGTTGGAATGTATTGTACAATGTTTTCATGTCAGAATCTTCTTTGGTAGTTGGTAGGACATTGGCTATACCACAAAGAATTTTGGGGATTTAGATTAGAGAAAAAAGGGAAGCCATTTCAGGCAGGAGCAACAGCAAGGATGTGGGAAAGGACAGAGTACTCAGCAGACAGTGAGTGGACTGCTCTGTGTTTGTGTTGGGGAATAGGATCATAGAACTAGAAGGGAATTTAGAATAGTGGGAGGTAAAGCTGAAAATATAGGTTGGGGTCAATCTGTGTGTGGCCTTATGTGGCAGACTTGAAGCTTTCATTTTACCTGTAGCTTCTGCGGTATCTTTCTTGGAGAGATATTGCCCCATACCCTCAATTTTTTTGAGTCCCCAAAACAAACCCTCTGAGATGATAGTGTAAGGTTTCAGCTTTTCAGAGAAAAAGATCTTCAGAAGTTGAATGCATTATCATATACTAATAATAATCATAAACATTATTCATATAGCTCTCCAAACCAAAGGAAAATTTAAGGAAATGGGGATTTGGTTTTGTGGAGTCATGGAAACTAGGGCAGTGGACAAAAACCAAAACTATGAGAAATTATAGTAATGTTGGCAGTACTTGAAAAGAAAAGCAAGCCCTGAAAACAGTTAAAGGAAAGAGATATGGGACCCATCTTGGATTTTTCTTTCTTCCCTGCTCCCTTCCCCTGCAACCATCCCCAACCAAAGGCTTCATCTTATCCATTTTACTTCATGACATCTCTCCCTTCTGTCCCACTCTGCTCACTTGGCCACCGCTCTTGTTCAGATTTTCATCATCTCTTGGAGGGTCTGTCAAAAGAGCCTCCTAATTAGACTCTTTGGATCTCTTCTTTCCTTCCTGGAGACCATTCTTTACTAAGTTAGCAAGTCATCTGCCTAAAATACAGGTATTCTCCTCCACCACCACTCCCCACGCCCCCACTGTGATCCAGACCTACAACTTCTTTGGTTTAGGGAGAACCTAATGAGGAAATTCCCTCTAATGATGCTGATTGACCACTACTATGCAATTTATTTCCTAAGGGAATTGTCTTGGGTAATGAAAATCAGTTAATGAATTAATAAGTTTATTTGTCACTTCCTATGTGTTAGGCACTGGGTAAACAAGTACAGTATGGGGAATGAAATAATTCCTATTCATCAAGAGTTTGCATTCTGAGAGAACAAGTAAGAAAAAGGTATTTGTCACATAAATATAAAGAAAGTTTTAAAAGAACTACTGTACACATAAAATTGCTAAATACAAGCTAGGCTAGGAGGGAGGACAACAGCAATTGGGGGAAGATCAAGAAAGATTTCGTGCAGAAAATGATGACTGAACTATGGCTTAAAGGAAGAGAGGGACTCTATGAGGCAGAGGGAAGGAGAGAATGCATCCAAGGTGTTTGGGTCAGCAAGTGCAGAGATGTAAAAACAGGAGATAGAATATTGTGTGAGGAATAGAGAGAAGATCTTCTGGGTTAGAACGAAGAGGGAATGATATCCAGTGAGGAGAAAAGGTAGAAAAAGAACAAGAGGAAGAGGGCAGAAAGGGAGAAGGAGAGGGTGAAACAGTTGGGGAGGAGAGAGGGAAGAAGAAGAGGAGGGAAAGGTAGCAGGAGGGTGAGCAGGAGAGTGGTACAGAGGGAGAAGAGAGGGGGAAGGTGAAAAGAGAGGGAGGGGAAAGAAAAAGGAGGGAGAAAGGGAGGAAAAGAAAAGGGAAGAGGGTCAGATCCTCTTTCTAGTCACTAGGACCTTCCTAGATAGGGCTTGAGATGAACAGAAAATTTTCTTGATTCATATTTTTATTGTTTCTCCAAAATGATAAATGAATAATAACGATAAGAGAGAAACAAGTGAATCTGGAATGGTCTGTGCATAAAATGAGCTCATTGGTTTGGTAGAAGCTACTTCTGCATTTTAAGTGATGCTTAAGGAATTCCTTCCACTCCCTTCATATTGTTCTTTCGTGAAGCAAATTTAAAAGGAAACCCATCCCCTTAAGTGATAGAGTTGAGAGCATTGATTAAAACTAAAGCCAGAACTATGAGGGAGAAATTGGAAAAGAGATGTACTACCTACTGAAGGGTAAGTGTCTTAAAGAGGGAGCAAATTGATATCTTTATTAGCTTTTCATTTTCTACCCTAGGCATTATTAGAAAGATACAACCACCTTTACTAGGCTAGAATAAATGTGCAGTTTTATTATATATTTGTTATAGTAAATGAAATATATTTCATAGATGGATTTCATAGATGGATAGTTAATAATTACTCAGATCTACATTGATTGCCTCTTTTGAACTTAACAACTCTGTGAGGTGGGCTCTGGAAGCAGCTAGAAGATAGAACATTGGACTTGGAGCTATAAGGATCTCAGTTCAAATCTTGTCTCAGTCACTTACAAGCTGTGTGAACCTGGACATGACACTCAATTTCTATTGCCTCAATTTCCTCATCTGTAAAATGGGAATAATAATTATAATAACACTTACCTACCAGGAATGTTGTAAAGATCAAATGAGATAAAATATGGAAAGTGCTTTACAAACATTAATGTTCTAGCATAACAAAATTCCACACATGTTTTCCTAAGTTATATGATCAAACTTATCTCCCTCCCTCCCTTCCCTTCTCCTTCCTGATTTTGGCAAGCAATTCGATCTGGGTTATACATATTATCATGCAAAACATATTTCCATATTGCTCATTTTTACAAACCTTGTAGTTCTATATAAATGCTAGGTATTACTTCCATTATATATATGAGGCAACTGAGGCTCACAGAAATTAAAGGACTTGTCTAGTGTCATTCAACTAGTAAACATTAGAGGTAGGATTTGAACATAGATGTTCCTGACTTCAGATGCAACACTCTCATGTTGTTCTGCATATTTAAACACATGATAAAACCTTTTACTAAGTATTAGATTTATAATATGATTAATTTAATTAGAGTTTTCAAATTAGTAGATTTGCTAGTGGAGATTAAACATTTTTGCAAATAAAGAATCAGAATCTTATTTTGTAAGATTCTGTAGATAGTTACAGGTGCAATATAAATGTACATAAGAAAATGGTTTCCTTCCTCCCTCCCTCCCTCCCTCCCTCCCTCCCTCCCTTCCTCCCTTCCTCCCTTCTTTCTTTCTTTCTTTCTTTCTTTCTTTCTTTCTTTCTTTCTTTCTTTCTTTCTTTCTTTCTTTCTTTCCTTCTTTCTT
>NC_058135.1:162936628-162949302 GCF_016433145.1 Gracilinanus agilis
CTCCATTCAACAAATAAGCAAGTCAAGCAAAACAAATTCATGGACTGATGATATCTGAAAACCTATGTGTCATTCCCCAACTTTAGTCTATCATCTCTGGGTCAAGATGCAGAAAACATACTCTATCGATTAGTTTTCTGGAATCATAGTTGATTATTTCTTTGTTCAAAGTTCTTAAATCTTCAAAGTTATTTTTTTCTTTACAATTTTATAGCCATTGTATAAACTATTTTCCTGCACTTGCTTATTTTTATTACATTCATGTACCATCACTTGCTTAATCATTCCCCAAGTAATTGGTACGTCTTTAATTTTCATTTCTCTTACTATAATGAAAAGTACTGCCATTAATATTTTTGTACATTTGAGCCCTTTCCTTATTTCTTTGATTTTTTTTTGGGTAAAATCAATAAAGCGGTATTCCTGGGTCAAAAGGCATATGAGTTAATTGATTTTTTTTTTGTGGCACAGTTATAAATTGTTATCCACAATGCCTGGACTAACTCATAGCTTTGCCAATAATATACCCATCCTCCAACAATTGCCAGTTTCCATTTTTTGTCATTTCTGTCTCTCTAATGGTGTTTAATTTGTTTCTTTTTTTGGTAAATGGTTATTGGTAGTGTGCTTTAAAAAATAGCCATTCCTTTGACCATTTATCTATTAAAGAATGACTTTTGTTTTTGTTAGTTCCTTATGTAACCCAGATATCAGACCTTTATCAGATAAATTAGCTACAAATATTTTCCCAGTTACCATTTTATCTTCTAACTTAATTAAGTTTATTTGTTTGTGCAAAAAATGTTCAATTTTATGTAATCTATATTGTCCATTTATTCTCCTGGAGTCCTTGCTGTTCTTTCTTTGGTCAAGAACTCTTCTTCCAACTATAATTGTAAAATGTATGTCCTTCCCTGCTTCTCTAATTTGTTTATAATGTGGCCTTTTTATTTCTATATGACATAGCCATTCAGATCTTAACATGGTTTATGGTGTTAGTTGCTGGTCTAATCTTGATTTCTGTCAGAAATTTCTTACCAGTTTTACAGCAAAGCCTTATTCAAGTAGCTGGTGTCTTGGTGTTTATCAAACATTATGGTAACATATTCATTTGCTTGTTTCTGTTGTACATCTAATGGATTTCACTCAGCAACTTTCTGTGTTTTTATCAGTGCCAAATAGATATGTTGAATTCTGCTTTGTAGTATAGTTTAAAATATGATATTTCAGGGCTCCTTTTGTTACTACTTTTTCATGATGATCTTTGAGATTCTTGACCTTTTGTTCATCTAAAACAGGAATACTTAACCTGGGGTTCCTAAACTTATTTTAAAAAATATTTTGCTAATTATATTTCAATGTAGTTAAAGAGTTTCCTTTACATTCATATATGTGTATATAAACATTTTTATGCACTTAAAAACATGATTAGAGCTCCATAACTTCACTAGACCATCAAAGGGGGTTCTTGATACAAAAAAGGTTAAGAACCTCTGATCTATTTTTTTTAAATGCTTAACTTCTGTGTATTGGCTCATAGGTGGATGAGTGGTAAGGGTGGGCAATGGGGGTCAAGTGACTTGCCCAGGGTCACACAACTGGGAAGTGTCTGAGGCCAGATTTGAACCTAGGACCTCCCGTCTCTAGGCCTGACTCTCAATCCACTGAGCTACCCAGCTGCCCCAAGAATCTCTGATCTAAAATAATTTTATCATTATTTTTTTCTATATACAAAGAAACCTTTGGTAATATGATGATTGTATCACTGAATAAATAAATTATTTTAGGTATTATTATCATTTTTATTATTTTGACATGACCTACCTTTAAGCAATTAGTATCTTTCCAATTATTTAGTTCTATTTCCGTAAAGAGTATTTTCCAGTTGTGTTCATCTAAGTCTCATATGTGTCTCAGTAGGTAGAATCACATAAGTTTTATACATTTAATCATTATTTTGAATATAGTTTATTTTTCTATCTTTCAGTTGGATGTTGTTGGTCATATGATAGAAAGGCTGGTGATTTTGGTGTATTTATTTTACATCCTACTAAATCCCTGTTGTTTCAATTAATTTTTGCACTGAATTTCTAGTATTCTAGACTATCATGTTATCTGTAAAAGTGATAATTTTGTTTGTGATAATAATAATGATAACGATACCAAGCATTTGGGTGACACCTTTAGGTTTGGAAAGCACCCTACATGTTATCTTATTTGATCTTTATGACTAGTATATACAAATAGAAGAGTTTGCTTAATTTCTAGACTGTTAACTATGATAGACTCAAAGGGATTTTAAAAAAAAATCTATTTTCTTTGCAACCAGCAATTGCCTAGATGTAAGTTGTATCTCTTGCCAGATTTTGCACTGTGGAGAATGGGGACGTTTCGAGAGAGGCTTCATATTTTACCTTAGATTGCTGTGATTTTGTGATATGAGCTGGCACCTATAGAAAGACAGACCACAAAAGTTAAAAAAAAATGCAGAGACTAAGAAGCCGAGACTTTTTATCACACTCTGTCTTTCCTTCTCTCAATCTATTCATTAAAGTAATTTGTTTTCTATTTTTCTGTCAGAGATAAATATGTCATGCACATATTGTAGGCTTACTGGCCTCATAGACCTAGTGGAGCAAAAGCCTAATTCCTTTCCAATGGCCCCACATTGTCTTTCTTTGCTCTTATCTACTTCCTGTCCTGCTAAAACTTTAAACTGTTGCAGTGTTACAGCTGAGGAGCTACAAAATACTTAGAAATCTTTTTTTTCCCCCTTTTACCCTCTCTCATACTTTTATATTTGAAGCAAAGAGGTGTTTTTTTGTTTGTTTTGTTTTGATAACAGAACAAAAGATAAAAACCATATTCTGAAGTGGTAACAATTGGCCAAGTCTACATTTAATGCTATATGGCAACTTCCTCTAATATAGCTTATTGTTTAGAACTTTGGATTGCTATGCCTTCCTTCAGCCCAATAAGTGTGATTTCTGCATATGACCCATTTCGGTTAGTTACCTTGTTTTTTTTAAGCACAGGTTATTCTCTCTCTCTGTCTCTCTCTCTCTGTCTCTCTGTCTCTCTCTCTGTCTCTCTCTGTCTCTCTCTCTGTCTCTCTCTCTGTCTCTCTGTCTCTCTCTCTGTCTCTCTCTCTGTCTCTCTCTGTCTCTCTCTCTGTCTCTCTCTCTCTGTCTCTCTCTCACTCTCTCGCTCTCTCGCTCTCTCGCTCTCTCTGTCTCTCTCTTTTAACCCTTACCTTCCATCTTGAAATTGATACCAAGTATGGGTTTGAAGGCAGAAGAGTGGTAAGCACTAGGCAATTTGGGTTAAGTGACTTGCCCAAGGTGTCCTCCTAACTGCCTCTACAGGTTATGTTCTGCCTTATTTATTGACTAGTACGTAGGCTGGGGTTTAGGGCTGATGAAAACTCACTGAGTTATTCTGTTGGGATAAATTAGCCCTATGTAAGAAAAGCTTTAAATAGCATCATAGATTTTGAACTAGAAGGAACCTTAGGAGCCATCAAATCCAAGTTCCAATTCATCAAGTCTTCTTTTACAGATATGATACTAAAGCTTGGAGAGATGAAGTGATTTCCACAGTCACAAAGCTATCAAGTATCAGCAGCAGTATTTACATCTCTTCAGTTCCATCACATTACTTCCAATTCTTTTGGCTACATTTTTTCTATTGCCTATTCTGCTGAAAACATAGTAGCTGCTCCTTTAAAGCTCATTGTTAGGAAATTCCTAGACTTCCTTCAAGGTCCCTCTCCAATCCCGTTTCCTACAAGAGACCTTTCCTGATCCTCCCAATTGTCACGACCTGCCCACTCTGACATCCTCTCCTTTCCCCCATATTACTTGGTATTGACTTTTATATTTTTTAGTTTTTACTTATGTGTTCATGATCTTTCCTCTCCCTGCAGTGGAACGCCATCATCTCAAATACAGGGACTGATTTAATTGCTGTTTGCTGGGCACACAATATACCCTCTAGAAATAGTTTTTGAAAAAATGAATGGACCAGTCAGCAGGTTCTCCAGATCTCTAAGCCTCACCTGGCAGATCTCCCTCCACCTGACCACTGCCACTTCTCAGTTCTTGCCTGCCTTTCTCTAGTTTAACAGGATTCCCCTGGGAAAGGGGTAAGAAGATGGCCATATTTCCTATCTTGAGCTTGATTGTCAGGGAACTGAAAAAGTAACTTTTCTCTCCTCCTAACACCAAATATTCAGGCTTTAGCATGCTTAAGATCTGGAAAGGATTTTAGAGTTCATCTAGTTTAAATAATAATTTTAAAGAGGAGGAAACTGAGGCCCTATAGATAGCAGAGGTCTTCTGACTCCCAAACTACCAGTTACTAGCTTTTAAAGTGTAATTTCAGTTATGCGAGATTTTTTATGAACACTTCTCATTCTTGGTTTTCAAAATAGCTCTATTCATTTTGTCACCCTTTGCCATCCTGACATGGAAGTTGTTGTGAAAGGGAAATTGCTTATACTTAGAATGACTAACAGGCACCCAAGGGATCTTGAAACACAGTTTACCAGTTGAATACAAAGACAACAGTCTAAACATAGACTTCTCCATATCCAAGCTCTTCCTGTGAAAACTTGAAGGGAAAAAAAAGCTTCTTAAAATTGTCACTGTTCCCATTGTTATTCATAAGCATATTTGGGATCAACTCAAAGGAGCTGCCAGACATCTGATGTTTAAGCAATAGGGTGAGAGGAAACAAAAAGGGAGTGGGAAGATCTTGAATTTGATGGATACTCCCAATTACAAAACAAATACAATACAAAATATTCTTGATTTTTAAGAAAATTTGAACCCTTACTTTCCTTCTTAGAAGCAATACTATGTGTTGTTTCTAAGGCATAAGAGTGGTAAGGGTTAGGCAATTGGGGGGGTTAATTGACTTACCCAGGATCACACAGATAGGAAGTATCTGAGGCCAAATCTGAACCCAGGACCTCCTGTCTCTAGGTCTGATTATCCACCAAGCCACCTACAAAATAGCCTTGATTTTAAAATATACATATCTAGTAATACTGTTTATTGAATTTGGATGGTTGCCCTCCCTGGGAGTGATCTCCATTACAATTTATGGGATTGGGAACCTGCATAAACACATACAGAATTAAGAGAGCACCTATCTGGGCACATCCTAGAATACTAAGCCCCATGTCTTCAATTACTGAGTGATGTGACCTTGCCTGGGGAAGTCTTAAATCCCATCCAGGGATTTCTCAGATCCAAACCAGCAGAATGTCCTTTCCCAATTGTATTCCCCTTTACAAACCACTGTCTGATACGGGGCTTATGCCCCATTCTGAATCTGCAGCCTGTTTAGTTATTTTCCTTCGTGAGACCTTTTCCAAAAGGATTTCTAAAAATATTCGCTCGTGACACTGAACATGCATTCACCAGCCAAATGGAAGGAAGGTTGCTATCTTATCTGGAGCATCTTGGGGCGAGGGGTGGAGGTTTCCCAAGAATGATGGAGGAAACTTGCTTCTGTCTCATTAGCTTGACATTTGATCTTCAGAGCCATCTAGTGGCCAGTCTTTCAGGACATCCTCTGGATGTGCTCGATGACCACCAACCAAATCTATTCTCTGCAAAATGTTGCTGTCAAAGATGCAGTTTTGGTAGTAACTCTATTGATAGTTTTAAAATACTAAAACTCCATTAGCTGCCATTAGTTGGTGGCAGTAGGGGGGACATTTGTTGCTTTAGTTGCTTTATGATCTCCCTGATGCTGAAACTCTGTGTACCAGCAAAACCTGTGCTCTTCTTGTCCGAGTTTTCCATGATGGATTCTTTGGCCATGACTATTTTTTGTCACTACAAGCAAAATAAGAAATGAGACCAAATCTCTGTGACAGATAAAATAGCTTCCCTTCTCCAAGAGCTATAACTTGACTGTGAGGAAAGAAAAGCAGGAACAGTAAGAGAAAGAGGAAGGTCCTGGCATTGCTTAAATTGTAGAACCACAGATCTAGGGGAAAAAAGTGAGATGAAGGGAAGGAAGAGGGAGGTGTGGGCAGATCTTATATCTGAGAGACACTGGTATAGTGGGGGAAAGTGCTAGGCTTGGAGGAGATGTGAGTTTAAAACCCAGCTTGAATATTTTCTTGTGCTGGGAATCTGGCATTCTCCTGTGATTCCTGATACTGGCAAAAGTGAAATTGGGTGTTCTCTTGAGCTTAGGGGTTGTATATAAGTGATAGAGGTTGGGAAAATTTTTTTTAAATTTATTTTTATTTTGAATATTTTCCCATAGTTATATGCTTCATGTTCTTTCCCTCTCCCCCATACCCCCCAACCCCCCTTAGCCAATGCACAATTCCACTTGGTTTTACATGTATCATTGATTAAAACCTAATATTATTGATAGTCGGACTAGAGTTATTGTTTAGTGTCTTCATTCCCAATAATATCCCCATCAGCCCATGTGTTTAAGCAGTTGTTTTTCTTCTGTGTTTCTCCTCCCACAGTTCTTCCTCTGAATGTGGTTAGTTTTATTTCTCATAAGTCCCTCAGAATTGTCCTGGATCATTGCATTGCTGCTAGTAGAGAAGTCTGTTATGTTCAATTGTACCACAGTGTATTAGTCTCTGTGTGCAATGTTCTCCTAGATCTGCTCCTTTCACTCTGCATCAATTCCTGGAGGTATTTCCAGTTCACATGGAATTCCTCCAGATCTTTATTCCTTTGAGCACAATAGTATTCCATCACCAGCATATACCACAATTTGTTCAGCCATTCCCCAATCGAAGGACATTCTACCATTTTTCAATTTTTTGTCACCACGAAGAGCACAGCTATAAATATTTTTGTACAAGTCTTTTTCCTTATTATCTCTTTGGGGTATAAACCCAGCAGTGCTATGGCTGGATCAAAAGACAGACAGTCTTTTAAAACCCTTTGGGCATAGTTCCAAATTGCCATCCAGAATGATTGGATCAGTTCACAACTTCACCAGCAATGCATTAATGTCCCAATTTTGCCACATCCCCTCCAACATTCATTACTCTCCCCTGCTGTCATTTTAGCCAATCTGCTATGTGTGAAGTGATATCTCAGAGTTATTTTGATGTGCATTTCTCTAATTATTAGAGATTTAGAACACATTCTCATGTGTTTATTGATGGTTTAGATTTCTTTATCTGAAAATTGCCTATTCATGTCCCTTGCCCATTTATCTATTGGGGGATGGCTTGATTTTTCTGTACAATTGATTTAGCTACTTGTATATTTGAGTAATTAGACCTTTTTTCTGAGTTTTTTGTTATGAAGATTTTCCCCAAGTTGTTGCTTCCCTTCTAATTTTGGTAGCATTGGTTTTGTCTGTACAAAACCTTTTTAGTTTAATGTAGTCAAAATTATTTATTTTATATTTTGTAATTTTTTTCTAACTCTTGCTTGATTTTAAAATCTTTCTTTTCCCAGAGATCTGACAAGTAAACTACTCTATGTTCATTTAACTTATTTATAGTTTCCCTCTTTATATTCAAGCCACTTACCCATTCTGATTTTATTTTGGTGTAGGGTGTGAGATGTTGATCTAGATCTAATCTCTCCCATATTGTTTTCCAATTTTCCCAGCAGTTTTTGTCAAGTAGTGGGGTTTTATCCCAAAAGCTGGGTTTATCGAAGACTGTCTTGCTGAGATTGCTTACCCCAAGTTCATTCCACTGATCCTCCCTTCTGTCTCTTAGCCAGTACCATACCGTTTTGATGACAGCTGCTTTATAGTACAGTTTAATATCTGGTACTGCTAGGTCACCTTTCTTCATATTTTTTTTTCATTATTTCCCTTGATATTCTTGCTCTGTTGTTCTTCCAAAAGAACTTTTTTATAGTTTTTCTAATTCAGTAAAAAAGTTTTTTTTGGTAGTTTGATAGGTACAGCACTAAATAAATAAGTTAATTTGGATAGGATGGTCATTTTTATTATGTTAGCTTGTCCTACCCATGTTTTTCCAATTGTTTAGATGTAGTTTTAATTGGGTGGAAAGGGTTTTGTAGTTGTTTTCGTATAATTCCAGTGTTTGTCTTGGCAGATAGATTCCTAAGTATTTCATATTGTCTAGGGTGATTTTAAATGGAATTTCTCTTTCTAACTCTTCCTGCTGCGATGTGTTGGAAATTGGGGAAAATTTTTGCATTAAGTGATTTATCAAACTCTGAGTACCAAATATAGAGGTAATTGGTATATATTAATATTAAGAACCATTCTTCAAAAGGCAAGTCATCCAAGGACTGGTGCAATTTTAAAAATTATTTATTTTGACATTTGTTTTTATATTGAGTTCCAAATTCTCTCCCTCACTTCTACCCTCCCCTACCCATTTAGAGGGCAAGCAATATACTGACAATTATACTTGTGATATCATACAAACCATATTAAGTTTCGCCCAAAAAATAAAAGCAAAAAGGACAAAGAAAGGGGAAAAGTGTCCCTCAATCTACATTCAAATTTCATCAATTTTCTCTTTGAAGGTGGTTAGCATTTTTCAACACCTTGTTGAGTCATGTCCAACTCCTCATGATCCCATTTGGGGTGTTCTTTGCAAGGATACTGGAGTGGTATGCTATTTCCTTCTCCAGATTGTTTTATAGATGAGGAAACTAAGGTAAACAGGGTCAAGTGACTTGTGTAGGGTCACACCAGTAGGAAATTTCTGAGATTGGATTTGAACTCAGATCTTCCTGATTCCAGGGGATTCTGGATAGAGGATCCTAGTGCTGTATCCATTGTGCTGAGAATTGTCTTGAATCATCCTACTGATGTATAATTTCCAAAAGAAAAAATAAATTATCAACAACAATTTGAAAAATGTTCTAAATCATTCCTAGTCAAAGAAATGCAAATGAAAGGCACCCTGAACTATATGCCTCACATACAGTAAGTAAGTAAATGTGGGACAACTCATTGTTGGGGATGGGGTGCAGGAATACAGACATGATCATTTACTGCTGGTGAAACTGTGAATTGATTCATTCACTTTGGAAAACAATCTTGAGTTCTTTAAATCCTTCTTCCACTTCAACCTAGAGATGCCACTACATGCACATATAAATGCATACCTCCATGTTCCTAACAGCATTGTTTGTGATAACAAAAATTATAGAAGCAAAACATGTGCAGACAACTGCATAATAGCTGAATAAATTATGCTTTATGAAAGTAAGGAAATGTATAATAACAAGTGAAGATTATGAAGTTTGAGAAAAATAGGAAGAATTGTATAAAATGATGCATAGTGAAGAAAGCACAGGCAAAAGAACAATATTTGTAATGACTACAATGTCGTAAGTAAAGTCAACATGGAGAGCCAACACAACTGATCAATTACAACAGTAAGTGTAGGCACCATGCTGTCAGCGTTAAAGCATGCATCCTCTTTTTTGTTGACAACTGATAAACTAGTTTTTTCAGAGCACACGCTTTCTAGGGAGGGTATTGTTTGGGTATTTGTGCAGAAATGTAATTTGTGTTTAAAACAAAATGTATAGTATTTTAACCCTTCCCTTTTGTCTTAGAATCAATACTAAATATCCATTAAACTAGAAGAGTACTAAAGGCTAGGCAATTGGGGTTAAGTTTCTTGCTCAGAGTCACACATCTGGAAAGTGTCTGAGGCCAAATTTGAACCCAGACCCTCCCAACTCCAGACCCATTGCTCTACCCACTGTGCTACCTAGCTGCCTCTGTATTTTTTTTAAGAACCAGTTTAGAGATCACCACCTTGGGGAAACCTTGCCCTAATTATCCCAAGCCACGATGATCGGTACTACCTCTGAATTCCTGGATTACTCATTTGATACTGCATCTACTCTCTCTTTTAATATACATGTCCTCACTTCCCAGTTAAATTGGAATCTCCTTAATACTCTGTATCTCCATATATAACCCAGATTGAATTGCTTGTCAGTTCCAGGGGGGCAGGGAAGAAGGGAAGGATCATATAACTTGAGAAAACTTATATAGAAATTTATTAAATTAAAAAAATAAATTTAAAGAATTGTATCTCCAGTGTCTGGCATAATGCTTTGTATCAGGCCAATGTGTATTATACTCAAGCAATAAATGTTTGCTGCTGGTAATGCACTTTAAGCCTTCTCTTACAAAGTATGTGTTTATTTAATTATGTATTTATTTGTTAATGAATATTGTAACAGAGAAGCAGCTGTGATATACTGGAAAGAATCGGAATTTACCAACAGAAGTCCTGGGTTCAAATCCTAGCTCTTCAATTTATACTTCTCTGACCTTAGGCAAATCACAACCTCATTAAACTGGTCTCCTCAGCTATGAAATGAGAGCATTGAGCTATTAAAGATTCTCAACTTGGGGTCTGTGAACTTACAAATTTCAATATAAGTGGCTTCCTTTGTCATCCTTTGTATTTTATTTTATGCATTTAAAAGCATTATTCTGAGAATGGGGCTCATAGAGTTTCTCCAGACTGCCAACTGGATCTGTCCTACACACGCATGGACACACACAGACACACACACACACACACACACGTCATAAGAACTTCTGGAGAAGATAACCTCTAAGTTCTCTTCAGCTATAAATCTCAGAACTCTATGATCTTTGTTTAGCAGCTTTCACAGGGCCCAGAGCCAAAGGGGTGAAGTAGTATTACAAAATGGGTAAAGCAGTATATACCTCTAGTTCCTGCTACTGGTGAGATTGACATTGGTTTTGCAGTATGGCTCCATTGATCCTGTGTCCTTACTAAATCCAGCACGAATGTGGTGAGCCCCTAGGGAGTGTAGGGGATGGATGGGGCATCGGACTACCTAAGAAGGAGTGAACAGGATCAGATCAGAGATAGCAGATCAACACTTCATGCCAATCAGTAGTGGGGTCAGGCCTATGAGTGGACATTGTATTTCCAGCCTGGGTGATTCAGTCCAAGGGGGATGGGGAGACCAAAAGAGAAACACAGAGAGACAGTTAGAGACAGACATAGAGACAGAAATAGAGGAAGATTGAGAGAGAGAGAGAGAGTCAGAGCAGAGACAGAGAGAGAGAGAGAGGATGATGAGAGAGAATGATGATAAATACATAGATAAATGAATGTTAATAAAATGCAATATTAATAACTGCCCCTCAGCAACCTTAAAAACCCTTCAAGTCCACTCTTCCTGCCTTCCCTTGTCTATATTTTGGTTGAGGGTGAGAGGAATGAAATTTAGTATTAAATTTCTTTAATCAAAAGGCAGTAGAGCATAGTGAATAAACAGCTAGATCTGGAGTTAGGAATATTGACAGGTTTACAAGCTCTCTGACTAATTTACTATATAGGTGGGCTGTGATCTGGTTTGATGTAGGAGCTCTTCATGGAGGAAATCAAGTCACAAAAAATTTTTTTATTACTGTCCCCTTTAAACTTGGACCTAGAATAGTTGTCTTCCTTTTCCTTAAATATGACCTTTTCTCTATCTGTGATTATTGTAATCTATCTTAAATGAGGGGCCAATAGGGTACCAGATCTCTTTTAATCTGCTTGTATGGCTGCTAACACAAGGTAAATCACAAATAGGTGTCTGCTAGCTTTTTCGGGATCTTAGCAAAGCCAAGGAGTTTTCTCTAGGCTCCCAGATTTCTTCTCCTTATAGGACCTGCATTTCCTGCATCTGTAAAATTTTCAGGTTTCAGGAATACCAAACACCATCATTAGCACTACTTGGCAGCAAATTTCATAAAGTGATTTCCTTTCCCTCGGGGCCCTGTTGTGTAGACCCCAAAGAACAATTATAAATTGAACTTGATGATTACTCAGTGTTGGCCAGGGTCAAGGTCTTTTCTTAGATTCCATTGTTGGACCACTCTGCAAAATAGATTTCTGTAGATGTGATGCTGAAGGAGAGAGAGAATAGCATCCCTTCAGAACACTTCCAACTCTTATTCAACTACTTGCTGGTTGTATGCATACACATGCGTATGTGTGTATGTGTGTGTATATTGCTAGTTGTGTGTAAATATATGTATATCTGTATGTATGTGGGTGCATATACAATATGTATGTACATATATACTATCAGCAAGTAATTAAATATATATACACATACATACACACTGTTATAAGGAAGAGGATTTTAGCATGTCTATAAGGGAGAGTGGCAGAAGGATAAATATTACAACACAGATATAGATACATACGTTATATGTGTATGGCTCTGTATATGCATATACATATATATATATATTTGGCTTTTGTATATACTGAATTTTCAAAAATGGAATATTTTATTTTGATTGTCTTAATTACATTATTGGCTATGCTCTAATCCTTATTTAAAAGTTATTATTTAATAATATTTTAAAGTTTTAAAAATTATTTAATTTAAAAGTTTATTTAAAAGTTATCATAACTTTTATTTAAAAGTTTTTTATTTTAAATTTAAAAGTTGTTATTTTAAATTATATTTATTTAAAAGTTATTATAGTAAATTTTCTTAGAAGCCTGAACAGGAAACTTCTCTTTCAAAATTCTTTTTTTCTTTTCTTTTCCTTTCCTTCCTTCCTTCCTTTGTTTCTTTCTCTCTCTCTCTCTCTTTCTTGTTTTCTTTCTTGTTTTCTTTCTTTCTTTCTTGTTTTCTTTCTTTCTTGTTTTCTTTTTCTTTCTTTCTTTCTTTCTTTCTTTCTTT
>NC_058135.1:162949600-162971437 GCF_016433145.1 Gracilinanus agilis
TTTTCTTCCTTTCTTCCTTTCTTCCTTTCTTTCTCTCTCCAGAAGAAAAGAACTACAAAGTAAGATTAAAATATTCAAGCACTTATCCTCAATCTGTGATTCCAAATTTTTATTATTGGGTTGAATTTTCAGATCCACTTTCCATTTAAACACTAAGATTCTTTTCTCCATTGTTTTCCTATACTAGTGTTTCATCCCCCCATTTCCCACATATTTTTTCTTTCTATTGCTCAGATTCCATGCTTCATGTAAACTCTGGTAAGGTCTGGAATCTTAAAAGACTGTCCTTGAATCTATTTTTTTTTCTTTTAATGTTTCTGTTTCTACTGATGGCATGCACAGGAAGTTTTAGACTAATCAGACTGTAAAACTCTGACCCAGAGGAGCTGGCAATTTCAGCCACAGACTAAAACAGATAAAGGGAGGCTATTCAGTAGTCAGAAAGATAAGCAAATGAGTGTGAGGCCTCATTTTAAAAGTCATTTTGAGACTTAAAAAACAACCACTTTTGTTTCCATAAACAGGGTGAAGTGTCACAGGGAGAGTGGAAAACTCTCAGTGAAGACCTGTAATTAGAAAATTTCCACACCAAGAACAAAAACAATGACTTTGGGCCACTTCCTGACCCCACTCATCCATAGATCAGAAGGCTAAGTTTAACTTCTCATGGAGGGAGTGTAGGTGACATAGATAGCAAAACACCCAGGAAATGAAATATGAGCCAGCTCTGTGTTTTCTCTAGCTTTCTTCTGAGAGGGGCTCTCCTTCATATTCAAGGTATACTCCCATATGGTTTCCACCATTCTTAAGGCATTATAAACTAGAATAGCAATCTTTCCATAAAGTCTAATGGGTAATGACTGCATCTTGTTTTATACTTTTATAATATCTTTTTAATGAATGAATAAAAAGTTTTTCTATGAGTACCATAAAGAATTGTAAGATCACTAAATAAAGTTTAGTTTTTCTCTGAGGGAGATAATTTCAGTGCACAGGGGTCATTCATATTGTTCTTGGAGATTAATTGATCTATTACCCTCAAACACCATCTAGTCCACATTTTGCAGATCAATAAACTGAGGCTCAGAGAAATTGTGACTTTCCTAAAGTTATACATATAGTGAGTGTTGGAGGCAGGATTTGAATCCAAGTCATCTTTGATTTTTAAAATATGATTGCTGAACATCATTACTTTGGTTCAAGGCATGTTCCATCAGCTGTTAAGAGGCAAGGCATGGTGCTAAGCTCTAGGAATGTAAATATAAGTAAAAAGGAAGACACTTCCTACCCTTAAGGAGTTTGCATTCTAACTGGGGAAGAGAACACATAAGAGGGAATTGAATCACCTGGGGCAGGAGAAAAGGGAGTTGAAATGTCCTCTTGGGGGAGAGGTGGCTGATGGGAGAAGAAGATACTTATGAAGAGATAAAGGCAGAGAAGTCGAACAGAACTGAGAGAAGGGTAAACATGGCTGGCTTGAGCATTTTCTGAAATAGAGATTTTTGGGGAGAAGCTCATTCATGAGAAGCAGGGCATCTTACAGGGTGAGATGCCTGCTGGGTACAGGTAGAGACTCAGGAACAAGATAAGGGAGAAAATCCCAAAGATTCTTTTCTCCCTGCTTTTGCCCAGTGCAAATGTTGATATAAAGCAAGGTCCCTGTACTCATCAATGATTCTTTATATGACAACATTCCACTGATGACTCATTGTGAAAATCAGAAGGATGAGACTTTTGTCTACATTTATAGGAATATAACTGCTAACGCTCCCACCTGCTTCCTGGTTACTTTGTACTTACACTGTACATTTTGTATTTATTTATTTTTGTATATTTTGTATCCATCCAAATAAAATGTAAGCTGTCTGAAGGCAAGAACTGATCACTTTTTATCTTTGTATCCTCAACACTTAATAGTGTCTTACACAAAGCAGGGGTTTGTTGAATTGAAATGTAATTTTATCTAGTTGTAACACCCTAGTTTTATAGGGGAAGAATCTGAAACCCAAAGGAAATGATTTCCAAAAGAATCTAATCACATCTTAATATTATCAGGTCTCTATCCATATTTTCACTCATATTTACATATATTAAGGCAGAAGGTGACAAAGTGGAGAGACTACTAGGTCTAGAATTAGGAAGATCTGAATTGAAATCCAGTCTCAGATACATACTAGCTATGTGCCCCTGAACAAATTGCTTAACGGCTGTCTGCCTCAGTTCCTCAGCTATAAAGTGGGCATAATAATAGTACCTACTTCCTAGGGTTTTTGTGAGGACCAAATGAGAAAACATTAGTAAAGCATATCTTGACATAGTAGGCACTTAATAAACTTCCCTTCCTATCTGACCTCAGGCTACATGGCTAGTTAGGGCTGTGAATAACCTTCAGAACTTAGAGTCGTAGAATTATAGAAACACTGACTTTTAAGATCTGCAAAAGAACCAGAGAGATGGTTTAGTCTAATTCCCTCAATTTGTAGCAGGCAAGTGAACTGACTTACCCAAGATGGCAGAATCAGAACTATAATTCAGACCCCCAGGGTCAATTCTATACCCCTCTGCTCCTCTTGAAGCTTGGGTCCCTTGAACATCTTCAGTGGCCATGAGGCTTTTTCCTCTGAAGATAGCTTTGACCTGTGGAAATGATTCAAAATCACCAGGAGTGAAGTCTTCTGAACATGGTTCCTGGTCTCATTGGGCAAGATGGTTTTATTCAAAAATAGCCCTGAAAAGGAATGACTAGGTAGCACAATGGATAGAGCACCAGGCCTAGAGTCAGGAGGTCCATGGTTCAAATCTGGCCTCAAACACTTCCTATCTGTGTGACCCTGGTCAAATCACTTGTCCCCAGGTGTGTAACATTAGACTGCACTCTCCTGCATTAGAACTGATACTTAGTATTGATCCTAAGACAGGAGGTAAGGTTTTTGATTTTTTTAAAAATAGCTTCAAAGGTAGTGCCAAATGAGAGATCTCAAAGATCTTCCAGTCATTGTCAGTGTCTTTGGAATAATGACATCCTTGCACCATCTCTTTTGCCATGGAACTATACTGAAACTGTTCTTTTAGATGTGGTATGGTTTGTTTGTTTTTTAAAAAATCAGTTTAAATACTTTGTGGTTCACTGTAATTACATCATTTTACTAAAACTATTTAGCAGAACTTGGGATAAGGAAAGAAATCTGTCTTGGATTTGGTTACTGGCCCTCCTTATAAAGCATCTTCAACTAAAGGCAGTCTTAGATGGAGCATTATAGTGTGAAGGAAGTATTCTAGACCTGGAGCTAAAAAAACCTGAATTTGAGTCTTGCCTCTGCTGTTTACTAGCTTTGACCACACGGCCACACTTGGTGCCTCAGTTTTCCAATATATAAGATGTGACTGTATAATCTAAAATAGAAGAATCCTTCCTTTCCTTCAAGACGCTGCCTCCTCCTTGAAGCTTCTTTTGATTCTCTTAGATATTTAATCTTGGGGGCACCTAAGTGAATCAGTGGATTGAGAGTCAAGTGTAGACTCAGGAAGTCCTCAGTTCGAATTTGACCTCAGATATTTCTTTGCTGTGTGACTCTGGGCAAGTCACACCATCCTCATAACCTAGTCCTTACTATTCTTCTTTCTTGGAACCAATAAGATTCTAAGATGGAAGACAAGAGTGGAAAAAAAAGATATGTGACCTCTTCCTCCTTTAATTTTTCAAAAACGTTTATCACATTCTAACTTTATAGATTTTGAGACACATAGGGTTGTAAAGTTAGTGCTGAGAGAGACTTCAGAGGCCATCTAAATCAAGACTCTCACTTGATGGATAAGTATTAGAGGAAGCAGTAGGGCATCCTGAGGGAGAAACATCGAGCAGCATGTGCCAAGCAAGTCAAACCACTGCTATCACCTTGACTGCCCCTTTTTCTCACATTCAGCTAGACAGTTCCAGAACATGAATCAATCCTAACAGCCCTAGAAGAACCCAGGCTAAAAGCCCTCTTTCTAGGCTGATCCCCATAGTTGTCACTGAGGGGAGCAATCCCTGCAAAAATCCACCTTCCTCACCACAACTACAAAGAACCACTGACCAACTGCCAGTGAAGGCAGGTTAAGTCCTAGACCCATGTTGGCAAACCTATGGCATGCATGCCAGGGGGTGCTATCTCCCTCCATCTTCTCCATGTGCCTGAAGACATTTCTCACATCAGCCACCCCTCTGCCCAGCAGCCCAATGGGACCACTCCTTCCCTCCCCTGTCTGGAGTAAGGGGGCAGCTCACATGCAATATGATGGTGCCTTTTGGGTACTCCATCTCTAAAAGGTTAACCATCACTGCCCTAGACCCTCAGGTATGGCTATCCTCCTCACCCCCATACCCCACAAGTTCTGCTTTCAGTCAGATGCTCTGGTCATCATTGTGGGAAGCTGCCCTTTGGTAATTGTTTCTGTAGGTGCTAAAACCCCTGCCTCTTCAGGCACAGAACTACTAAAGACCTCTGCTCTGGAATAAAGTTCTGAGTGCCAGTCTTTGGCACTGTCAGATCATCCAAATTCAGAAAGTGATAGAATTTTATCAGTAAATAACATTTTAAAGCATGCATTATCATGTGTTTTGCTATTGTACCCTAAGGACTATGGGACCTTGCAGGTGAAATCTCCTGTAATTGTTTTATCTTCATTATAACTTGAAATGATCTAACTATTCTGGAGAGTGATCTAGAATCATACACAAAGAGTTATAAAACTGTGCATATCTTTTGACCCAGTAATGCCACTATTAAGTTTATTTCCTAAGGTGATCTAGGAAAAAGAAAAAGAAACTATATTTCCTAAAATATTTCTAGCAGTTTTTTTATGGTGGCATCTTGAAACTGAAAGGATGTCCATCAAGTTGTGGTATAAGATTGTGATGAAATACTATTATACCATAAGAAATGACCAAAAAGATGATCTCTCACACACACAAAACAAAACAAAACAAAACTGGAAAGACTTGTATGAAGTGATGCAATGTGAAGTGAGCATAACCAGAAGAACATTGTGCACATTGACAACATTAATGTATGATCATCAACTCTGAATGACTTAACTATTATTAACTAGGCAAGGATCCAGGAAAACTCTAAGAGACTCATGATGGAAAAGAATGTCCATAGCCATAGAAGGAACAGAGTCTAAATGTGGATTGAAACATGCCATTCTTCACTTTATTTCCTTTGTGAATTTTTCTCTAGTTTCTCAAGCAATTTCTCAAGCAACATGTGTGTTCTTTTACAATATGGCAAACAGGCAAATATGTATATGTGACAATATATCTATAACATATATAATATTACTTGCCTTCTTGAGGAGGAGGGTGGGGTGGGAAGAAGGAGGGAAAAGAAGAATGAGAAATGGATTTTTGGACATAGCCAATGGGAGAATTTGTTTCTCTTGAATAAGAATATCTATTATAATTTATTACATATTTATAACAAATCACAGGTATTATATTATTGTTATACATATACAATCATATATTAAAAAATAAAAAATAAATGGGAACTCAGAAAAAACCCTTTGAATTCTCTGACAGCAATGAGTAACTTGTTTTTCTGCTTATATCCTGAGTGCTTAGTACAGAGCTTTGTACACAGTAAGCATCTAATAAATACTTATTCATTTATTGAGAAACCTAGGGTTAGAAAGGTTAGGTGACTTACTTAAAGTCACAATGGTGCTAAATGACAGTCAGGATTTGAATGCAAGGCATCAATCTATGTTCTCCACTTTTTCCTATGCACCTTTGAAGGAAAGGAAGCATAATCATATCTCCCTGTGGCTCCAACACACTGCAACTGTTGCTTAATAAATGTTTGTTGAATTAGGGAAAACCACTATCTGTCAGCATCAGGCTTACTGGCATGGCATAAACAACCCACAAGAAACATTGATAGATGGCCTGTTTGGACCGAGGCTAAGGCTAGGGGAGATGGGGAGTGAAAGAAGGATGTGAGGGGAACTGACATACTGTCAGTGTTTTGATATCCTCTCGCCCCCAAAGGATAACAGCAGGATTTCTGGCATCTCTCTCCATGCTGTTTCCTGCTTAAGCCTGGCCTTGGTGCTCCCTCAGAACCCCAGAAGCAGCCTCTTGTGGCTCACTAGGAAGCTCTCAGACGAATGAGGGGAAAATATGGGGCAGATCCCTCTTCCCTCTAGCTGACCTCTGATGCTACTCTATCTCATAGTTCCACCGTAAAGGTGGTTAGAATGCTTCCTGGTGGACGGGCCAAAAGGTTGATTTCTGTTTATGCGAAGTCAGCCTGGGCTACAGAGCTACTCATCTCTCCTCACCTGCCCTTCCTGCCTCATTCTTCCTGTCCCTGTCTTCCTGTCCACTACAATTTACTGATCTGCTTCCTGTCACAGCTGGCTTCTCCAAGGCAGAGCAAGGGAGACTAATTTAGGAAGAGTCCTTCCAGGTGGACTTATTTAAGTAACTATGAAACTCCATTTCATAAATTGCACAGTCAAGGAATAATTGTTGTGGCATCAATTTTTTAGTTGCATCTAACTCTTCATGGCCCCACATTTGGGGTTTTCTTGGCAAAAATAATGGAGTGGTTTGCCATTTTTCTTTCCCAGATCATTTTACAGATGAGGAAACTGAGGGAGAGAGGATAAAGTGACTTTCTTAGGATCACACAGCTAGTAAGCATCCAAGGTCAGACTTGTACTCAGGAAAACAAGTCTTCCTGACTCCAAACATAGAGTTCTATCCATTCACCTACCTGCCCCTTATCAAAAAATAATCCCCCAGCTTTCTCAAGCCTTCTTGGATCTCAGAGTAGTATCATTTCCATAGATTTATCCAT
Source organism: Gracilinanus agilis (assembly GCF_016433145.1). Lineage (NCBI taxonomy): Eukaryota > Metazoa > Chordata > Mammalia > Didelphimorphia > Didelphidae > Gracilinanus > Gracilinanus agilis. The sequence continues at coordinate 162,956,446 of NC_058135.1, forward strand.
TTCCATTCCTAACTCTAGGTACATCCTTGAGAGTAAGGAATCAGTAGTCAAGAAGATAGGGAGTTGTTCATTGATCAGTAAGCATCATATGCAAAAGTGTATAACTTAAAAAAAATCCAAACTATTAGAATCTAGGAAGACTAAATCATAAGGATATCCTAACTATATTTCTAAATGGCCAGTTCAATATCTTGTTTTAAGTCGTTCCCCAGGAAAGAACCAGTTGACAGTATATTCCAAGGGAAAGAGAGGTATTGAACTCAGAAGACCTGTATTTGAATCTTGGCTCTCTATGTAACATTGGTCAAATTATTAGGTCTCAGTTTGCTCATCTATAAAATACTGGACCAGATGATTCTTGGGATAACTTCCAGTCCTAGCTCTCTGAAACTATGACTCATCAACTTCTCAGAGGAATTAGTACTTTCCTGGCAACTTGTTTTTATTGGTTAATTTACTCTCTGGGAAGTATTTCCACTCTTTCTTGTCCTTCCTTCTCTCCCATGAACTTGTTCTCCATTTTCTGGTTCCTGGAATTTTCACTGGCTGACCCCCATGCCTAGAATGATTTTCCTCTTCATCTCCATCTTCAACTTCCTTCAAATGCCAGCTGAAATTCCATCTTCTGCAAGAAGGATTTTTCTGATCCCTAGGTTCTTCCCTATATTAATTAGCCCTAGCTTATCCAGTATATCACTTAGTTGTCTATAGTTGTTTATATATTGTCTTTCCCATTAGTCTCAGGGGCTTCTTCTTTTTTTTTTTAACATTTATTAATATTCATTTTTAACATGGTTACATGATTCATGCTCCTACTTTCCCCTTCATCCCCCGCTCTCCCCCCACCCATGGCCGATGCACATTTCCACTGGTTTTTACATGTGTCCTTGATCAAGACCTATTTCCAAATTGTTGTTAGTTGCATTGGTGTGGTAGTTTCGAGTCCACATCCCCAATCATGTCCACCTCAACCCATGCATTCAAGCAGTTGTTTTTCTTCTATGTTTCCTCTCTTGTTGCAGTTGTTCCTCTGAATGTGGGTAGCGTCTTTACCATAAGTTCCTCAGAGCTGTCCTGGGTCATTGCATTGCTGCTGGTACAGAAGCCCATTACATTCGATTTTACCATAGTATATCAGTCTCTGTGTACAATGTTCTTCTGGCTCTGCTCCTTTCACTCTGCATCAATTCCTGGAGGTCTTTCCAGTTCACATGGAATTCCTCAGTTTATTATTCCTTTGAGCATAATAGTATTCCATCACCAACAGATACCACAATTTGTTCAGCCATTCCAATTGAAGGGCATATCCTCCTTTTCCAGGTTTTTGCCACCACAAAAAGTGCAGCTATAAATATTTTCATACTAGTCTGTTTACCTATGATCTCTTTGGGGTACAAACCCAACAATGGTATGGCTAGATCAAAGGGCAGGCAGTCTTTTATAGCTCAAGGGCTTCTTTTGATCAGAGACTATCTTTTTTCCTTTGGATTCCTCACTCTTGGCACAATAGCTAGCATGTAATAGATTATTAATAAGTGTTTATTAACTGACTAAGTTCATGGACCTTCATATGAAACACACACACACACACACACACACACACACGCACGCACGCACACACAAACCTACCATGCAGGGAACCTACTGTCTCTATATTTGAATATCTCCATATGCTAATTTAATTCTTATTTTCCCTTTTTATCAGGTATTAATAAGATATTCTTTTAAAAAATATATTTGTTTGTTGCATAAAAATTCCTAGTTAACTCACTCCTTCCTTCTCTTCTGTCCATAAAAAAGATATCATTCAACATAAAGATATATGTATACCTTACTTATTTTTAATCAATTCTTTCTCTGCCCAAACAAACCCAGAAACTATATGAACATAATTATAAAATGCTGTTTATACAAATAAAGTCAGATTTAAATAATTGGAGAAATATCAATTGTTTATGGTTGGGCAGAGTCAATATAACTAAAATGACAATCCTTCCTAGACTAATCTACTTATTAATACCATCCCCATTAAGTTATCAGAAAAATTCTTCTGTTAAATTAGAAAAAATAATGACAAAATTCATTTGGAAAAAAATCCAAAAGGTCAAGAACAACAAAAGAATTAATGATAAAAAAAAGGCGAAGAAGAAGGCTTAGCAATGCTACTTTGAACTATATTATAAAGCATTAATTATCAAAATTATCTAGTAATGGCTAAGAAATAGAAAAGTAGATCAATGGAACCAAACATATATAAAACAAATAATTATAAAAGACCCTAGTAACTTCATTTTTGATAAAAGTAAATATCCAAGTTTTCGGAATAAGAATTCACTATTTGGCAAAAATTTATTGGGAAAACTGCAATGCTAATTTGATTCTATAAACATTTATTAAGCACCTACCATGCCTGGCACCAAAGATACAAAGAGAAAAATGAGACAATTCTTTCCCTCAAGGGGAATTTCCATATTATTGATATTTGCATTAGGTTGATCATTTAGAATCTACATTCCCCAATCATATCCCCATTGACTCATGTGGTCAAGCAGTTGTTTTTCTTCTGTGTTTCTACTCTCAGAGTTCTTTCTCTGAATGTGGATAGTGTTCTTTCTTATAAGTCCCTCAGAATTGTCCTGGATCATTGCATTGCTGCTAGTAGAGAAGTCCATTACATTCGATTGTGCCACAGTGTATCAGTTTCTGTGTATAAGATTCTCCTGGTTCTGTTCCTTTCATTCTGTATCAATTCCTGGAGGTCATTCCAGTTCACATGGAATTCCTCCAGGTCATTATTTCTTTTAGCAAAATAGTATTCCATCACTAACAGATACCACAATTTTTTCAGCTATTCCCCAATTGAAGAGCATCCCCTCATTTTCCAGTTTTTTGCCAACACAAAGAGTGGCGCCAACCTTCTTCTTGAAGCTGACTTCCTTCTTGAAGTCCAACTCCTTCTTGAAGCCAACTTCCTTCTTAGAGTCAACTGCCCTCACCCCAGAAATTCAGGGCCTTTTTATAGGGGCTTCTTGTTTTTTCCCTTTTCACAAGGGCCAATCATAGCCTCCAAATTGCCCATCCTGGGCTCTGTTTGTGGGAACCTCTTCTCACCTTCTGGAGAGGTGTGAATTCTCATTTCCTGGCTGATTGAGTTGAAAAAGTGGAGAGCTCCTCCACCTAGTGCTAAATAGGGTGTTCAAACTTTTGTTGATTCAATTCAAAAGTAGACAAAGGAGAGTTAATCCTGTCTTCACAGTCTGGTGAGGTACTAAGAAGGGGTACTTAAGTTATTGTTAACCAAAGTGTTAACTCAAAATGGACAAAGGGAATAAAGGATTCCCTTTCAGCAGAGTGTAAACTCAAAGAGAACAAAGAATTCCCTTTTACATTATGGTGTTCTTCAGAATTTTGATTTCACAAACAAGAAAATCTGTAACCTTTAATGTAGTTAGATGGCAACTTGATAGAGCATTGTATCTGGAGTTAGGAAAACTCAAGTTTAAATCTACCCTCAGACATTAGCCATAATTGCCTGAGAGCATAATATTGGGATACAATCACACACTCTTAGGAACCATGACTTCACAAACAATAAAATTCATAGCCTTAAAGCCTACTAACTTAAAAGCTAGCCCCAACCTGCCCGAGTTTCCAAATTTTTAATTGGAAATAATATTAATAACTTCCTCTCAGGTTTGTTGCAAGGATCCAATGCAATAATATACTTAAAGAGCTTTGCAAATTTTAAAGTGCCATATAAATGCTAGCTATGATTATTATTAACTTTAAGCACACTATGGATGTTCAAAAGTCAAGCCAATCAATTACAACACAGTTAAAAACCTGATCCTTGGATAGAACCTAATTAAATGTGCTTTTAGAATGGTGTTTATTCTTTCCTTTGTGAAAAAAAAGAAGGAAGTAGATGATAAGGAAATGTAGAAACAAAAGCCTTTTCCTGGAAGAGTGTCTCTGAAGGGATGACTAACACACTTAGACTGAGTGCATGGAATTGGCAGAGACAGACTGAGACGCTGATCTGTGAGGCAGAGAAGTGACCATGTGTGAACTCTGTGAGAAACAAGGAAAGACAGCCTCATTACAGGCATGTTACTATTGTCAGCTTTGTACTCATTGATTTTCTGTGGTCAGGACAGTAACACTTGGCACTTCACCAAAACTATGCAATCCAGTTACAATGACATAGAAATAAAAGGTTATTCTATTAGACCTGGAGACCAAAAAAATATGCAGGATAGAGGATTTAGTTTCCTTATTATCAGGTTGAAGCAATAACTCCATATTGCCTTACACTTGCTTTGATCTTAAAGACTTCTGGGAAGCTCTCAAATTCAGAGATGGCCCTAGTGTGGTGGAAGGATTTACAGCCAAGACTGAGATTTATACTAAGGCTTCTGCACTGATTATCTTGTGGAACATTCGGGAAGTCACCTTGACTTCTCTGAAACAGTTTCCTCTTCTATAAAATGGGGACAGTGATATTTGTTCTACTTACCTAACTAGGTGGTGAAAAGGATAGCTCAGCCCTGGAATCAGTCACATCTGAGTTCAAATCCATCTTCAGACCCATGTCAGCCAAATGACTCTGGGTAAGTCACTTAACTTCTGCTCTAGTTTCTTCTTCTGTAAAATGGGGATAATTAATAGCATCTAACTTCCCAGAATTATTGTGAGGATCAAATGAGACAATATTTGTGGAGCGCTGTGCAAATCTTAAAGCATTATTTAAATGTTACTTATTATTATTACTCTTTGAACAATGTGGTCAGCCTATTCAAACTGCACTCTCTTCAGGTCAGCTGGAGAAAAGGCCTCAGTGTTCATCCTCTTATCTTTCCAGGTGATCCTCTGAAATCTTCCTAAGACTATTCAAACGGAAATGATTCATTTTCCTGGTATAGTATCCAGGTTTCACAGGCATGTGACAATGAAGTCAGCACAATGGCTTTTACAGAGAACTCACACAAGGCTAGCACCCACATGCAGGTCAGAAGAAGTGATACAAAGATACTCTCAAGGTCTCAAAACAGAATTTGGTATCAAATGTGAGACATGGGCTATACTAGCACAGGATTGTCTAGCATGGCATGCCTGCATCAAAGAAGGCGCTGAAGTCTGATGGCAAAGAGGACTTGCAAAAGCTCAAAACAAAAATATGAGGTGTACAAATTTATAGACATCTCTGTCTCCAGTGTTTATACAGGCTATTTGTGCCTGGCCTGGGGTAGAGCTTTAACTCAGATTGGTTTGATCAACCAGTCAGGCACAATGTACCTTGACCCGTACATAGGGATCATTTTGGTCCTCTGAGTACAAAGGACAACAACCAGCCAACCAACCAACTATTCCTATCATGAGATCAGCCAACAAGTAACCCATATAATTTCAACCTGGGCAAGATGAGATACATAGTCTTTTTTTTAAATCCTTACCTTCCCTCTTAGTATTAATACTTTGGATTGGTTCCAAGGCAGAAGAATGGTAAGGGCTAAGCAATGGGGTTGAGTGACTTGCCCAGGATCACACAGCTAGGAAATGTCTGAGGCCAGATTTGAACCCAGTATCTCTTGCCTCTAAGTCTGGCTCCCAATCCACTGAGCCACCTAGCTGCTGCCAATACTTAATCTTAAAAAAAATGGGCAGGGGTTCCATATGAAACTAGTTATACTAATAGCATCTTATTGAGGGTCTACATGATGACAGAACTATTATCAAGTCAATAACACTTTTAAAAAAGATTTGTACTTTATGCATGACAACAGCACTGCATATATTTGGAAAATAATCTACATCTGTGAAACATTTACTCAGGCTGTAGACAGGTCTGTTTACTTATCTATTGCCCTGGGTCATGCTTCATATTTTGCTACGGAAAAAAGGAAGATCAAGCAATTGTGCTTGGTGTGCGCATAGATTCTCATCCTTGGAGAAACTCTATGGTCCCCAGAGGTCCTGGGCCCCCAGAATGGGAAAGATGAATCTAAATGCAATAAAGGAATCTTCTAGTTACAGAACAGAACCCAATCAAGATGAATGAAATTTAAGTAACAGTTGTAAATTATGTAAAAATTGATAGATCATAAAATCAGAGAATCAAATCTTGCCAATTTTCCCCGGGTCACATGTCATTTTCTCTTTAGGGGCATCAATGTCTTCATCACTCTAGGCAACTTTTTAGAAACCATAAGTAGTAAAGCAGATGATGATCTGCTGTGAAAGGAACTTCCTTATCTGAATTTCACAATACTAATGAAATCACACATCTGGACTCCAGCATCTTAACTCCATCTATCAGAAACCACAGGTGCTTAATAAATGCTTATTGAAATAACACATGCATGCTTTGCATGAGACACTGCAGTGGGGGAGATACAAAGATAACTGGGACATAGATCATGGGGGTGGTTACTTACAGTGAAAAACTTAACTGAATCACTTGTAAATCTTCTTTTGGTGTTGGAACTATTGTAGTAGTTATAAGGATGGGATTTGATGCTTTTCTCCTTCTCTGTTTCTCTGTCACATGCTGTCTGTCATCATACATGTTGTCGGATGGGCTCTCTGGTCTGGATACAGGAACAGTGTAGATTGTGATGCTTTGTCAGTAATGTCAATCAATTGTTTATGTGTGTGTTTGTTATACACACTTTCAGATGTTTTGCAATGATTTTGAATTTCAATTCTCAGTCCTCAGCACTTTCTGTAATTTGTCTATCTTGAATTGTTTCTGAGTATTCTGCATTTGTATGTTTCTTTTTAGGTTTCACATGGGTCACATGGAACCATGAATCTTTTCCTTCTACTTTTATACTTGTAGGGGTAGTGAGCAAAATTTGATGGGGTCCTAACCATTTGGGGTCTGTTACTGATTTTCTTGTGAAGTTTCTTATGTACACTTTGTCTCCTGGTTTCAAATTATGCAAGTGGTAATCAAGGAGAACTCTGTTGAATCAAACCAAGTTCATGGAGTTCTATGAGTCTTTGTTGCAGGGCCTGGATATATTTATGCAGTTCACAATCTGCGCCCAGCATTGCAATATATGGGGTTTTGTGAGCTCTCCTTCCATCCAAGTCATCCAGTTTCGGGGTGACACCCCCTCGAAGTCTCCTAAGAATATATTGGCACGAGGGGATAGCTAGAAGAGAGTTTCACCTCATAGACCCTCTTTCTCTCCCCTCTATCAAACCTTGGTTGCTGGCCTCTTTTTATTGTTACTTTGTTCAAGGCCATCCCTTCCCCCAGCTCCAACAAATTGAAGGTGTTAGATTAAAGGAAGCTTTCTTTCATTTCTATATCAAGGTATGAGACAAGAATCATAGAAATTAATAACTGAGGTGAACTTCAATCACCTCTATATCTCTAAAAAGTGGTCGTTTAGCTCCTTATTGCAGATCTCTAGTGACAGGGAGCTTGCTGCCTTTAAAAACATCTCATTGCAATTTTTTACTGCTCTAATTGTGAGGAAGTTTACAGAGGACACCAAAAAGTTGTTCCATTTAACTTTTCTTGGTTCCTTTTAACTTGAAACAAATCAGGAGGAAATTCATTATTCTTGAAGTCAATACTATTATCCCCATTTTGCAGATTAGAAAACTGCCGACTGAGAATGTTGTAACTTATGTAAAATTAGAAAGTAAATAGAGATGGAATTCAAAGACATATTTCATAGCTTAATTTTGAAATTTAACAAAAACATTGTTTGTATGAAATGGCAGTTTAATGTTAATAATAATGGCTAGCATTGATACAATACTTTAAGGTTTGTAAAATGTTTTCTCAATATTTCATTTTCCTTTCAGAAGAACCTCAACATTATTATTATCCTCATATTTATAGATGAGAAAACTGAGGCAAGTTAGGTTAAATGATTTGCCTAGGTTGGCATGGTTAGTAAGTGTCCAAGGCAGGATTTGAAGTCAGATCTTCCAGACTCCAGATCCAACATTTTATCTCCTATACCACTTATATACCTATTTATTAGAAAAGTACCTTAAAAATTTGAAGTTTTAACTCTGAGGTACCACCTCACACCTATCAGATTGACCAATATGACAGGAAAATAAAATGACAAATGCGGAAGGGGATGTAGCAAAATTGGGACATGAATGCATTGCTGGTGGAGTAGGGAACTGATGCAACCAATCTAGACAATTTGGAATTATGCCCAGATGGCTATAAAACAGTGTATACCCTTTGATCCACTAATAACACTATTAGATCTGTATCCCAGAGATAAAAAGGGGTGTGTGTGGGGGAAGGACCTACTTGTACAAAAATATTTTTAGCTGCTGTTTTTGTGGGGGCAAGGAATTGGAAATTGAGGGGATGTTCATCAATTAGGGAATGGCTGAACAAGTTGTAGTATATGGTGGTGATGGAATACTATTGTGCTGTAAGAAATAATCAACATGATGATTTCAGAAAGAGCTGGGAAGACCTACATGAACTGATACAGAGTAAAATAAACAGAACCAGTGGTACACTGTACATGGTAATAGCAATGTTGTGGAATCATCAACTGTGATAGACTTAGCTACTCTCAGCAATACAATGATCTAGGATAATTCTGAAGGACTTAAGACAAAGAATACTACCCACCTCCAGAGAAATAACTGTTGGAGTTGGTATGCAGATCAAAGCATATGATTTTTCATTTTAGTTTATTTTGGTTTTTGTTTTGGGGTTTTGGGAGGGAGATAATTTGGATCATAAAACTTTGGAAAACTTATGTGGAAATTTGTTATTAAATGTAATTAGTAAAATAAAATATCTTTGTAATTAAATTTTTTTTTAAATCGAAGCCTTGCCAAGATAAACAGGAACTATAGGAATACAATTACAAAACATTCTTCACATAAATAAGTAAAAATATAAATAATTGGAGAAATATTAATTGTTCGTGGATAGTTCAATATTTTTAAAGGGTAACACTACCTAAAATAATTTACTTATTCATTCATATCAATCAAACTGCCAAAGGAGTTTTTACTTACCAGATTACCAAAATAATTACTTTATAGAACTAAAAAAAGACAAAATTCATCTGGAGAAACAAATGGTAAAGAATATCAAAACAATCAATGAAAAAATGTGAAGAAAGGGGTTCAAGCAGTACCAGATTTCAAACTATTTTACAAAATGGTAATCATTAAGAAAAATTGGTACTGGATAAGAATTAGATCAGTGAAATACTTTGGGTAAATAATATGCCAAAGCAAATTAATACAATAACCTAAAAATGGTTTATAAACCTCAAGATATAAGCTACTGGGGTAAGAACTTACTATTTGATAAAAACTGCTGGAAAAACTGGAAAGTATCCTCACAGACTCTAGACATAGACCAACATCTCATAATGTATAATAAGATAAGTTCAAAATAGGTATGTGATTTAAAGATAAAGGGTGATATAAGCAAATTAGGGGAACATGGAAGAAATTACTTGTCACACCTATGGATAGGGGACGATATCACAACCAAACAAAGAACAAATAGGTTCACAGGAGATAAAATGAATAATTTTGGTTACATAAAATTTTTGCACAAAGCCAATGCAGCCAAAATTAGAAGAAAAGCAGGAAGCTGGGGGGGGCAGAGATGGGAATTTTGCATAAAGTTTTTCTGAGAAAGGTCTCATATATATATATACATCTTCATATATATATTCCTCAAATATATAGGGAACGGAGCCAAATTTATAAGAAATAATAGCCATTCCCCAACTTATAATTAATCAAAGGTTGTGAATAGATTGTTTTCAGATGAAGAAATCAAATCTATCAATAATCATATGGAAAAATGCTCTAAATCTCTCATAGGGAAATGCAAATTAAAACAACTCTGATATCCACCCATGCCTATCAGGTTGACCAGTATGACAGGAAAGAAAAATGACAAATGTTGGAAAGGATATGGGAAAATAGGTGCACTAATGTACTACTCATAGAGTAGAGGACTAGTCCAACCATTTTGTAGAATATTTTTCAACTGTACCCCAAAGACTATAAGACTGTGCATACCCTTTGACTCATCAATACTGTCACTAGATTAATACCCCAAGGAGATCAAAGGAAAGGAAAAAATGATTCATATGTAACAAAAATATTTATAACAGCACTTTTGTGGTTGGCAAAGTGTTGGAAACTGAAGGGATTCCCATCATTTGGGAAATGACTAAAGGAGTTATGAAATATGATTTGTGATGGAATACTATTGTGCTGTAAGAAATGGTGGAGATAATTTCAGAAAAAACTGACAAGATTAATATAAGCCAATGCCATGTGAAGTGAGTAGAATGAGGAGAGCAATATACACAATAAAAGCAATATCATAAAGGTAATTAACTGAAAAATTTGGTAACTCTGATTAATACAATCATCTATCACAACTTCAAAGGTCCCTTGAAAAGAAATGCTTTCCACCTCCATTTAGAAAACTGATGGACTTAGGGCCATGTAGTAATAAGTAGAAGATCCATAATTTGAATATAGTTTCTCTGACCAAAAGTTCTACTATACTCTGTGCTGATTATCTATACAGAAGGACTCTTTCCTAAAGGAAGTTGGCAATACAATATTGGAACTCAATAAAAAAAGTTATTGACTGGATATATATATATATATTTGAGAAATCATCTGTATCAAGGTCATGTTTGAAATCGGGCATTGAGTGAGATTGCCAAGAGAGAATAAAGAGAAAAGAGGATTAAGAGAAAAATCATAGAAAACCTTTATGTTTAGGAGATGGGAAAAGGACCCAGGGAAGGAAGCAAAGAAAAAGATGTCAGAGATAAAGAAGAGCCATGGTGTTGTATTCTCATCAATGTCACTTTACTTTGGTTTCCAGAACTGTATTATTACTATATAAGAAGACAGCCGATATGCCTTGATTATGTTTACTTATGAGCTCTCTATAACTTCCTGATGTTGTTTCCAAATGCCAGCCATTCAGCCCTGACCATCCTAGGCTACTTGTATACTTCCTGGATTGCCTCCATTACACACTGACAACATGTTCTACCATCTATGAAACATCTTTGGAAATCTATTTTCATATAGGAACAATCTTTGAGGGCCTTGAAGGGCAAAATTACATTTAAGTAATTAAGAACACAATGATAAATGAAAATACACATATATGTATATATACTTATATTAATATTTATATCAGAAGGACTAGATAATTGAAGATTTTGGAGAGCTAGATCAAGAATGGAAGATTCGGGAGTTTAACACCCATGAGTAAATATAGTATATTTAGGTAGCTAAAGACCCTGAAAGATGACATAGACAAATGGAAAAGAAAAAAAATATTTGAGTATCATGAGAAGATTGGAGAGATGATTGTGAGTGTGAGCCAGCTCTAGGCTAGACCCTAGGGCAATTAGAAAGTCTGTCTGAAAAGATTTTTTTGGTCCTGTTGACTTGCTTATGTTCAATATTTGAAGTTTGTCAAATTGATGCATTTTCTTCCTTCTTCCTCATGTCTGTATTGATGGGAATTGGCCAACAATCTTTTAGAGTGCCTAATAGGATTTGGCTCACAACTTTATGCAAGCATGTTAGGAGCAGGACATAAGGCAAATAAGTCAGCATTTCTTAAAAAGCATGTTTTATTTATTTTTTATCATTCTTAAAAAAAAAGAGTTCTGAATTCTCTTCCTCCCATTCTTCCCCCACCCCATTGTGAAGTCAAGAAATGTGGTGTCAGTTATACATGAAAAATCATGCAATGCATATTTCTACATTAGCCATATTGCAAAAAAAATTAAGTGAAAAAAATTATACTCTGTATTCAGACTCTAACAGTTCCTTCTCTGGTGGTGGATAATATTTTTCATCATAAGTCCTTCAGAATTGTCTTGGATCATTGTATTGATCAAAATAGCAATGTCATTCACAGTTGATCATCCTGCAATATTGCTATTACTGCATACAATGTTAATTGTGATTACTTCACTTGGTATCATTTCATGTCTTCTCAGGTTTTTTTCAGGATATTCCATCATGATCATATACCACAATTTGTTCATCCAGTCTCCAAATGATAGGTATTCCTTCAATGTCTAATTCTTTGCCATCAAAAAAAGAGCTGTTATAAATATTTTATATATATATATATATATATGACCGTTTTCTTTTTCTTTGATCTCTTTGGGACACAGTCCAGTGATGGTATTTCTAGATCAAAGAGTAAGCACAGTTTTAATTTATTTTCATTTTTTACCAATTACATATAATATCAAATTTCCATACAAGTTTTCCCAAGTTATATGATTAAACTTATTTCTCTCCCTCCCTTCACTTGCTCCTCTCAGTGCTGGCAGGCAATTCAATGTGGGTTATACCTGTATTATCATGAAAACATATTTCCATATTGTTCATTTTCATGAATAATCTTATAAAACCAAAACCACCAAACGTAAATCCAAATAAACAACTGAAAAATTGTATGCCTTTATCTACATTCTTACTCCAACAGTTCTCTCTCTGAAGGTGGTTAACACTCTTTGTCATAAGTCCCTCAGAATTGTCCTGGGTTGTGTTGCCAATCAGAGCTAAGTCTACCACAGTTGATTGTTCCGCAGTATTGCTGTTACTGCATATAATGTTTTCCTGGTTCTGCTTATTTCACTCTGCATCAGTCCAGGATGGTCTTTCCAGTTCTTCCTGAAATCATCCTGTTCATCATTCCTTACAGCACAATAGTATTCCATCACCATCATACACCATAATTTATTCAGCCATTCCCCAATTGATGGGCATCCTTTTAGTTTCTGATTCTTTGCCACCACAAAAAGACCTGCTAAAATATTTTTGTACGAGCAGGTCCTTTCCCATTTTAAAAAATCTCTTTGGGATACAGACATAGTAGTGGTTTACTGGATCAAAGGGTATGCATTGTTTTATAGCCCTTTGGGCATAATTCCAAATTGCCCTCCAGAATGATTCAATCAGTTCACTACTCTACCTGCAATGCATTAGTGTCCCAATTTGCTGCATCCCCTCCAACCTTTATCATTTTCCTTTATTGTCATGTTGGCCAATCTGATAGGTGTGAGGTGGTATCTCAAAGTTGTTTTAATTTGATATGCACAGTTTTATAACCCTTTGGCCATAGTTCCAAAATGTTCTGAATGATTAAATTAGTTCACAACTTCACTAAAAATGCATTAGTGTCCCAGTTTTTCTACAACCCCTTTCAACATTTGTCATTTTCCTTTTCTGTTATATTAGCAAGAATGATAGATATGAGGTGATACCTGTGTTGTTTTAATTTAGAGCACTTTTTTATATAACTATAGATAGCTTTGGTTTCTTCTTCTGAAATCTGCCTACTCATATCTTTTGACAGTTAATTAGGGAATGGTGTGTATTCTCATAAGTTTGATTTAGTTCTTTATATACTTGAGAAACGAAGTTTTTACAGAGAAATTTGCTATAAATCATGCCCCATCCCCATACAGTTTCCTACTTCCCTTCTAATCTTGGCTGCATTGGTTCTATTTGTGTAAAACTGGTTCAATTTAATACAATCAAATTGCATTAATCAAATTTGATTTAATCAATTTGCAAAAACCAAATCATTTTATATCCCATAATCTTCTCTATCTCTCTTTTGGCAACAAATTCTTCCTTTTCAGCAGATCTGAAAGATAAAAAAAAACTTCAAGCTCCCCTAATTTGCTTATGGTATCACCCTTTATGTCTAAATCATGTACCCATTTTGACCTTCTTTTGGCATACAGTATAAGATGTTGGTCTACACCTAGTTTCTGCCAAACTGCTTTCTAATTTTCCCAGTGATTTTTGTCAAATAATGTGAATCCTTATCTCACAAGTCTGGATCTTTGGGTTTATCAAACACTAGATTACTATGGTCATTTATTAATGTGTATTGTGTAGCTAATCCATTCCACTGATCTACCTCTCTATTTAATATTTAAGAAGTCAGATGGGTGCTGGTTAGCAGCCTTCATAGGAATTAATTTGGAATCTATTCTGTTTCCCCATTTTCACTATTATTATGAATCATCAAGAGTTAATTCTTTTACAAGTAACAGTGGAGGAACTTCAGAACTGATAATGCCTTATGCTTTTGGGCTACTAAAACCTAGTATTTAATAAATATTATTGAGAGGTGGTATAATGGCTGCATGTGCCAAACCAGTTTGGAAACCTCCTGGAAAAAGTCAGTCTCATGAAGCATCTGCTGCTCTTATCTGCTTCAAATAACCCATGACAGGAGAAATTCCCACTTTCTTTGGTCAGATTTGGACTATCTCCAGAAATCCAGGAATGATGAAAAATGAAGATCAATGATTAAGGAGGGGAATTAATCAACCCCCTGAAAATAAAAATCTTTACAGAAACAATGCCCCATATTTGGAGACTAGAGAATATCAGTTCAAAATTTCACAACTACAGGGAAGGAAATGGTGGGACCAAAATGCTCAGATTTTTTTGTGTGTTTGATTGTGTGTAGCATTGGATATGGAAAATGTTTTAATGATAAGCACTATTTTCCTATTGGACAGCTTCCAAAATGTGTCAGAATGAGATATAAAATTCCACTTATTTTTGTTCCCAAAATGTGTTTCTGACATTTGTATTTTGTCTTGGACTCAATCTTCTGACAGCCCACAATCAGAGAAAAATCATTCAGTCACTTCAAGCTTTGTGTGCTCATCTGTGTTCCCACTCTCACATTACTAGTCAACCTTCAATGAAAATTTGAGGGGAAGGTGAGGACAGGAAAGGTATGTAGATGATGGTATATGGCCCAGATCAGATTGCTTGCCTTCTCTGGGAGGGGGAAGGGAAGAGAGGGAGTGAAACAATTTGGACCATATAATAACTTCAGAAAATTTATGTGGAAAATTGTTATTACATGTAATTATTAAAATAAAAAATCTTTATTAAACAATTTTTTAAACGAACACAGGTCAATGACCAACACACACACACACAC
>NC_058135.1:162973591-162984380 GCF_016433145.1 Gracilinanus agilis
GAAAGAAGAAGAAAGAAAGAAAGAAAGAAAGAAAGAAAGAAAGAAAGAAAGAAAGAAAGAAAGAAAGAAAGAAAGAAAGAAAGAAAGAAAGAATATCCCTGGCTTCAAGGAGCTCAGAATTCTTTCTGGAGAAGCAACATGTGCATATAAGTAATAACAAAATAAATGCAAACTCATTTAGCACAGTATTAACAGAAACTGTCTTTATGCATTTTGACAGAGAACTGTCAGATATATTAAGATATATCTATCTTAGATAGATATAGATATAGATAACTATATTATCACAATAATTTGGCTCAAAACCCTTAGAGCCTTGAGAAATTGTGTCTTTATGCATTCTGAAATGGAATCATAAATATATTATCACAGTTTGCCTCAAATAGCTTGGCTCAATAGTTTGGCTCAAAACTCTTAGAGCATTGACACTGGTATTCCCTTTTTTCAACCCCCGAGTGTTTTTATGTAAAAAACCAATTCTCACAGAATGACTGTCATTTTTAGACTTTTTCCAGGTAGCTGTGGTCAGAAAGACACATAGCACTGACATAGCATCCCTATTCATGCCGGAGGGGAAGGGATTACGGTATTTTATTGCACTGGATAATAAAAAGCAAAAGTTTTTCTTATTGTTGTTATTGTTATTTTGTGGGTCTTTTTTACTTCTTTTAAAGTGACAAGCAAAGAGTTAATAACTCTTAGATACATGCAACTTGAGGAAAGTGCTATAAATCATGCCCTCAAATAGGATTTCTTTCCACTTGCTCTCAGAGCAGCTAGCACAAGCATTTCACCTGGATGAAGTAGGAAAAAAACTGGCTATTACTTTAAGGACAAAATTTTTAAAGTAGAGTTTAAGTTGTTTTAGAAAAAATATCAAATACATTCAAATTGAATTATAACCATTTATTGAGGATCTGCTATAGAAAGAAAATTATTGTGTGCTAGAAAAGATTTTTTTAAATAGTTAAATGAACTAATGTCATTTAAGAGAATAGCCCTATTAACATATGCATTAGATACATTTATATATATTAAATGAACAGTGTATATATGTACAATATAGATATTCTCCTTGAAACTAGTTTTAAATGTTTTATTGATGCTTTTTTAACTTCCTAATCTCCATTTCCTTTCCTGGACTTTAAAGTGTCAGCTAAAATCTCACCTTCTGCAAAAAGCCTTTTGTAAAACCCCCTTTATCTTTGTGCCTTCCTTTTGACCCTCTATAAAACTTGTTTACACATAGCTAGTTGTATAATGGCCTCTTATTAGATTGTGTGCTCCTTGAGGGCAGGGACTGTTTTTGTTTTTCTTCATATCCCCAGCACTGAGCATAAAACCTGGCTCTTAGTTGTAGATGTTAAAAAATGCTTATTTACTTGTTGGCTTCAGTCTCTTTCCTTCCCCACCTCCCAAACTGAAGCCTCCCTTTTGACAAGGAAAAACAATTAAACAAAAAACAGCTGATGGCGTGACTGAATGTGACAATGTGTATGTTATTATATTCTGCACTAATAGTCCTCTGCCTCTCTTTCTTATAAGGGAAAAGATATGTTTCATTGTCTATTCTCTGGGACTTGTTTTTTTAAATGTGAGTTTGCTTTTTTTAGTGATGTTTTCATTTATGTTATCCTACTCATGGTTTATATTGTTCTCTTGGTTTTGTTTATTTCACCAGAGATCATAGAAATATTTATATTTAATGTTACTTACTATACAATCATATATATTCAATGCCAAAAGGACTTCCACTGAAAAAAACCCAACACAAAACTTAATGTAAATGTCAATAGATTTTCACTTAAAAGGATTCCAATTCATCTATCCATCTACCTATTGATATAACAGACAACTGATGTTTTGTGTCCACACAAAGTGGAAAGGTCCACAATGTTTACAAAATTTGGTGAGATGTCCTATAGGAAAGAGTTCCATGTTCTAATAAAAATTATAATCAGATTTGGCATTTAGCCCTACTTTGCTTTGTAACTTTGAGTAAGTGCCTTCACTTCATGGAGGATCAGTTTCCTCATTGTAAAGTGAGGCTTTTTGGACTAGAAAGGCATGTGGTACAGGGCAAGGAGTGCTGGATGAAAAGTTAGAGAATCTGAGTTTACATTTTCACTCTGTTCTTCACTAATTCTGGAATTGATCACGGGCAAGTCCCTTTCATTCTCTAGGTCTTGCTTCTTTATTGGTAAAATAAGAGAGTTGGACTAACTGTCCTTTGAGAACCTTTCCAGCTCTGAATCTATGCTGTCTAAGCTCTTTCCAGCTCTACAGTCTATGAATCAATTCAGATTTTTTTTTCCCAATTAGTTTTTGGCTACATTGTTCAAATCATTGTCTCTGCTATTCACTTCTATGTTGCCTGTTACCCATTGTCAAGCTATCATCTTTCATTTTCAATCCTGGGAAACTGCAGGTGCTAAATTAACAGCATTGTTCCCCAAACACAATTCAATGCCCATTTAGAACTGTAATTAAAAAAAGAAACGAACCACTAAGCAACAACTGGATAGAAGGGGCTGAGAGCTCAAGCTTAGCCTCCGCCCGATTGAAGTAAAGATCAATGTACAAGAATATATCATGGGGCAGATGCTCCATGGAACTGTGGGGTATTGGAGTCTGTAGTAGTTGAGAGGAGACACTAATTTTTGGGAAGATCATTTAAAACCCCAAAATAAAATGTATTATTAAAACTGGCATTATTAATAATTATGACAAAATTTTTTTAAAAACTGGTAAATAAAATTGAAAATAACATAAAAGAGAAAATCCGTCACATGTAATTATGAGAAAATATAGGGTTTTGATGAGATAAGAATTGTTCTAAGCTGCATTTAATGTACTTGGACCACCAAAGCAATTTAAGGAATTAAACAAGCTAGAGTAAATCTCTAAAATTAGAATTGCTCTTGTCAATGGAAGTGTCCAGATCCAATCCAACTGAAATGAATTTCAAGGGACAGATTCTCATTTGTATTTGCAGTTGTTGTTGTTCAGTGATTTCAGTCGTATCCAGCTATTCGTGACCCCATATTGGAGCAGTTTGCCATTTCTTTCTCCAGTACTTAGAGTTACAGACATGCTACTGAAGATTTAGTTTCATACTGTCCTTTGCTACTCTCCCATTATTTTACATATGTTAATCTCATTCTTCTATCTTCTTAGATTGTGAACTTCTTGAAGGTAGGGACCTAAAAAATATGGACTTTTAGATCATGAGGCTACTGCCAGAGAATCCCAGATCATCCAATGCCCTTATTTTACAAATATGTAAACTCAAGTGTGGAGAGATTAAATGATCTGGGGCAGAACTGAGAAAAGAAGTCAGGTCTCCCCAATGATTGTCTTATTCTCTTTCCAGTAGGACAAATTATGCCTTATATTTCTCATCCTCCTCAAATTATCTATCATGTATATACCGATCTGTTTACTTGTTTCACATTCTGCCCTCCCTCCAAAATGTAAGCTCCTTGAGGGTTGGAGTTGTCTTCTTTTCCTTTCTCTTTCTCCCTCCCTCCCTTCCTTCTTTATTTCCTCCCTTTCCTTTTTTCCTCCCTCCCTCCTTTCTTTCTCCCCTCTATTCCTCCTTCCCTACCTCTTTTCCTCCCTCCCTCCTTTCTTTCCTCCTCCCATCTTATCTAACCTTTTTTTGACAAATGAGGAAACAGAGAAGTTAGAGAACTTATTCAAGGTTTTACAACATAGCCAAGACTCAAATCCCAATTGGACTCTCATCCAGTGCTGACTTCTGAAATAGTCATTTGCTACGGATGCCAACTTTAAAATATTGATCCCTAACTTCAATCCACTTAGAAACTAACCACATGGCATGGATTACTTCTTTCACCATGGATCACTGTGAGTCAAGGTATTAAGAGAAAGGTTTTCCATGTGTCCTTCACTTACTTTTCTTATTCCTTCCTTGTCACTCTCCATAAAACTTATCTCGGAAACCAGGCACTATTTTCCAAATCACAATAAGGTGTGTATAATGGGGCCTGTGATAGGTTTTTGTTGATAGTGCAATTAAATGGAGGTGGAATTGAAACTTTCTATCACAGAGACTATCTTACACAAGGACTATGGACTTTGGCTTACAGTCAGATCACTTTATATAGCCTTTCTCTTTTTACATAATCTTTATCTTCATTTATGGGATCTCCATTTCCCTCCTCCCTCTCCCTCTCTCATTTTCTCTTCTTTTCTTGGTCATCTTCATTTAAACATGTACTTTATTCCGAGGAAATCCTTTCAGATTTCAGGGGAAAGAGGTCAGAAGAAAATAAAAAAGCAAGCTGTGGAGATAACCCTGGGGGATTTAGGACCCCTTTGTTATAACAATCCTTTTATGTGTGAAATATTTATTGGGCCCCTTCCTAGTCCCTATTTGAAGGTAAATCCAAATGGGTGCCCCACAAGCCACTCAGGAGGACAGAAGAGGGAATGTTTACAGTTTAGATGGTGCTTGATCTCAGAATGACAGGAAATGATTTAGCAAAGCTCAGATAAACCATTTTATCATAGAAAGCATATGTGCCAAACCCAATTTAAAATAAACACATGGGAGTCCTTTAAATGCCTTTGGCACCAAAGACTCCACCATGTCGTCTCCAGAGGGTAGAGTGCTGAGGTGGGGGTTGGGGAGGATTTCTTCAGCTTGGGACTGACTTTACCTGAGACTTCATGCTGTCAATAAGTGATCAAATGCCTTTGCAGATTTTTTCAGGGTTCTTTTATTGAAACCAACTCCAAGATTTTACTACCAACAGAGAGAAGGGGAAAGGGGGCTAGCATATAACTATTCTCTAACCAATCTCAGCATTACCAATAGATCTTATCCTTGTTAAAAAGGAATGATGGGAAAGACCGAGGCAGGAGGGGATGAAGGATATTATCTTTTTTTTTTTATTTTGCCTGGCCCTAGCATCCTTCTTATGCTGGCAAAATTAGGTTCTTCTGGGCCCATTCTTCTGATTCTTGCTCCCAATATCCTAGGCTAAGTTCTTATCTCACACCTGGACTACTATAATAACTTCCTAATTAGTGTTCTCTTCTCCACTTTCTTTTATCACATCCATTCTATACAATATCACCAGAGTTATCTTCCTAAATCATAACTTAGGAGCATTGATTTAAAATTGAAAAGGAACTCACAGATCATTGAGTCCAGCCCCTTCATCTTATAGATGAAACTGGTACTTGAAAAACGAAATGACTAATAACACCAATGGTTTACATGAATAGAAAAGGGCAGGGTTAAAATTTGAACCCATGTCCTCTGACTCTAAAGGTAGTGTTCATGCTGATTCCTATAATTTTAAGTATGCTATAACTTCAAATATAACAGTTTAAAAACTAGAGGTATCAAAGCTAATACTCCGAATATGATATAGTAGGAAGAGTATATCAGTAAAAAGGTCAGTCCTAGTTCTCCAGTCTAGTTTCACCCAATTCTCATGGTGAATCCATTGATTTCATGTCTCCAAATACCATGTTGTTTGCCTATTTGGGTTTTCTTTGTCTTTGCCCATATGTCCAAGGGGGTTGGGAAAAGGAGGAAGTGAAGAATTCACAACTAACACTTCCTTTTGGTAAGAGGGAAAGTGCAATCATTTAAAATTTTTAAAATTTTCTCTTTTATTACTATGAGCTTGATAAGCATTAACAAACATGATCATTTCCACATTCAAAGAATAGAAAAAGAGGACCAATATGAAATTGTGAATCTCCATTACATACAGATTTTAAAACATATTTATTTCAAATTTAGCATGGTGGTTTCAACACTAGTTGCGTGACCGGGAGCCATTCTGCATTTTCTTTTGCTCTCTTATTTTTATTTTTAAATGATTCATCAGTGTTCTTTTCTTTCTTTCTTTCTTTCTTTTATTGATATGATTGTCATTAGCCCTATTTCTTTTCAAAACCCTCCTGTTCAACAAGAAAATAATAAATTAAAAAAAATTTCTCTTCTTCCCTATTTTTTCCTCTCCCCAAGAAGGCAGGTCATATAATACACATTGTACATATATTTTAATATAATATTTATTTCCCTATTTGTTGTGTGGTGAAACAAGACATATATTGCTTATACTAGAGAAAAGTTCATGGAGGGAATATAGTGAAAAAAATGGTATGTTTCAATCTGCATTTGAAAACCATCTGCTCCTTCTATGTCAGTAGATAGCCTTTTTCATCATGAGTCCCTTGAAATTGTCCTGGATTCTTGCCTTGTTGATAATAGTTAAGTCATTCACAGTTAAGTCTTATATATCATTGTTTTTACTGTTTACAACATTCTCCTGGTTCTCTTCACTTCAGTTTGCATCACTTCATGTAAGTCTTTCCCTTTTTTTTGTCATTTCTTATGGCACAATAGTGATCCATTATAAGCATATAGTGCAACTTGTTCAGTCATTCCCCAATTGATGAACTTCCTCTTTAGTTTTCAGTTCTTTGCCACCGCAAAAAGAGCTTCTATAAATATTTTAGAACATATAGTTTCTTTTCCTTTTTCCTTGATCATTTTAGGGAATAAACCTAATATTGGTATTGGTGAGTCAAAAATTATACACAGTTTTATGTCTCTGAGTATAATTCCAGATTGCTCTCCAAAATGATTGGATTAATTCATGGTTCCACCAACAGTGTACATAATTTTTTTCCATATCCTCTCCAACATTTGTTATTTTGTCCTTTTGCCATTTTATGCAATCTGACAGGTGTGAGATATCTCAGAGTCATTTTGATTTGCACTTCTCTCATCAATGATTTAGAGCATTTTTTCATAAAATTATCTATAGCTTTGATTTCTTTACCCTAAAACTGTCTATTCACTTTTTTAAACTATTTATCAATTAGAAGATGGCTCATATACTTAAGTTTTTGACAAAGTTCTTTATATATTTAAGATATGAGATCTCCGAGAACCTGTCTATAAAAATAAATTAAATCCATAATTATAATTGATGAAGACTCTGTTAATCTACAATGGCAAAGTTGATAACTAATTGCTTCCATTTATTCAGTTACTGACTGTCAAAAAGAACAGAGTTCCTTTTGAAACATCCCTTAGGCATACACACACCTGTTTCATACTTGTTGATGTGACCTGCTCTCCAGTACATCATTGTTTATTTATTCTTTTCTGTCCCACATGTGGAATGGGGCTTTTCTCTTGGTACAGATTATATGAAACCAGTGACCAACTACTCAAAGGAAAATGCGCCAAACATAATCTGTACATGCGAATGTCTAAGTAAATGATAAAAGAATTAAGTGATTATAAAGTAAAGAAACACTTAGGAGCTCTGGGTTTGAAAATGGGAAGACTCCTATTTCCAAGTTCAGATCTGGCCTCACCCATTAGTTGTGCAACTTGGGGCAAGTCACTTAACCCTGTTTGCCTCAGTTCCTTCATCTGTAAAATGAGTTGGAGAAAGAAATGGCAAATCATTCCAGCATCTATGTCAAGAAAATCCAAATTGGAGTTCTGAAGAATTGGACATGACATAAACATCTGAACAACAACAACAACAAAAATCACTTATATTTTAAACACAAAATTAGAAGAAAAGATTGATGATTGGAGGCAGGTCTACTTTTTCTAATCAATAAATGAGATGAGCTGGAAAACAATTTGGAATAATGAAAAGGAAGCAACTAATATGGTCATATCCTTTGACTCAGAGATCATATACTTCATAGAGATCAATGACAAGAAAGGAAGAATGAATGAAAGAAAGGAAATTAGAAAGAGAAAAAGAAAGAAAGAAAGAAAGAAAGAGAGAGAGAGAAAGAAAGAAAGAAAGAAAGAAAGAAAGAAAGAAAGAAAGAAAGAAAGGAAGAAAGGAAGGAAGGAAGGAAGAAAGAAAGAAAAGAAGGAAGGAAGAGAGGGAGGAAGAGAGGAAGGAAGGAGGGAGGGAGGAAGGAGGGAGGGAGGGGCTCTTTAGATACCTCAATATTTGCAGTAGAATTTTTTGTAGTAGTATAGAATTGGAAACAAAGGAGATGTCCAGCAGTTGGGGTGTTTTTCCACACCTCTTTCTACCTCAATAGTGGCTTTATTACAAAGGGCATAAACTTCAAATTCTTTGTTCTGGCAAATGTCACTCACCCATGAAGCACCTTGTGATGTCTGATGAAATGAGATCAAATGAGATAATATTCTTGAAGCTCTTAGCACACTGCTTGGCCCATTACAGGAGCTTAATAAGTGCATGTTTCTTTCTGTTTCTCCTACCTCTTCTTATCTCCCAGTTAGAACTGATCTTTTCTTTCTCTGAATTCCCATTGTAAGCATTATATTTCTGCTATACATATGGTACTAATTTGACACAGTCTTAAGTCACCTTGGTAACACAATGGATATCATACTGCACCTGGATTTAGGGAGACCTGAGTTCAAAATCAGCCTTACTTCACAGAATTGTTGTAAGGAACAAAAGAAATATTTGTAAAGTTCCTGGCACATAGTAGGCACTACTTAAATGATATCTATTATTGTTATTGTCAAAACACATCTGCTGTGCTTTATAGTTGATAAAATGCTTTATATACATTGTCTCCCTTCACTTCTACTCCAACCTTGCTTGGTAGATATGGTCAAGTTTAGCTCCTTAAGAGTAAGTGTTGTTTTGTTACTTTTCTTTGTACTGTTCAATCATTTTAGTCATGTCCAACTCTTTGTGACTCCATTTGGAGTTTTCTTGGTAAAGGTATTAGAGTGGTTTGCTATTTCCTTCTCCAGCTCATTTTATAGATAGAAAACTAAGGTGAACAGGTCTAAGTGAACTGTTCAGGATCATACAGCTAGTGTCTGAGACTGGATTTGAACTGATGAAAATCAGTCTTGGGATAAATGATTTAAAAATAAAGGATGATACTATAAACAAATTTGGGGGTTATAGACTAGCTTACCCATCAGATCTTTGAATAAGGAAAGAATGTCTGCTCTAACAAGATATAGAAAACATTATAAGATATAAAACAGATTAAAATTTGACTATGTAAAATTTTTTTAAAGCTTTTGCAAAAACAAAACCAACACAACCAAGATTAGAAGGAAAACAACAAACTGGAGAAAAAAAATTATGGTAAGTATCTCTAACATAGGCCTAATTTCTCAATAGAGAATGGAGTCAAATTTGTGAGAATGCAAAGTATTCCCCATTTGACAAATAATCAAAGGACACGAGAAGGCAATTTTCAGATGAAGAAATGAAAACTCTCTTTAGTCACAGAAAAATGCTATCTCATACCTATCAGACTATTTAATGTAACAAAAAAGGAAAATGATAAATCTTGGAGGGGATTTTTAAAAATTGGGACACTAATACACTGTTGGTAGAGTTGTGAATTGATATAGCCATTCTGGAGAGCAATTTGGAACTATGCCCAAAGAGTTATCAAATTATGTGTACTCTTTGACCTAGCAATATTATTACTAGGTCTGTATCCCAAAGACATCAAAAATGGGGGAAAGGACCTACTTTTACAAAAATATTTCCAGCAGATATTTTTGTGGTGGCAAAGAACTGAAAAATGAAAGGATGTTCATCAATTGGGGAATGACTGACCAAGTTATAATGGAATTGTAATGCAATGTATTGTAATGGAATACTATTGTGCCATAAGAAATGACAAATAAGATGATTACAAAATAACCTGGAAAGACCTACACAAAATCATGTAAAGTAAAGTGAGCAGAACAAGGAGAATGTTGTACATACTAACAGCAATAAAGTACATTGATCAACCATGAATGACTTGACTATTATCAGCAATGCAAAGATTCAGGACAACTTCAAGGGACTTATGAAAAAGACTATCCATCACTATAGAAGGAACTGACAGAATCTAAATGCAGATTGAAGCATTCTGTTCTTCACTTTATCTCCTCCATGAATTTTTCTCTAGGGTAAGCAATATGCATCTTCTTTCACAACATGATGAACATGAAAATATATTGTATGATAACATATGAACAACCTAATATCATATTACCTGCCATCTTGGGAAGGTGGGAGGGAGAGAATACAGATTGAAAAATGCCTGAAAATAATTATTAGAAATTGTATCACCATGTAATCTAAAAAAAATTTTAAAAAGATGAGTCTTTGTGGCTTCAGTCCCAGCACTTTAATTTCTGTGCCATCTAACTGCCCTTTCTTTGTATCCCCAGTACTAGTCCAGGCTTAGGCTTAAAAGTAGCTACTTAATGAATACTTATTGGTTGGTTGGATTATTATCTAAATTTACAGAGGAAGGAACTGAGGCAAGGAGCAATTTTCTGACTTGCCCAAGATCATAGCAGAGTAAAGATTCAAAACCATATCTTTATTTTTTTTACCACCAAATCCAGTACTTTTAGAGCAGGGGTCAGCAACCTTTTTGGCCGTGAGAGCCATAAATGCCACATTTTTTAAAATGTAATTTCTTGAGAGCTGTACAGTGCTCACAGTGTGCGCTCCTGTAACAGTGAGCACTTCTGTAACAGCACCTGAAAAAAAATTGACTTTATGCCTCCTGCAGAAAGACCCATATCTGGCCCTCAAAAGAGCCAGATATGGCTCGAGAGCCATATGTTGCTGACCCCTGTTTTAGAGTATGAGCTACCTGAGAGCAGATACAGTCTTGATTTTTCCATTTCTGTCCTCAGTGCCTTCATATTGTTCTTTGCACTTATTAAGGTTTAATAAATCCTTTAAAATTCCTTCCTTCCTCCCTCCCTTCCTCCCTCCCTCCCTCCCTCCCTTCCTTCCTCCCTTCCTTCCTT
>NC_058135.1:162984727-163038771 GCF_016433145.1 Gracilinanus agilis
CTTCCTTCCTTCCTTCCTTCCTTCCTTCCTTCCTTCCTTCCTTCCTTCCTTCCTTCCTTCCTTCCTTCCTTCCTTCCTTCCTTCTTTCCTTCCTTTCCTTCCAAACCACAGCTGTGAGCTCTTTATTATCTTAATTATTTGTGCAATCATCCTATCTTCTCTATCCTTTGTTTATACTTTTTGTATACCTTATTATATGAGCATAATACTTTGTATACAGTAAACCCTAAATAATAAATTGTTGAAAAGTAAATGAATAAAAGTGTCAGGGCAAAGATTTCTTTCTAGGCTGCACCTCTTTGGATGAATCAAATAGGGAAGATTTCTTCACATGGATTTGGGGCTCTATCCCTTAACCGTTGAAATGAATTTTCTTTCTCTCTTGTCTAGGAAGAATCATAAAACTTGAAAGAATCTTTCATGATAATCTAGTCCTGCTTTTTGCCTCTGGTTAGAATGTTATTCCTAGCATCCTAGAAAGAGAGGCTTTTAGTGCTCAACAATAGGCATAAACAACTTTCATCTTGAGTTCCCTCATTTGACCAGTGACAATGTGCTTTTTCTTGAATGCCCATATTACCATTGTTCTCATCTACTTCCTCTATTTTCTTCTTGTTTCCATAGGTCTAGACAGAATGTTTGCTGACAATCTACTACTCACTTTCTTTATTTCATTGCTGAAAATGTACTACTCTCTTATTACAATAAATAAGTGCTCATAATTTTGCCCATCTTACCTGACTTTTGAAATCCATAAATTAATTCCACCCTACATATAATTTTTGATTCAATAAGTCAAATTTGTGTTTAAAAAGTGTATTGGATGGAACTGATTTGGTAACACCAAAGTTCAGGAAAAAAACCAAGATCCAAGATAGTCCAGTGGAATATAAAAGATGAGAGCAAGAGACGTAGAAGTAGACTAAGAGAAAGAGAAAGTGGAAATAACACCCTCCTTCTCCCCCAGGCCTAATATTCAAATGAGTAAGTAGTTCTCATGATTACATTCTAGGTAAACACTTGTCTGAAGCTCCACTGGGGGAATAAATCACTGCAAAAAAAATTTTATTTAGCATTGCCAATATTGGTCCTTGAGGTGGCACTATGAAAATACAGTAATGGATTGAATGTTGCCATTTAAAAACCAATGACACTGATTCACAAAATACAATGGGAAATTCAATAGCTGAGGCATTTTGGAACCATGGAATGGTATGATAAGAAAGAGCTAAAAATTTACCTCCTCAGGGTATAGGGTTGGGGTGTTGGAGAAGTTGGTAGGAAGTTACTGGGGAGAGAGTATGATGTTGATGGTCTTTGATTTGGATTGTAAACAGTGTGGTAAAATCAGCTGGAATCAAGCCACAGCTGAAGGAAAAACCTGTTTATCTATGAATTAAAAATTTTGATGTGCTCTAGGATCTGGCAGGCAGCAAGACCGAGGTTCTACAAAGGGAGACTAGTGTTTTAGCAGTCCATTAATTCCCAGAGGATGATGATTAGTGCAGAATATAAGTTCAACAAGAAAGATGGAAAGATAAAGGCTTAAAGAATCAGGTTACTCTGAGGCACACCCAATGTATTGTGAATATGAATAAAATGCAGAACTTATTCATTATCTGCCAGAATTACATTACAGGAAAGGTTATATATTACATATTTTTTCCATGAGCTAAGATTTTTTTTTCCCTTTTGATTAGACCTATGATTTCATTAGAGTAGGAAACTCCTGGAGGAAAACTTCCTCTATCAATACAAATTACTACTTTCTCTGCATTTAAGAGTCTTAGAGAGTTGCCTAGGAACACTGAGAGGTTCAGTGACTTGTCTGGGATACCAGAGTGAGTATGTGTCCTAGATGGAACTTGAACCGAGGACTTCCTCACTCTGAGGCCTCTTTACATGTCACCACATTGCTTCTGAGTTATGATAAGACTCAATAAAAAATGTCAACATTCTTCTGGTGATGATGTGTGCATTCATGGAATACTATCATCTCCCAAAAATTAAAGCTGAAAAAAAATTACAAACAAGAAACTCTTCAGGAGAAGCTGTGTAAAGCATGCTGTTAAAGAAATGAATGACTGAAAAGATGACCCACTCCCATTACAATAATGGCAGCCCAAATGCTCCATTGGTGTCCTTGTGATGTCAAGAGAATTTGAAGAAGACCCTCATGGCCTGTTAGGTGGATCATTTGTGATGAATTCCAGGTGGGGATTGTTTAAGATGTGCACTATCAGTGGGATTATCCATCATGATGTAATAATAATAGCTTACATTTGAATCATGATTTAGGGTTTACAAAGCACTTTAAGCCCATTATTTCAGTTGATCTTCACTGTGGCAACCTTTTGAGATGGGCATTACATTTGTCATTCCCATTTCATAGGTGAAGTTGAATGACTTACCCACAACTATTGCTATCAGAATCAGGACTTGAACTCAGATCTTCCTGGTTACATGTCCAGTTCTTTATTCATACCATGCTACCTTTCTAGGTCCATTGGAGTATAGGAGTATTTTGGAGGTAGAATTGATGGATTTAATATTGATAGAACATAAGAGTTGAAGAAGAAAGAATAAAAATGAATATCAGTGGTAAACATGACTGAATGGGACAATAGTGATATTATTAAAGAAAGAGGAAAATCAGCAAAAGAAATATGTTTTGGAGAAAACAAAAGAATTTTCAATTGGGTCAAGCCACTTGGATTCCCTGAGCCTCAATTTTTCCCATCTGTAAAATGACAAGATTGGATGACAAGATATATAAAGTATTTTCAGGCAGAGGCTCCAATTCCGTTCTCTTTGTTGCTTCAGATGGAAGAACTAAAGTGGAAGATACAAAGAGGCAGATTTCCACTGAACACAAGGAAGATCTTTCTAAACAGCAGTGGAAGGCACTTTCTTAACAAAAATACTGGTTTCCATTACTAGCCATCTCCCTAAATGTCTGCGTAGATTTCTATAGAAAGGATTCCTGAAGTAGGAAAGTTATTGGACTAGATGACCTTTAAAGTCCATTCCATTTCTCATCCTATCATTGCATATATACTGGACCAGATGAACTATTTGTTTGATCCTATATGATATTTCTTAAGATTTTTTGCTCTCTCCAATCTCTAGGAGATAGATGATTATTTGGTGATTCTTCCTATCCTCTACATTAACCATATCTCTCTGTCTCATTTCTGAAAACCACTAACCCTATGAATAGTTCTGTCTGATCATGGTATTTTGATCTGGAAAGGAATTTCAAAATTATGTATTCCACCCCCTCACTTTAAGATGAGGAAACTAAGACCCAAGAAATTAGATGATTTGTTCACATCAAAAAGGTAATGAGAAGCAGAATTGGGATTTGAACCTAGATTTTCTGATCCCCTCCCCCAAATCAATTGCTTCCCCACCACCACCACCACTGCCACTAAACTGGGTTATTTTTTAAGATCCCAGGATCTAGATCACAAAGAGACCTTATGGTTCATCTTGTCCCCACCAGGTCACGTGAAAACACTGGAGCTTAGAGCAGTTAATAACTTGACTAAGGCCAGATAGCTAACAAGTAATAGAGCTACAGTTTAAACTTGGGTCCTTGATTCTAGAACCAATGCCCTTTCCACCATACCACCCCTTCTCTCCTTCCTCATGGCCTTTTTATAGCTATGTTTAAATTAAGCACTTGTGTGTTTTCCCTTTTTCTCAGCAGATCAAAAATTTCCACTGCTGGTAAACAATACAAATAATACAGCTTTCCATAATGGGCAAAAATGGTCAAGCCAATCACATACATATGGTATGGATACCACAGGCTGCCTGATGTACAGCAATGGTGATAAAGAGTCCTGGCCATACGGAGAGGCAGGATGTCATTATGTGAATTAAACCAATGTACAGGTGACTGTCCTCCCAGCAGGGAAAAAAAAAGTCAAGGGTCAGGAAACATGTGGACTCTGAGGAGGACAGAGAAAGTGGTGAATGAAGAGCACTCTTCCTGATTTTCCATGCAGCCAAGAGGAAGGGTAGGGGCTAAATCAACTGACTTTCCCCTCATTTGTGCATCAGCAGCAAGGGGTAACCTCCTGCCCCTTATCTCTAGGTCCTGAACACAATGAACATGTGGTCATCCGGCTGGGCTAGAGTAAGCTCAAACAGAGAGAAATGAAATGAAATTCAATTTCCAGGCTAAAGCCTAGCTCAGAACTGGCAGAAGTTGTTAATTTAATTATTAATTAATTAATTAGTTAATTAAATTTTTAAACGCTTAACTTCTGTCTTGGAATCCATACTATGTATTGGTTCCAAAGCAGAAGAGTGGTAAAGATTAGGCAATGGAGGGTTAAGTGACTTGCCCAGGGTCACACAGATAGGAAGGATCTGAGGCTATATTTGAACCCAGGACCTCCCATCTCTGGGACTGGCTCTTAATACATGGAGCCACCCAGATGCCTCCATAACATCCTTCATTTTAGAGAGCCAGTGAAAATTATATCAGCACATTCCCACTTGATAGTGGTTAACATAGGACATGATGGTCCGGCACATCCTTTAATATTTAGGGCTCTTCTACTTTACAAAATTCAATAAATAAATGAAAAGGCACCAAAACAACTTTTGCAGGTTTTACCTAAGTAAAAGATAATTTTCTTTGTGTTTTAAAATTTTGTTTAAATTTTATGAATATTTAGTTTTTACATCTTCATTTCTAAATATATTCCTCTCCCTTCTCTCTCCAGCAGGCCACATATGTTATTGCAGAAAACAAAAAAGAAAAAAGAAATTGTACAAATATAATATTGCAGAGAAAAAAATAAAAGAGAAAATATATAAATAGAAAGAGAATGAAAAATTCATCAAAATAAACCTGCACATCTCCCAAGTATGATAGTGTATACAACATTTATCACTCACCCTGGGCAAAGAAGAGAGGTAATGTGTTTTCTTATCCAAGTTTTATTCTCATATCATATCGTTTAGTTTTGCTTTTCTTCTTTCTATTTATATCATTGTAGTCATTGTGTATAGTGGTTTTTTTGGTTCTGCTTGCTTCATTTTGCATCAATTTCTATAGTCCTTTTCATGATTCTCTGTACTCATGATGTTATCATACCTGACAAAAATTATTCCATTTCATTCCATTCATGTACCATAATTTGGCTAGCCATTCTCCAGTCAATGAGTATCTAATTTGTTTCTTATTCTTTGAACTAGATATACACACACATACTTCAGACACTTGATTGCTTGATCATCGTGGACAAATTATCTAACATTACTGAGCTTCAGTTTCCTCATCTGTTAAATTAGGGGGCTTAGACTCAATGACCTCAGCAGTTCTTTCTAGATCTAAAACTCTGATCCTATGATGTTAGAGGTTATTGAGGCCAGCTCCTCATTTTAGAAATAGGGAATCTGAAAAGTTTAACTAATTGTCCAAGGTCATGATGGCACATTGCAGAGCAAGGAATGGAACTTAGGTCTCTTTCTGTTTCTAGTTCCATTGCCCTTTCCAGTAGAGCATGATCCTTGTCTCTTTCCTTACACAAAATGTAGATTATTTACTCTGCCTTTCAAGACCAATTTAAAGACCTACCTCCTCCATGAAGTCTTCCCTGACCATGCTAGCCTTTGGTGATTGGTGATTGCTTCCACTTCTGAACTACTATAGCATTTGCTGTTGTATCAACTTTTCTCCTCAGCAACTATGGTATGGTAGTAGATGTTCCATAGTGCTACTTACTCTAAGATCTACAAAGCATTGACTGGGGGCAGTGAGGTGGTTCAGTGGATTGAAAGCCAGACCTAGAGATGGGAGATCTTGGGTTCAAATGTGGCCTCAGATGCTTCTTAGCTGTGTGACCCTGGACAAATCACTTAACCCCCATTATCTCACCATTATTTCTTTTCTGCCTTGGAACCAACACAAATTATTGATTGTAAGATGGAAGGTAAGAGTTTTTTAAAAGTAAAAAGCATGTTTGCGATAGGAGTTTTATTTTTGTATTCTCAGTGGAGGTGGGAGGAAAAGAAGGCAGATCTTCATTTATTTTTAAGATTTATAAAGCATTTTCTTCATGGCAACCCAGCAAGGTAGGTAATGTGAGTGTTATTCTCCCCATTTTACAGATGACACTGAGTCCCTGAGGGATTGGGACTTGTCTGATGATGTGCTGAGACCAGGGGAAGCCTTGAGGATGTCTGAAGCTGTCTACCACTCACACCCTTTTTTTTAAAAACCAGGTTTTGATTCCAAGTATTTCTTCCCTAAAACATGGCATTCATTCAGATACTAGCCTTGAACTCCTGTTTTGCTTCCTTTCACTGTTCAGGTGGTTATGGTTGGCACACATGCTGTAACAGATGTTGCAAAGGGCGAGGTGGCATGGTGTTGCATTGCCTCAAGTCTGGGAAAAGGAAATAGTTCATGCAGAATAGATGCCACCTGCAGGAGACTGCAGGATGCCAAATGAAACCAGTTTGCCTGGTTAGAAGTGAAAACCCAGCCCTATATGTGTGTGTAACCTCAGGGAATTCTGTGTTCTAGTTAGGCATGGGCTCTTGTTCAAGATTCCTTTGACTATCTGAGAGAACAATATTTGCTCTTAAATTTAGTGCCTTCCTTTTCAAAATTATTTTCTATTTATCCTGGATATAATCCTGTATGTAATGCTTATTTGTGTGTGTGTGTATATATATATATATACATATATATATGCTTGTATATTATCTCTTGAATCAATTATGGGGTCCTTGAGGGCAGGGACTGTCTTTTGTCATTCCTAGTATTAAGTACAGTGCCCAGAACATAGTAAATACTTTAAAAAGTGTTCATTGAATGGACAATGTCAAAGTATGTTTTGCATGATAATACATGTATAATCCAGATCAAATTACTTGCCATCTCTGAGAGGGGTGGGGAAGAGAAGGAGACACATGATATGGATCTTATAATTTTAGGAAATATATGTAGAAAATTGTTATTGCATATAATTGGGAAAAATATCTTTTAATAAAAATAAATACATAATGTTCAAGGATTAATTTATTTAGCACATACGACAAGTAAATAGGAGAGCTAAGACCCGAGCCCAAGTCTGTAGTCCAGTCCAATATCCCTTCCAGTGAGATTGGGGATCACTACGTTCCAGGATCTTTTGAGGAGGGGAGATTCATTCCTGAGGCATCCTTCTGCTATGTGATACTCCTGCATGTGAGTTCTCTTTTCCTTTAGGTTGTTCTGATGGCAGGAGTATGATATTTGCTGACCGTAGAAGCCCACTGAGTAGATCATATTGACTATAGAAGAACCTTTGTTTTAACAGCTTCCCTATTAGGACCAGCATTGTTTCTTGGATTAGTTAATCTATTTAAGTCATCCTGTCTGAAATTCTGTTCTATTTTCCATCCTCTACTCTAACTTCCTACTTCTCTACCTCCCTAGACCAAAGCAATTCTATTCATCACTCAGAGTC
This sequence comes from Gracilinanus agilis, assembly GCF_016433145.1. Classification (NCBI taxonomy): domain Eukaryota; kingdom Metazoa; phylum Chordata; class Mammalia; order Didelphimorphia; family Didelphidae; genus Gracilinanus; species Gracilinanus agilis. The sequence goes on from NC_058135.1 coordinate 162,992,203, forward strand.
CAGTATGAAAATGCTAGATCCATTGCCTTACTCAGTGGAGAGTGATCATGAACTGGTTTAACAATGGACAGCATAAAAAGATGGCTCTTTAGACCAAGATAAACTGGTGACAAGTTATTTGTTCCCCAGAATCTTTTATTTCAATGATGGCCTTCTAAAACTGCTTTGTCTGTCTATTGACTGATCTATCTATCTTTCTATCCATCACCTGCCTGTCACTCTGTCTTTCTGTCATCAACTCTCTCTGTATCTGTTTATCTATGAATACCCTCTGTTTATGTCAGTCTGTTGTTAGGTCTCGATGATCATCTCTGTCTCTTTTTCTGTTTACTCATTCACTAATTTATATTAAACGATATAAAACTTCCTGTTGAATATCAAAGCTTAATAACTATTTATATGTAAGTTGATGATAATTTCAGTGAATAAAATATCAGAGCAGTTTTTCAAAAGTCTCAGCCAGGATTCTTAGTTTGAGCACTGCTTCTCAATAATTTTGCTTATATATTCCTCTAGCACGCAGACTGTTCTTCTGACCCCGTTTTTTCTCTTTGAATCATTTCATAAAACCTTCCTTATTTCTTTATCATACTAATAATACCTGTCCATTTAAATGCCATTATAGTATTCCATTGTCCTAATGAACCACAGTTAATGGAATCATTCCCCTATTGTTGTATATTTAGGCTGCTTCCAGGTTTTAGGAAATACAAAGAATGCCATTGTGAAAATCTTTGACCTTTTTGATATTGCTTTTGACAACACCTTCATTGTATATTCACAATAATGAAATTTTTTGTAATTTCTATTGGGCACAGCCAGAAATTTGTCATTTGACAAATCTATCTACCTATATTCTCATAACTTGTTAGTACTGAATTTCATGGCTTTTCACCTATTTTTGTCAACTTGATGAATGAGAGATGGTGCTTTTTTTGCTAATGTTAATTTCTATTTTAATTCAGTAAGCATTTACTAAGCACCTACTATGTTCCAGGCACTGTGCCGACCACTGGGGATAAAAAAGAGGTGAAAGATAGTCTCTGTCCTCAAGGAGCTTACAATCTAATGATATAGGGAAGAGAGGACATGCAAACAAATATATACAAAGCAAGCTATGTACAGAATAAGTTAAAAATAACAAACAGAGAGAAGGCACTGGAATTAAGAGGGTTTGGGGAAGGCTTCTTGTATAATGTGGGATTTTATTTGGAACTTAAAGGAAGTTAGGGAGTCAGCAGTTGGAGTGGAAGAATAGTGTTCCAGGCATGGGGATAGCCAGAAAAATGCCCAAACCCAAGAGATGGAGTGTCTTGTTTGTGGAACAGTTGGGAGACCCAGAGTCACTAGGTTGAAAAGTTTATGTTGGAGAATAAGGTATGAAAAGACTGAAAAGACAGGAGGGGAGCTAGTCATGAAAAACTTTGAATGCCAAAAAGAGCATTTTGCATTTGCTCCTGAAAGCAATAGGAAGCCATTGGGGTTTATTGAGTAGGATCTGGGGAGGAGAGGGGATTGGGTTATATACAACATGATCCAACTTGTATTTTAGGAAAATCACCTTAGTGGTTGAATGAAAGAGAGACTGAAGTGGGGAAAGACTTGAGGCAGGCAGACCCACCAGCAGGCTATTGCAATAATCAAGGTGTGAATAAATAGAATGGTGGCAGTGTTGAAGCAGAGACGAGGCCATATTTGAAAGATTTGCAAAGATGAAATCAACAGACTTTGAGGGTCTTGGATATAGGAGGCAAAATATAGGGAGGAATCCAGGATAACTCATAGGCTGGGGAACCTGAGGGACGAATGGGCTTGTGTTGCCCTCTACACTAATAAGAAAGGTAGGAAGAGAGGAAGGTTTTTTTGTGGGGGGAAAGATAGTGAGTTTTGTTTTAGATATATTGAGTTTAAGATGTCTACTAGACATCCACTTTGAAGTATTCTAAAGGCAGTTGGAGATGCAAGACTGGAGGTCAGGAAAATGATTGGGGCAGGAAAGGTAGATCCGAGAATCATCAACAAAGAAATAATAATTAAATTAATTAATGAGTTAATGAGATCACCAATTGAAGTAGCAAAGAGGAAGAAGAGAAAAGGGAGAAGACAGAACTCTGAGGGACACCTAATCTTTAGGAAGTTTGACTACATAAAGTTTTAATAATTCCTAATATGTCTTAGATACCAAATTCATCTCTAATATATTTGCCATAAACATTTTGTACTTATTTATTTTTCTTTTAATTATATTGCTTTCATTGTGAATTTATTTTTAATTTGAATGTCAAGTACATCTAGTTTGTCCCATTGTGGAGTAGAAAAAAAAGTTATCTCCCTTTCACAGTTGAGACAGATACCTATTTTCTTCCATCTTTTTTATAAGGACGACAGTTTTTTTAAACCAAATGCTACCTGCCCTCTGGTAGCTTATTCAGTAGAAAACCTTTTTTTAACTATAGAATATTTTAATGACACTTGAAATTCCATGGGATTTATTTTCTGTGTTGGTATTAGTGTTTTGAAAGGTAGATTATGTCTCTTTCTGTTCTTTTAAAAGAAGAGAAGTCCTATACCTAATAAATGAGCAGAGCATATAAAGTCATCCAACAATAATAATAGCTAGTATTTTAAAAATTTTTTAAATTCTAATTAATTAATTAATTAAGAATATTTTTCCATGGTTACAGGATTCATGTTCTGTCCCTCTCCTTCCCCCACCCCCTCCCATAGCCGGCACACAATTCCACTGGGTTTTACATGTGTCATTGATCAAGACCTATTTCCATATTATTGATATTTGCACTTGGGTGCTTGTTTAGAGTCAACATCCCCATCATATCCCCATCAACCCATGTGATCAGGCAGTTCTTTTTCTTCTGTGTTTCTACTCCCACAGTTCTTCCTCTGAATGTGAATAGTGTTCTTTCTCATAAGTCCCTCAGAATAGTCCTGGATCATTGCATTGTTTCTAGTAGAAAAGTCCATTACATTCAATTTTACCACAGTGTATCCATCTCTGTGTATAATGTTCTCCTGGTTCTGTTCCTTCCACTCTGCATCAATTCCTGGAGATCTTTCAAGTTCACATGGAATTCCTCCAATTCATTATTCCTTTGAACACAATAGTATTCCATCATCAGCAGATATCACAATTTGCTCAGCCATTCCCCAATCGAAGGACATCCCCTCAATTTCCAATTTTTTGCCACCACAAAGAGCGGGGCTATAAATATTTTTGTACAAGTCTTTTCCTCTATGATCTCATTGGAGTACAAACCCAGCAGTGCTATGGCTGTATCAGAGGGCAGGCAGTCTTTTAGCACTCTTTGAGCATAGTTCCAAATTGCCATCCAGAATGGTTGGATCAATTCACAAGTCCACCAGCAGCAATAGCTAATATTTTTACAACACATTAGGGCTTTTAAAACACTTTACAAAAATTTTCTTATTATATCTTCACAACAATTCTAGAAAGTAGATGTTAGCATTATCCTCATTTACAGATGAAGAAACAGAGGTAGTCAGAAGTTAAGTGACTTGCCCAGGATCACACAGGTAGTAAGTGCCTGAGGCTGGATTTGAGCTCATGACTTCCTGAGCTCAGGTCCTGTGCTCTATCTACTATGCTATCTAGCTGTTTTGTAAATTCTTAGTCATATGGGCTAGAATAAGTGATTATATGCTGAGAATCCGTTGATTTTTAATTAGCAGAACTGAATGAGGTTGACTCAGACTCTATCATCTGCTGCTTGGATTTATTTGCTGTGTGGAGCTCAAGTAAGTGTAGTAGCCTACTTGGTATGGCATGAGCCTCCAAGGGACAAATGTGCTCAGAAAATTATTCCCATCCTTTCACATCCTCGAGAATGCTGGATTGTCATTATGGCTCACATAAATTCAAGAACCCTCCATCACTCAAGATCTTCAGGATGGATACAGACCAGGGGCAGCTAGGAGGCTCAGGGGATTGAGAGCCAAGCCTATAGATGGGAGGCCCTGGGTTAAAATCTGACCTCAGACTCTTCCTAGCTGTATAACCCTGCACAGGTCACTTATTGCCTATTACCTAGCCCTTACTTCTCTTCTGCCTTGGAACTAAAACACAGAATTGATTTTAATATGGAATGTAAGGGTTTAAAAAAGTAATGGAAACAGATTTTGAGCTTTCTTAGATGATGGCATTAATTCCCTGAAGGCAGGGACTGGATTAGTTATTGTTTTCACAGTTCTTCCATTTATATAATTATATTCCTTTTTTCTTACCATTTAAAAAATAGAACATAGTCAAATATAATATAACAATAATATATAAGATTCATTATAAGTATGTAATAAATTATAATAAACATGCTTGTCCAAGAGAAACAGATTCTTGCATTTGCTATGTTCAAAAGTCGATGTCTCATTCTTTTTTATCTTTTTCCAAGATGGCAGGTAGTATGATATAGACTATATATAGTCATATAATACAAATTTCCCTATTCATCATGTTGTGAAACAAAACACATTGCTTACACTAGGAAAAAAAATTCATGGAGGAAATAAAGTAAAGAATGGTATGTTTCGATCTGCATTCAGACTTTGTCTGTTCCTTCTATGGCAATGGATAACCTTTTTCATCATTAGTCTCTTGGGGTTGCCCTGGATCTTTGGCTTGTTGATAAAAGCTAAGTCATTCATGGTTGATCATTATACATTGTTCTTGTTACTGTGGACAATGTTCTCCTGGTTCTGCTTACTTCACTTTGCATTATTTCATGTAAGTCTTTTCAGGGTTTTTTTGGTGATCATGTTGTTTGCCATTTCTTACGTCACAATAGTATTCTACTGCAAGCATATACCACAATTTGTTCATGATTGTATCTTAAAGAGAAGTTTGGCATTATGTTCATAGGATTTAGAGATGAAAGGCATCTTGGGGATCATCTTCTCCACTCATTTCATTTTAAATTTAAGGAAACTAAAGACTACAGAAATTAAATGCCTTGGCCCAAGTCTTATGAGTCAATCAATAAATATTTATTAAGTGCCTAAATGCTGGCAATACAAATAAGGGTAAAAGACAATCACTGCTTTTAAGGATCTCATAGTCCAAAGAAGAAGATAACATGTAAAAAACTATGGCCAGACAAGCTACATCAATGTGAATTGAAAATAATCCATGGATAAAAGGCATTAGAACTAAGGGAGATTAAACCATCAACAATCATATGAAAAAGTATTCTAAATCCCTCCTGATTAGAGAAATGCAGATCAAAACAATGCTGAGGTACCACCTCACACCTAGCAGATTGGCCAATATGATAGCAAAGGGAAATAATAAATGTTTGGAGAGGATGTAGCAAAATTGGGACACTAAGACATTGCTAGTGGAGTTGTGAATTGATCCAACCATTCTGGAAGGGAATTTGGAACTATGTCCAAAGGGCTTTAAAAGAATGTATGCTTTTTGATCTAGCAATACCACTACTAGGTTTGCACCCCAAGATTTTTAAAAATGGACATAGACTTGTTTGTACAAACATATTTATAGCTGCACTTTTGTGATGGCAAGAATTAGAAAATGAGGGGTTTCCTCTTGATTGGGGAATGGCTGAACAAATTATGGTATGTGATGGTGATGGGATACTATTGTGCTATAAGGAATGATGAACTGTTTGATTTCTATAAGAATTGAGAAGAACTACATGAACTGATGTGGAATGAAATGAACAGAATCAGGAGAACACTGTACAAAGAAACTGAAACATTGCGGGTTAATAAAATGGAATAGATTTTGCTACTAATAGCAATGCAATGATCCAAGACAATCCTGAGAGACTTATAAGAAAGAATGCTATCCACATATAGAGAAAGAATAGTTGGAGAAGAAATGCAGGAGAACATGTATGATTTATCCCTTGTTTATATGGTTATATGATTGGGGGCTTGGTTTTAAAAGATTATTCTGTTACAAAAATGAATAATATGGAAATAGGTTTTGAGTGATTATATACATGTATGTATGTATGTATGTATGCATGTATGTATGTATGTATAACCCCAATAGAATTGTTTGTCAGCTCCAGGAGGGGGCATGGAAGAGAGGAGGGAGAGAACACAAATCATGCAACCATGGAAAAATGTTTTTTAAAAATATATTAAAAAAAAAGAATTAAGGGAGATAGAAAAATACTTGCTATCGAAGGTGAGGTTTTAGCACAAACTTGAAGGATGGTTGGGAAGCTGGGAGGTGAAGATGGAGATGGGGAGTACTCTATATATGGGGGACAACCAGAAAAAATGCCTGGAATTGGGAAATGTAGCATCTTGCTTGTGGAACATCAAAAGGAGGCCAGTGTTACTGGATCCCAGAAGGGACCAGGTTATGAAGGGCTTTGAACACCAGAAGATTTCATATTTCATCCTGGAGATGATAGGAAGTCACTGGGAAGTGACATGATGTTCTTTAGGAAGGTCACTTTGGAAGTTGAGTGGAGGATAGACTAGAACTAGGAGAGACACCAACCAATAGGCTCTATTGCAATAGCTTAGGTGTGAGGTGATAGAGACCTGCACCAAGGTGGTGGAGGTGTCAGAAGAGTAAAGGAGGTGTGTGTGAGAGGTGAAAGCAAAATCAAAAAGCTTTGGCAATAGACTGGATATGGGGAGGAGGGTGAAACAGAGTGGGGAATTAAGGGTGAGTTAGAAGATAGTGATGCTGCTTTATATAGTAATAATAATATCCTTAATCATAATAGCTGACATTTACACAGTGTAGTAAATAGAGTGTTGAGCCTAAAGTCAGGAAGACTCATCTTCCTGAGGTCAAAACTAGCCTCAGACACTTTCTACCTATGTGACCCTGGATAAGTCACTTAACCCTGTCTGCCTCAGTTTCCTCATCTGTAAAATGAGCTAGAGAAGGAAATGGTAAATCACTCTGGTATCTTTTCCAAGAAAAAACCCAAATGGGGTCAGAGTCAGACACAACTAAAAAATGAATGAATAAAGTGTGAATATAATAGCATCTACCTCCCAGGGTTGTTGTGAAGCTAGAAGGAGATATCATTTGTAAAGCACTTTGCAGATTTTCAAGTTTCTATATATATTAAGAAAATATAAATTTTAGATTACTAGATATGGGGATGTAGTATTAGACATTAAAAAAACTTTTGAATGTCTGCCATGTGTAAGACACCATGCTAATACTGGAGGAGTTAGAAAGATGGCAAAGACCTCTCAAGCAGAGGAAATAAGACAGATGTGAATTCTCTTACAAAAATGAACAATATAGAAATGTGTTTTGCATGATAAGACATGTATAACCCAGATGGAATTGCTTGCCAGCTATGGAAGGGTGGAGGGAGAGAGGGAAGGGAAACAATTTGGATCATATAACTTTGCAAAACTTATGTAGAAATTTGTTATTATGTGTAATTGGTAAAAATAAAATATCTTTATAAAAAAAGACAGATGTGTACCTATATAATTGCTACCCAATGTAGATTGTGATAAATCTGATAGGAGAGGAAAAACCAAGTGTTGAGTGAGAGCGAAGAGGATAAGAAGATAGCTTTGCCTTGAGAATCAATGAGGGTTTCATGGAAGAAGTATTATTTGAGCTCAATAACCTTGTTGTGTGGGTTATGTTGGTACCAGCTTGGAATGATTTCTTTTTTTTTTATTTTAAAAAATTGTTTTAACCTCTTACCTTCCATCTTATAATCAATACTGTGTGTTGGTTCCAAGGCAGAAGAGCAGTAAGGACTAGGTGATGAGGTTCAGTGACTTTTGTGGGTCATACAACTAGGAAGTGTCTGAGGCCAGACTTGAACCTAGGATCTGAGCCTGGCTCTCAATCCACTGAGCCACCTAGATGCCCCCACCACCATCACCAAACTGATTTCTAAGAACCAATTCTTACATTTTAAAAATGAGCACATACACCACAGAAACTGGCAATTCTACACATCAAGGCTTGATTTCTTGTTTTGATAATTGTTTAGACTTAAAGTGATGGAGATAATGTCAATAATGCAGATTAAACTTTAAAATTTATAATGAGCTTTTTGGGGAGAATCAGTTGTTAAATACTTATTGACACACATATCAGTAGCTCTTGGGCAAGCTTATGTTCAGCTCAGAGATCATAGGATGGACTTGGGGGTGGTGTAATAGTATCATAGATTTGGGAATGTAAGGTAATGGCCATCTTTTTCAACACATTTTAAAATGTCCGAAGGGGTTTGATGTTTTGCCCAGCGTCTCACAGAAACAAAATGACTAAGTCAGGATTTGGTATTAAATTTTATTTTATTTTTTCCCAATTACATGTCAAAACAGTTTCCAATATTTTTCAAAGAAAGGAGGAGTTAGAGTAGAGAAATGCAAAGAAAAACAATTCTGAGGTACCACCTTATACCTAGCTGACTGGTCAATATGGCAGCAAAGGAAAATGATAAATGTGGGAGGGGAAGTGGCAAAATTGGAACACTAATACACTGTCGGTGGAGTTGTGAAGTGGTTCAACTATTCTGGAGGGCAATTTGGAAATATGCCCAATGGACTTTAAAAAATGCCTACCCTTTGACCCAATCATACCACTGTTGGGTTTGTACCCTAAAGAGATAATAAGGAAAAAGACGTGTACAAAAATATTTATAGCTGTGCTCTTTGAGGTGGCAAAAAAATTGGAAAATGAAGAGATGTCTATCAATTGAGGAATGGCTTAATAAATTGTAGTATCTGATGGTGATGGAATACTATTGTGCTGAAAGGAATAATGCACTGGAGGAATCCCATGTGAACTGGAATGACCTCCAGGAATTGATGCAGAGTGAAAGGAGCAGAACCAGGAGAACATTGTACACAGAGAAGGATACATTATGGCACAATCAGATGTAATAGACTTTTCTAGTAGCAATGATCCAAGAAAATTCAGAGGAACTTATAAGGATGAATGCTATCCACATCCAGAGAAAGAGCTATGGGAACAGAAACGCAGAAGAAAAACATATAATCGATTTTGTAGCTCAATACGGATGTGATTACGGGTTTTATGTTTAAAGATCACTCTACAACAAATATGAATAACATGGAAATGGGTTTTGAACAATGACACATGTATAACCCAGTGGAATTGCTTGTCAGCTCTGGGAGGGGGGAGTGAAGTGGGTGGGTGGGTGGAATCATGAATCATGGAACCATGGAAAAATATTCTAAAGGAAAAAAAAGAAAAAAAGAAAGGAGGAGTTAGAAAGATGATAAAGACCTTTCAAGTAGGGGAGATAAGACAGATGTGTACCTGCATAAACACAACATATTGTAGATTGTGATAAGTGTGATAATAGAGGTAAAAATCAGTCTTGAATATCCTCCCACTACCCAACTCCACCCCCTCCTTGAGATGGTAAGCAATCTCATATAGATTTTACATGTGCAGTCATGTGAAATATTTTCTTATATTCTTTTGTGGAAGGAAATTCAAATAGAAAAAAAAATTAAGAAAGTAAAAAAAGTTTGCTTTGTTTTGAATTCACATTCAGTTCTTTTTTTCTGAAAGTAGATGACTTTTTTATCATGAGTTCTTGGGGATAGTTTTGGATCATTGTATTGTTAAGAATAGCTGTTATTCACAGTTATTCATTGTAAAGTATTCCTCTCACTGTAAAATGTCCTCCTGGTTTTGCTTATGTCACTCTGCTTCAGTTCACTCTCAGGATTTAAGCCCAAATTCTCTTACTCCAAATCCAGTACTTTTTCTCACTTTGATTAGTAAAGATGAAGGGAAATAGAAGACACACCAGGTGGATGGTATAGTGAAAACAAAGTCACAAAGTGGGAAAATGCATGTGTAAAAGTAGAGTGAATTTAATAATGAATATCTGACTTTTCAGTAGGAAGAATCATGACAGATAAGGCTAGAATCATGTGACAGAAGATCAGAGCAGGAATGAACCTTAGACAGCAATTAATCCAAACTCCTCATTTTACAGATAAGGAAATCAAGAGGGTGAATGAAATCCACAAAGTTAAAAATCTAAATGACAGGCTGAGCTTTCATCCCATGGAGGATCTTGAATATCATACTTATTCTGTAAGCTATAAGGAACCAATGAAGATTTTTGAATTGGAGTATGAAATGAACAGTGCTGTTTTATTTAGGAAGATCCTCTGACAACAGTGTGTAGGATATGGTGGACTGGTATGGAAAAGATCACTTTAGAAGCTACTGCAATTTTCCAGGCAACATAGATGACTAATTTTTGACCACAGTCATGGAGGGCATCTGCCATACTCTTCCACAAAATCTTCTTGGAGATGCCATCACAGATAATTCTGAAGGCCCAGAAAGATCACACGCCTGGCACAAATGATGACTGCATATTCTCTTTTCTTGTGATTAAAAGTAGCAGGCTATGGAAGAGCTTGGCTCTGATCTTAAGGAGTGGAATAAATAATATGTCAGCCTAACCAGATAGTCTAGATGACAGCAAAAAAAGTTTCACTACTAAACTGTAGAACAGAAAACTCTAAGAATCCATCCAAAAGAAGACCAATATCTTGGCTGAGATCATTAATGTGAGAATGAAGATCAAGAGCATATGTGAGAAGTATCGCATGGGAAGAAGGGCCAGGGCAGTGGTTCCCAAATTTTTTGGCCTATCACCCCCTTTCCAGAAAAAAATATTACTTAGCCCCCTGGAAATTAATTTTTTAAATTTTAATAGCAATTAATAGGAAAGATAAATGCTCCTGTGGCCATCACCACCTCCCTGAATCACTGCAGCACCCACCAGGGGGCAGTAGCACCCACTTTGGGAATCACTGGGTTAAGTGGTATACAGAATGGGAGCAGCAAAAAACTGACCAGGACTCAAAGATTAATTAAAGATTATCTTCTTGGGGGTTGGATAAACTAGTATTTTTATGCATGGATGGATAAATTGTACAAAGGGAAAAAATGTCAAGGGAAGGGTGAAACTGTGTCCTCATCATATTTAAACATTAAAACATGACTGTGAATGAAAGTCACACACAGGAAAAATAATATTTTTATGTTTTTTTCTTCATCATCACATTTTGTTGTTGAGCTTGTTTTCTCCACAGCTGGCACTTCTATTTACATTAAGGGATCAGACGCATGAAATGCCTCATTTGTGGCCTTTCATATGCCTCTGCCAGCCTGCCCAGCTTTTGGACGAATGTCAACTTCGACTGGACATTTAATTCTTCATTTCATTTGTTATTTAGTAAAGCCTGGCATGTCTTGCTGAGTGGTTTTGTTTAGGTTTATTTTGCACACTAAGGCAGTGATGTTCTAGAAATAAACGTTTAGACATGCTTGTTTGATCCAAGAAAGACTTTTATTTATACTTCAAGGGGAGGGGTTATTCATTGATGTTTTGGAAACTCTGGAAAGCAGCTGATATGCAAAGAAAATAGAGCTTTTCTGCTATCACTGAGTAGCTCTCGAATATCAGGGAAGCAAAATTAGCCAGAAACATGATCATCAAACTGTTAAGAGCATGAATACCACTGAAAACAAATGCAAGTAAATGGATAAATGTGTAAATCATTTTCTCACAAGTGACTGATGAGCTCTAATTTGTAACTTCTTTTTGGACAAAAAAATATTTTATGTGAATGTGGTTGTTTAAAACTTTGTCGTATAACTTTATTTATAGAGGATAAAAAGGCAGAGTGAATAGGAAGCTTATCTTAGAGTCAGGAAAACTCAGATTTGATAGATCAATCAATAAATATTTATTAAGCCCTTCCTAAGTGCCAAGCACTGTGTTAAGTGATGGGGATTAAAAAGAGGTACTAGATAATCCATGCCCTCAAAAAATTTACAATCTGATGGGGGAGACAACATGTAAACAAACATATACATGGAGCTAACTATGTACAGGATAAACAGGAAATAATTATCAGAGGGAAAGGAGTAGAATTTAGAGTGACAGGGAAAGATGTCTTCCTTTTAATTCATTTTGGCTGTTTGATCATAGACAGTTAACCTCTTAATGCTAAACGAGATTATGGAAAATGGTAATTTATAGGTGAGTTGCTGATCTGCAAGGATGGAGGAAATTTCCAAATGGGAATCCTTTTCTTGAAATCACATGTCTGAACTATTCCTCTGCCCCTTCTCCCCCATCAGACAACAACAAACCATGTTCAGCCACCAAACACATATGCACTTTAATAGAGAAAGGTCACTATACATAAGTTTATTATGCAATAATAACAAGTGCAAAGGGCATAAGAACTTAATTTGAGAAAATAACGTTATCCACTCTGAATATCCCCAAAGTTCTTTCTGAAAACCTTATCACTTCTTGACCAGACGATTGTAATAGTTTTCTATTTGGTCTCCTAGAACTGACCCACTCCCCATCCAAGTTATCCTTTCTCTACACAGCTGCCAAGTTGATATTCCTAGAGGTAAGGTCTGGCCAGGTTCCTTTGCTTAAGAAACTTCCATGGCTTCCTGCTAGCTATAAGATATAATCCCTGATGTTTGCCATGTAAGGCCCTTTCTAATTGGGCTTCTATTTTTTCTTTCCAGGACGATTTCAATTAATTTCCTTTCATATACTCTATGCTCCACCAAAATTAGCCTATTCGATTTTCTCTGCACATCACTCTAGCTCCTCCCTCCATAACTTTGTACAAGTTGTATCCAATTTGTACACTATCTTTGTACAAGTGGTATCCAATCCAAATGAGAAATATTCTACCTCCCTACCTCTATCTTTGGAATCTTTAGCTCCCTTCAAGTCTCATATCAAGGGCCATGTCTCATAAAACCTTCCTAATATTTCCAATCATTAGTGTTCCTTGACCCAGAAATTCCTTTGTACTTATAATATGATGCTTTCCATTTATTGAATATTCTTTTAAAATTTATTTCATAGTCTTTACTTATCTCTATGTAAAATGGCAATGGCAGAGGGGATTCCCTATATTGATGAAATGACAAGATTATTAACAAATTATAGCTTCTTTGTTTTAAAAAATTATTTTCTCTCCTCTTCTCTGCTTTTCATTCTCCCACAATGGCAAAGAGAGAGAGAGAAAAAGAACAAATCCCCTACAACAAATATTTGTAGTCAACCAAAACAAACTTCCACGTTGGCCACCTCCAAAAAATACACATCTCAAATCTGCACTTGAATTCATCTACAAGGAGGTGGGAAGCATGTCTCATTACGGATCCTATAGATGACAGGATCTTGATGATGCTTTCTCCCTTCTCCCCCAAGATAATGTAATCCTGTTGTGGTCAAGCGCCATTTTGTTTTGGTCTTTCTATACTTAGTACCTAATAGAGTGCCTGGCACATAACAGTTCCTTAGTAAGTACTCATTGAATTAAATTAAATTGAATTGTACTGGATTCTTAAATGTCGTGTCAAGGGATCACTTTAAACCTGGGCTTGTCAATGGGCTGTGATAGTTTGTGTACATACTCATCACCAAAAGTATTTCCTTTCATTCATTTGTTCGATTATTTTTGCAAAGGCAATTCATGAAATCATTTGTTAGTATGTGGAGAGAGCACCAACCCCAATGATATAAATCCTTGAAAATGAAATGTAAGTATCTTGAATAGCAACTCCTTTGGGAATCAAATGGAATCTTAATTCCTAATTTGCAATATATCAGTGGGACTATGAACATCTTGCTTAACTTCCCTGTGACTTAAGTTCCTCACCCGTAAAATAAAGATTTTGGACTAGATGATCTTAAAGGTTCTTTTTGGGTTCAAGCCTTTTGTTATCATTAGATGATATTGTAATTTTGGTATTTCTTTTCCATTATTATTCCTTGTTTTCATTGAAAGTGGTTATAGAACTCATTCACCACTTTTATTTCTTATTAGTGTTGTGTGCCTTTGTAGTGGAAAGAGAATCAGAAAGACCTGTGGCCAAAACTTACTTCTGCTGTTAGCTGTGGAGCTCTAGGCAAATCTTTTTACCACTGTGTAGCTCAAGCAGCTCCCTAGGATAAAGTAATGGGGTGCTTTAGAGAGTAAGTACACTACTTCCTAGCTCAGAGGACCTATTCAGAATCCTGCCTGTAATATTTGTTACCTGGGTAATTTTGGGCAAATAATTATCTTCCCTGGGCCTCAGTGTCCTCATCTGTAAAATAAGAAAATTGGACTAGATGACCTCTGACGTTTCTTCCAGCTCTAAATCTATCATCCAAAGTCGGAGATGTCAACACAAGGATTATATTACAATGTAATTGGGGAATACTTCACAAAATAAATAAAGATATAAAAGAACATAGATAATGTTAATGTGTAGTTTTTCTAAGTCACCACATGCCAGCAGGGATCCTTAGGTTTAGTGACCACTGTTTCTGTTTGATTTAACATCACTGGACTAAGTTATACCTGTACTACACTCTGAATTATATACTATCGGTGTAGGGAATTTCTCACAAAGCCATAGATTCTTTGATCATTTGACAATACTACACCTATACATTTATCTCATCCACAATACTTTTTGAGGACAAAATTGGGGCATCACAGAGGAGCATGGATTTGGGAGAGAGAGACAGAGACACAGAGACAGACAGAGAGACATAGAGAGAGAGAATCAACAGTGGCAACAGAAATAGCAACCACTAATAATTAAGAGTTTTCATTTTCCCAGAAAATAAATGTTAAAAATCATTGAGAACAGTGTCATCCAAGTGACATGAATAAAACATTTGGCTTACTATACAAAGCTTGGTCTGGTTTGCCTCTGGCAGCCCAAAGCAGTAGTGATATGGTCACAGATGAAAGGGGTTGAGTAGGGGAGAATAGAATATTATGATGATTTAGCTCTTTGCATGCCTTAGTCTAATCTGGTTCTGGCTAAATCCACAGTGTCTGCTCCTATTGAAAATGGCCTCAGGAGGCTTAGACAAGTCTTAGATGGTTCTGGTTCTAAGGATTCTGGGGAATTATGAGTTTCAGATCCTGGGTTAGATGGGAGGGGAAGAATGGGGAAGATTCATTCTTTCACTGAGTGATGAACTCAGAGATCCAGTTTGATTAGGGGATTCTTGGGACCCTCCTGGCATTAACCCTTATGGAACCTGAACTCCTCCCAGCTTCAGATATATTCTGTTCCTTTTCAGGTTAATTACCACAGAAAAAAGTGAACTTCTAGGCTTATGGAATATATATGTGCTCAGTCTTTCAACAGAATAGGTAAGTGGCATTAACAGGAAAAAAGTGACGGCATCAATTCTATTTTCTTCCCATTCAAAAAAGCTTTTCTCATCCCTAAGTGGTGCTTTAAATAGATTGTTGGACTTGGAGTCAAGAAGACTTGAGTTTGAATCTTTCTTTACTAGCTATTCTTACTAGCTATATAATCCTGGGTAAGTTACATTGCTTCTCTCAGCCTCAGTTTCCTCATCCATAAAAAGGGAATGAAAAGAGCACCTACCTCACAGGGTTATTGTGAAGATGAAATGAGATAACACATATAAAATGCTGAAAGCAATATATAAATAATAGATATTATTATTTAAAAGGACTATTGTTGTCTATAGTTCCAATTAGTTATGTTAATAAATCATTGGAGACACATTATCAAGCCATATTAGGCTAATAAAAGCAAAGTGTATTTACCTGAATTTAGCTTTATTTACCTAAATATCAGATTCTGTATTACTAGGTAACTAAATCAATCAAGAAAAAATGACCCTTCTTTTGTATGACAATAAAGAAATTATAGAGCTTGAAGCAACCTTAGAGATATGTATAGAATTGGGTTTTTATAGGATATGTGATTTTATTGTTATAGAGGACTCTCTAGTGAGGAAACTTCCATGATGAATGTGTGTTGGCATCTTCACTGTCACTTGTAATCTTTTCTTTAAATCCTCACCTTCTGCCTTTGAATTGATACTAAGCAGAAGAGAGATAAGGGCTGGGCAATTAGGGTTAAGTAACTTGTTCAGGATCACATGGCTAGGAAGTGTCTGAGGCCAGATTTGAACCCAGGACCTTCTGTCTCCAGGCCTGGCATTCTATCCGCTGAGCCACCTTGCTGCCCCTGCAACTTGTAGTCTTCAAGATTTGCATAGAGCTCTGAGAGGTTATATGATTTACTTGTTCAGGGTGACATGGCTCATATATATCAAAGGTGGGACTTGAACTCAGGTCTTCCTGACACTGCTTCTCAGAGATATTTATGAGTTTGTTAAAATGACCCTCTTTGGAGGTATTCAGATGAGGGCAGACAAAATGTTCTTTTTAAGTATGAATAATAACTTTCTTGCAACATATATTTCCACACACCCTTCATTTGCAGTGTCTGTCCCAGGCATAATGTATGGACTCTGATGAATCATTTGCCCATCCAATTGCATATCATAGTTTGGACAATAGAAATTCTTCATCCATGTGGTTTTCCCCGTGTGTGTAGTTCAGTCAGACTCTTGAATGAATTTGGATCTCATTTAGGAAATTCAATAATATTATGGGGTTTGCTGCAATGAGTGTAATATCTTCCACCAACAGGAGCATCTGGAGAACCTCAGCACCTATGGGGAAATCCTTGCTCCATTTGCACTCTGTTTTGGATCTCCTCCAGGACATAGATAAATATCTTTGGTGAGGATACATCCCCCTGTTTTGTGCTTAGAAACGCAATAGTAACCAGGGCATTTGGACAAAGTCATCTTTGTAGTTACATCATTCAAAGAAATTGGTGTGATTTTGACGTATGCTTGTGAGATATCTTGTGGGAAGAGAATCTTCAAGATGGCAGTTGGCTTTACCAATCAATGTCTTGTATATAGTCAATAAACAATAAGCACAATGCCCTCTTGTGTTAACCTCTGAAACAATTTTATGATTGTAAATGTGTGGCAACTGGCACATAGTAAGAACTTAATGAATCCTTGTTGATGATCACTGGTAGAAGCTTATGTATTCCCTTCCAATACTCTCATTAAATCTGTAGATCATTCTCAAGAAATTTTTGTATAGATGGGAAAGTAAGCACATAGACTGGTAAATACTGATGCTCTCTTGCTCACTATTCCATGGGTACAAATAATAAGGTGCCAATATTTTCCCTCTTCTTTGGAATTTTCTCTCCATTCCCCTACCTTAAAAATAGATCCATCAGTGCCCTCAAAATTATTTCTTGGACCTCTTCTGAGGATAGTGTTTAGCATTTTTCTCACCCCTGTTTACTTCAGTTCCATTTCCATTTCCTCTAGCACACATGTAGGGCCAAAATGCTAAGGTTGAAATGTGGTTACTTTATGGTTCTTGATGGTGGAAATAGTTTAACAGAATCTTAATAGATCTTTTCCATATTGTGTCCATTTGTTGTTCTTTAAGTTTGATGTTTAAATGCTCTTGGGATGACTTTGTTTAGTTGGGTCTTTAGCCAAGCTTTCTTTAAAGTTACTTTCCCCTCCTCTGTTTTATGAGGTGACACTTCTCACAATCTTCCATCATCCTTTTCCATAAAATTTTACTAACAATCCTATATTCTGGACGAGTGTTGATCTTGGCTGCCATATTTTCTCTCCTTGGCAAGGAGATCAAATCTTTCCTGGCTGAGGCAATTTTTAGTTTCTTTTAGTCTCCTCATTATGACAATTGATTTATGGCAGTTAAACTTCTGTATGAAACTGTTAGAAGGAGTGTCCATGTCCATATGTATTATCTTACTTGCATTTTAATGTTTTCTTTATGTTTTACTACCAGTAAACTTCCCAATAGAGACTACCAGTAAACTTGCCCAGTAGAGACCTCTATAACAAAGAAAACCAGGTCATCAAAATCAACTATAGAGCAACTGTTTGGAGCAGCATATACAGCATTCTGCACCATGCTCCTCCACCTCTCTACCAAGAAGAAGATAGTATCCCTCTCAAACTGAGATGGAGTTTTTCTTTATCAGCTCCATCCAGTGCACAAAAGATGCAAAATTATTTTCTGTGAAGTATTAGACTTGTTAGAATAATAAGGAAAATATTGAAAACTGGATTGGCTTTGTAGTAATATATCCTTTGTCTTTCAAATGAAGAAGCACTACTAATTTAAATGTAAAATACTATCAGCAGAGGAAAATGCATTAAGATATAGAAAAAGGGCAGCTTCCAGTGAAAGATGGAGAATAAACTTGTGTGTTCCCAAGTAGCAGGATAGCTGTAAATATAGTTGGGACGTTGAGCCAAACAAACATCTGGCAAAACAGTCATATTCCTTCAGAACAGAAAATAAACAAAATATCAGAATAAAGGCAAAGGAAATAAACACCAACCTGCAGGATGAAAATATATAATAAGAAAAGATGCGATAGTTGAAAATCAGCAAATCTCTTTAGAAAAAAAAAGTAGCTTAACATAACTTGATTGATTTGGTTTACTTTGGGGTTGGGGGGTGAAAAGAAAAATTCAACTGGATTATTGTAAATTTTGTGACAAATCCTTAATTTAAAATAATTTGTTAAAAGATGAGGACTGAGAAAATAAATTAGCTGGTATTACATTAGGATAATACTTTATGCCAGTGACCCTGGAGAACTTGGATGGTTTGTTTTGTTAAACCCTTACTTTCCATCTTCGAATCAATACTGTGTATTGATTCCAAGGCAGAAGTGGTAAGGAATAGGCAATAAGGGGTTAAGTGATTTGCCCAGGGTCACACAGTTAAGAAGTGTCTGAGTTCAAATTTGGCCTCTATTTTTTAAGTCAGCAAATCAGAAAATTTAGATTCTGATTGGGAATGCATTGTTTTCCTCAATAGAATGTAACCTCCTTGAGGACAGGGACTGTTTCATTTTTGTCTGTATTTCAAATGCCCAGGTACCGTGTTTGACATAGACTATGTCTATTCATATCCTTTGCCTATTAACCTTTTAGATTTGAAGCCAGGATCTCACGTCTCCAGGCCCGGCTTTCTAACCACGAGTCTCCTAGCTGCTCCCAAGCATTCAATTCTTTATCAGTATTAAGGATATTGTTCTCTTGGTGCTGCTTTACTCTATATCAACTTTACTCTATATCAGTGGTTCCCAAACTTTTTTGGCCTATTGCCCCTTTTCAGAAAAAATATTATTTAGAGCCCATTACAGGAACCACTGCTCTATATCAGTTAACAGAAGACATCCCAAATTAATTTAAATTCTTTATTTTCATTATTACTTAGGGTGAAATAATAATATTCTGTTACATTCATATGCCACAATTTGTTCACCTGTTCTCCTAATGATGGGCACTAATTTTGTTTCTATTTTGGGGGTAGGGGAATAACAAAAAATGCTGCTATAAAAAAGGCTATTGGGGCAACCAGGTAGCTTAGCCAATAGAGAGCCAGGCCTAGAGATATGAAGTCTTGGGTTCAAATCTAGCCTCAGACAATTCCTAGTTATATGGCCTTGGTCAAGTCACTTAAATTACCTAGCCCTTACTTCTCTTCTGCCTTAGAACTGATACTTGGTATTGATTCTAAGATAGAAAGTAAGGGTTTTTAGAAAATGGCTATTGGACTTTTACCTCTGATTTTCACCTCCCTGTATTATAAGCCAGGAATAGTGTTACTGGATTAAAGAATATGTATAATTTAGCAACTTTTTTAGCACAGTATCAAATTGTTTCCTTGAATAATAGACATTGCCATTTCCAATATTTACTACTTTCATCTATCATCTTTGCCAGTCTAATAGGTATAGGCTGACCCTTAGCAGTGCTGAATTTTTCTTATTGGTAATTTGGAGCATCTTTCTATGTACTGATAATTTGCATTTTTCTTTTTAAAATTGTTGTTCATTGTACCAAAAAAATCAAACAAAAAGGAAAAGGACCAAGATATATAAAAATGTTTTAGCAGATACTCATGGAGAAGCAAAGAACTGGAAACTATGGGGATATCCACCTATTGTGAAACAAGTAAGCAAATTATTACATATAAATGTAATAGATTGTTCCATAACAAATGAAAAAAAAATGCAATTTCAGAGGCAAGTTGGAAAATATATATGAACCAATAAAGAATGAAACAATATGATCAGAACCAAGAAATGATATGATCAGAACCAATTTGTACGATGACAACAATATTTTAAAGAAAAACAACTTTGAAAGATTTGAGAATGCTGATGAAGTCCAAAGGGCTAAAAATGAAATGATCTATCCAGTTTCTGCAAGAGAGATGAAAACTTAAAATGCAGAGTGAGACATACATTTTTGGATGTGACCAAAGTGAAAATGTATTTTTTTGAACTCTGAATATTTATTATAATTATTTTCTTTATTCTTTTATTGGAAGGAGAAATAATAAATGCTTATGATAATAATTTCTTTTTAAAAAGAAAGTTGGGGCAGCTGGGTAGCTCAGTGGATTGAGAGCCAGGCCTAGAGACGGAAGGTCCTAGGTTCAAATTCGGCCTCAGACACTTCCCAGCTGTGTGACCCTGGGCAAGTCACTTGACCCCCATTGCCCACCCTTACCAATCTTCCACCTATGAACCAATAGACAGAAGTTAAGGGTAAAAAAAAAAGAAATTAATAAAAAGAAAGTTACCTGTTCATATCTTTTGTCTATTAACCTATTAAGAAATACCTCTTGTTACAATATATTTTCATCAATTCTCTTTATTTAAGAATTTATGTAAGGAATTCCTCATATCAACAACATCCCTTCTTATTCCACCTTCATTGATTTATTATGCAAAAAGTTCTAAATTTTGCATAATCGAAACATTTGTCAGTCTTTTATGGTGATTTTTAATTTCTGTTCATTTTTGAATTCTCCCTCTGAACAGAATTGTGAAAGGCACTTCCTTCCATTCTCAAAATTTTTTTAACATAACCTTTTATATTTTAATCACTCATCTATTTGGATCCATTGCCTCTCATGCAATAAGCCCTCTCTCATATGACAAGAAGTGAGAATGGACTTGCCATAAGATGAAGGGATGGCATGTATTGTAAAGATGGATCATCATCATTGTGAGTAATAAAAAATGATTGAGTGCTTATCACCCTCAGAAACTGGGTTCATGCATCTGAACTATTCATACTATTTGTATCAATTCTTAAAAACATTATATTATGATTGCAGCAGTTAAATAAGAGCAGAAAAAGTAGAAAAGTCATAATTTGGCAATGTACAATTTCTTTTTCTCAGACTTTTTCATAGTTTGTGGAACTTGGACATTTTTAAGTGATGCGACAGCAAGTGTGGCAGAACAACCTCAGTTTAATCCCTGGCATTTCTGCCCTTGTCATCATAGTCAGCATTTCTCCTGTAGTTGTCAGAATGCCTATTTTCATGAGTTTGAAGTTTCTGGTCCAAATGCAGAAGAGCTAACTTCTCTGGCTAGATAAAGAAGGAGGAGGGTAGTAGCAACATGGGTCAAGGGGTTGTGGGGTTACTCTGAAGGTTAGCTAACCAATACTCTTGGCTAACCATAGTAATACCTTCCCCTGGTTTCCCTTTCTGATTTACCCTTTGTAAGAGAGTTTTCTTATAGGGTCTAGGGACATGGCCTGGAAATTAATAGACCTATTTCTACTTCTAGTTTTGCCCTGGGCAAATCAATCAGTGAATCTCTTTCAACCTCAGTTTATTCATCCCTAAAATGGAAAAGGAATGGTTAGCTTAGACCAGGACTCCCCAAGTGGTAGACTGTGATCCCTTTGGGACCAAGGAATCATTTAAGAGGTCTGCATATCTCTATATAAGCATACAGACCCCCCAGCAGAATGAATGCATAATATTTCTCACCTGTAAGTACTATTCATTTTCACATGTCACCACTAATCTAAACCATCTCAAAAGTTTTCTTGAAGTTCTGGAATTCTATCAGTCTCTAATTTACAGGCAGCATAGAGG
The DNA here is from genome assembly GCF_016433145.1 of Gracilinanus agilis. Taxonomy (NCBI): domain Eukaryota; kingdom Metazoa; phylum Chordata; class Mammalia; order Didelphimorphia; family Didelphidae; genus Gracilinanus; species Gracilinanus agilis. The sequence continues at coordinate 163,014,055 of NC_058135.1, forward strand.
AAGGGAATAACAAAGGTCTGGAAGGTGAGATTGATTTAGGAGACAGGGAAGGCAAGCCCCAGGTCTATGTCCTAGCTACTTTCTACAGATGAAAACTCTGTCCAGTTCTCCCTTCATTAAATTCACCAGCCATCAGTTTTATAATCCAGTAAATTTTATTTAGAAAGCCTATTCTTAAAGGAATGAGAGCTCCATCTGGGCTGCAGTTAAAATCTTAGTCCTGGTGAGTTAGGTTGGATTCCTCCCCTCCCAAGCCCCCAAAGCAGAAGTGCGCCTTCGGAAGGACCTTCCTATATGTATTTGGTAGCTCTCCCTTATTATATTTAAATCTTGCTCTTAGAATGAAATTTGCCCTCCTATTCTAGAGACTAATTCCTCCCCAGATTCTTCCAGGCTTCCCTAATCCCAAAGGAGCAACAGTTAGGACGCTCGTAGGGAAGGTTGCCAAGAAGATCTATCTGGCTGTTAATTCACAGTTTGTCGAAACGTGGAGGCCGATCTCATCCTTCGCCAATCACCTTAGCATCTCCAAGGGCAGGGGCACCCAATGGAATCTCAAGGGACTCCAGATCCAGTGACATCTATTTTTAAAAAAAGAGAGAAGGAAAGAAGGAAGGAAGGAAGGAATCATTTAGAACCTGAAGAGATTTTAGATTAGCTAGTCCGAACCCAAGAGGAGAAGTGCTTTGCTAGGGATCAAGCAGGTAATAGCCAGTCTCCAAGTCATCAGGGCACTTTCTGTTATGCCACCGCTTTGTCTCTGGGTTAGTCCAACGGGGACCCCTTTTGGAGACTATCGCAGGGATCAAAGACTGGGAAATGTACCCTGGCCTGGGCCTATCCGAAAGCACCGTGTTATCTGGGACCCGTCTTCGCTAGGTCCAGTGAAATCTTAGCCTGGGCAAGGTAGGGAAGAGGGGCAAGGCGTGGGCGTGGGCGGGACGGGGCGGGTCTGGCGAACTGGAAAGGACAGCTCCGCCCCGTGCGCGCACAAGAGGAGTTGGTGGAGGGGCTGACCCAGCACAGATTCCCGGGCAGGCCCCCAGGAACGCAAAGCTGGCTCAGGCCGGTCCATTTCCTCTTCCCTACTCCTTCCATCACTTGTACCCCTCCACGAGCTCAGAGTCCTTCCGTGAGTCAGGGCAATCTCTCAGTGCGGCCGAGGAATCTTCGTTGCGCTAAGTGAGCGGTGCTTTCCCCTGGCGCCAGTGAGGGGCACCAGCCCGGGCACTGAAGCCGGAGGCATCTGCACCCGGCGCCTTCTCCCTCCCTCCCTCCCAGACTGGCAGCTCCTGGTACTGGAGGCGGAGGAGTGGCTCCCATCGCGCCAGTAACTGGTAAAGAAAGCCCCCAGGACGGGAGTCGGCGCCGGAGCATCTGGATGCTGGAGCCTGCGTCCTTCGAGAGCTGAAGAATGGAAAGCGCCCTGATGCTTCTTGTCTTCTGGTGGCTCATTGGGAAGAGCCAACTGGTCTCAGGTAAGGAGTCCCGGGCACGCGGGAGAAGCCAGGGGCCAGGCCAGCGGATGCGGGCCAAGAAGGTAAGGGGAAGCCAAGGGAAAGCCAATCTTGCCTTATGATGAATCGGAATTAGGAAACCAAGGTTTCATTCAGGTGAAGCCGGGTAAGCCCATAGGTTACACTCGCGCCTGGGGCGGATTAAGGGGTGCAGGGGAGCACGTAATCGGGCAAACAAGCCCAGAGCTGGAAGGGACCTTCGGGCTCATCATATAAAGAAGAATACGTGGCATTTATTTAGTGCTTCGAAGTTTTCAAAGCACTTAGCATACAGGTTTCTCATTTGAGCCCCACGACAACTGTGAGGTAAGAGCTACAGGTTTCCCAATGGCCATTTTACAAAGAAGGAAACTGAGGCTCAGAGAGGTCACTTGCCCACTGTCCTAAAGCTAGTGAGTATAAGAACAGGAATTCGAACCCAGGTCTTCCCGACTCCAAGTGCAGATCTCATAAAGATGCCATTCACTCTCCAATCTACTCCAACCAAGCCCCGTACATTTGCCTCGGAGTGTACAGAGGGTAAGTAGCGGATCTGAGATGCTTATCTGACTCCCAGTCCTCTGCTTCAGTCTGGAGAGAGGCCCAAGATCAAAGACAATTCCTTCGGCCCCCTCTTTAAGGCTGGTGGGTGGGGAAGGGGCGAGATATGGCCCGAGGCTTGGGGTTCAGGACTGGCAGGCGTAGCTACGAACAGTAGGGGAAAACTTTCGAAAAGAGCCAGGGTAGCCACTGGGCCTAGGACAGCGGGACAGAAGGTGAATAAACGGTCCCAGCTTGTCTCCCAACCCCACCCACTCACGCCCCGGGACGGCCCGGGAAAGAGGCTCTTTTCCCCTAGCCCGCTGCGGGTCTTTGCTGCGGGAAGGAACCCTGGCCCTCTGCTGGAAGCGTGCGGAGCAGCCTCCTCCGGCCCGGGCATCTTGAGCTGCCTTCTTCTTAGGCTGGGACTTTGCACTTGTAAAAGCACTTTTCGCTTTGTCAAAGCGCCCCCTCTCCGAGACTTAAATCCCTTTGTTTGCAGTGTAAGCCCCGAAAATCGGCCCCACAGGACTAAGGCACCTTCCATCCCAGTTGCCCCTTCTTGGCTCCGAAACCGCATTTTCCACAAGATTAAGATTACATAGAAGCTCGCTGCATTAACCTCCTTTTGGGGCTTCCCAGACACACACGCTGAGAATGTTGTTTCCCCTGCAGCCACACTCTATCGATTTCTAGAAAGTAAAAAGATACTTCTGTGTTTACACTGAGGCTAAAGGATACAGAGAGGTGAGGCAATTATCTGGATAATTCCTGCTACTGGGGAGTTGGGAGAACATCTTTTCTTTCCATTTAAAGAAAGGCTTCTATTCCTCAATTATCCAGATTGTCTGTCTACATTGATTGAATTCGCCTTATAATTACTGGACTCTCCAGCCCTGAGAACTAGGTCAAACGGCCCCGTTTGTTGCTAAGGCGCCCTCCTCCCCACTCCAGCCTCTCATATCTAGCGTCAGGTTCAGAGAGTGTGTGCGGTGCTTGGATTTCAGAAAGAAGTGTTTCTTGTAAACCTAGAGGAAAGGACTTTGCTCTTTCTGAAGGGCCCACCTCAGTAATGGGAGCGATTTACCCTCCAAGCAGCGGGGAGGGAGCTTTTGGAGAGGATTTGATTTAGTTAGTGGCATTGCTTCATAATTGCTGCCTTCAAATTCTTCAGACAGAAGCACTGTTGTCTTTCCTTCCGAATTTGAGCAGGGAAGAGTAACAGAAGAATTAATTAATTAGCTTTGGTTATGGGCTTTGAAAATAGAAGCAGCTTTCTAAGAGTATAAGCACTTCTTACTCTAGACTTTATGTCTTGAAAATGCAAATCCATAACCACCAGTCCCCCAAATGAGTGTTGACTCTAACCGAAACATGCACTTACAGTAATAGAATTATATTATTAATAAGCTAAATCTCAATATCATGTCGGCAAGCGATGAAGTTGTTTAATGAAAAAGCTAGCCTAGGCTCAACTGTCTTAATTCTTTCCTTGGATTAATTACTTTTGAGTTGGTTTGTGTATGTATATATGTGTATATATGTATATAAAACACTGATTTCTACATAGGCAATAGTTTGTATGAAGCCTGAATAACTTTGATCAACTGAGCTTATCTTTGGCCTTTTTGGGGGGTGGGGGTGCCCCTTCCCCCCACTTTCATCACATTACTCCAAAGGTATATCTATAGAATAGATTATTCTTCATTGCCAACACCAGACTGTATTTCTCAACCTAATGGAATTTTTAAAAACATGTATGGATTTTTAAAATTTTCCCTTCCTAACATCTTTATATCACAGAACCCTCCATAGAAAAGAAAAATTGCTAAGCAAAACAAACAAGCAAATCCACAGTGTATGCAATATTTCACATGCCTCTCAGAGATCCAGCCTGGTGTTTTTCCAATAAACTTCAGAGATGCTATATTAATCTTAATTAATTTTTTCTACTATCTTTAGTACAAGCAAGCTTCTAACGCATTCGTAAGATTTTACATTTGTTTTGGAAAGCATTGTTATTTCTCTATACACTTGGTGCACAGGCAATTGCTCCTTTCTTGAAAACTTTTATATCAAGCTGATCATGGATGTTGAGATCATTGCCAAATGCATTCTGGGACCTATTGGCAGAATCCAAGTTCCCCCTCTTTTTTTAAGTACATTATTATTCTAGAAGAAGGTAGAGCAGATATTTAAAGGCTTATCCAAAAATTTAGGCAGAAATGTGCCTTACTTCCAGAATGGAAAGAAGGGGAAGGATAAGGAAAGGGATTTTTTAGCCTCAATTATTCACACTGTGCCTTCGAGTCAGATGAGATAGGGTAAGATACAAATGCCTACCCTTTCTGCTTCACGGTTCTTGTGTTGCCATCTACTTATGTTAATAAGCACCCAAATAATGGATTCTTTTTTCAAGTGATTCATTTGCAGGGGATCATCTCAATGGGCAGACACCATATTGATAATGTCCAGTAAACTGATGACCAGTTATACTCATTAAAACAGTACCATTTTTGTACTCAGTTGTTTATCAGATGGATTTCCAGGATATTGTACATAAGAGCATCTTGCAATGGATGTAGGATTTGATTCTTCTTCTGCAGAACAGGTTATAGTGAACAAACTTTCCTATGGTTTCCGGTTTCAAACTTTGGACATCCTTGTCTTATTATCAATTTGTGCCTAGAACTGTGAGTCATTGGCCCTGCATTCAATAGTTGGAATTCTTGCCTGTGTCTCTAGGGAGCTAATCTTTACATTATTCCATATTGTGCAAGTTTCCCCTGAACCCTTCTTTTGGGCCCCCTTCCACTTCCTTCTGAGGGACAGTTACCCTGAGCCACATTTTCAACCTAGTTAAGAGAGGAAATATTTCTTAAATGGCATAAAGGAAAATGAGACAGGGTCACAGATTCTCCAGATTGCATAAAGGAACTTTGCTCATACAACACAAAATACCTTCTGAGCAAGATTCATTAATCAGCAGTTTAGGCAAATGTGTGTATCCTACATTTTATAAGAAATGTAGCCCATGACTTTCCCAGGGGAGTGAGCTCATCAAATGAAGGTTCATTTTATTTCAATATCCCATATCCTTTTGTAAGACCTTGAAGTTGGCAAGGCAGGAAAACAGGAACTCCACCCTCGCTCCATGAATCCCTGAGCTGCTCTCCTAGTTTATGACCATCTGCCCATTCTTCCTGTTATGACAAAGCTTGTGAACTTTTTCTAGAAATGGCGAAAAGTAACTTTTCAGTTTTGACACAATGAATTGCTAAAGGGTAATCAGTCCCAAAGCAAGAAATTTGCTCTGTTTGGGGGAGCCTTTTCCTGTTGGGTATGCTCTGACTACATTCATCTCTCTCTAGGTTCGCCTGTTGTTTCACAGGATACTCCAATTATCAGTCCACAAAAAGACATACTTACCATAACAGCAAATTCGAGTCTTCAACTTACTTGCAGGTAAAGACTTCATTAAAAAAAAAAAGTCCTCTAGATTTCACAAACACATTGTTCCTAATTTGTTTGTAAAAGGCGTTCTGAGATCCCTTTCTAAAAAGTCATGATAGATGAAAATTAACCTAGACTATCTGTGCACTGGCTGTTTGCTGTGAACAACAAAAGATGTGCATATTCTCAGTTAGACACTGTAGGGATAGATCCCCAAGGCTCAAATGGAAATGGAAAAATCTTGAACCAAACACTTGGGTCAAATGACCCCATAAATGGTCCCTAAAGGATTGTGAATTTTCCCAAACACCTCACAGCTCATATTCCTTTCTCCCTCTCAGAGAACTGGATCAAATTCTGGTTGTAGAAGTGAAAATTTAGCATTTGTACATGAGTATTCTTGTGTAAACACTCTGCATAGCTAAAAGACTGCCCTTTGGCAGTCTTAGAATTCCTATCTTTGCTTTCTACTGTACAAGTCACATTGTTGATTTGGCTAATTGGGTAAACATACTTCTCTAATGACAGAAGTGGCGTGTCCATGGAGTTTTTAAGCCACTCTTCAGCAGAGAAGATAGAAGAGTTTGGGGATTTTCCCCAACATATATCAATACAAGTGGACTTTCTAAGGAAGCAGAGAATGGTGCAAGAATTGTGCCATGCCAGTTTGGGTTAGAAATCTACAAACAGACTTAGTAAGCACTTGTTGAAATGGCTCTTATTTCACTGAACAGCAAGCAGCAGTTGCTATATCTAGAAAAGCCATATGGGTAAATCCAACCTTAAATCATTTGAACCAGATGCATTCCTATAGTAAAGCCTTTGGGACACTGATCCATAAATCCTTATTAAGTATAAGTCTCTGTCAGTGTGCTCCATACTTTAATACTCCCACTGGAGCAGTGATCTTATTAGTGTAGATATTCCCTCTAATGATAAAGATCTAGGAGGGGCGAGTCTAGGGGGGAAAAATTGTTTGACCTTCTTCCTCTGGCCCTCCCTTCCTGGCTAAGCCAGGATATACCTTTTTCCAGTATCCCATTCAGGAAGAGGATCCCAGAAAATCCCACCTACTAAGCTCTTTGTAGAAGGCCAGATTTATTGGGGCAAATATACATAGTTTTATGGAAATAGTGGGGGAGATAGGCGATAGGGACAAGATTTATGATTTCATTGGTGTAAGGAGCTTCCAGTGAAGAATTTCCTTTACCAATAAAGGTCAACGCTTCTCTGCAAACTATATTTTCAGCACTAAGAGGTTAAATGGTTTGCTCAGGGTTACAGCGTCAGTATGTTTCAGAGGCAAAATTTGAGATCTTGCACAGGTAGGCCCTCGCTTTGTTGAGTGAGTAAATGAATGAATGAAAGCAAAGTTGTCTGAGGGAATTTCTGAATCATTTCCTATGGCATTCTCTTGTATGAGAATCTGACCTGTTGTTTTGGAAAGGAGACCTTGAAGTAATGATGACTTTATGGCCCATACAATATTCAGGCACAAATACTTTGTCTCTGGCTAGCAGAAAGCTTTGTGGTGCAGGATTCCATAGTCTAATCCTGAGCCATTTATTTTTTCAGGGGCCAGAGGGACTTGGACTGGCTGTGGCCCAACAATCAGGGCACTTCTGATAATCGGGTAGTGGTGACTGACTGCTGGGATGCTCCCTTTTGTAAGATGCTCACAATTTCAAAAGTGATAGGAAATGATACTGGAGCCTACAAGTGCCTGAACCAAGACAATGATGTGAGCTCAAGCATTTACGTCTACGTTCAAGGTGAGTGGTTATGATTGACTCCCGTATGATTTCCCAGCCCCAGGACAAAGGAGGAATGCAAGAGAACGGAACAGGACAAAAGCCTCCCTCTAAAAGCTATCTGCAGGCCAGAAACTATAAAATTCCTCTCATGCAAAATAGTTTCAGAGACTGCAGGTCTCATTCATTTGTTTCAGTCTGGTCCATGCAATGCTCTTTTCCTTGACCAAATTGGTTTTTCATTTTTGTTCCAAAGGCAGAGGCCAATCCATGTTTATAATGTTCTGTGATGACACTCCCACCTTCCCTGAGAGCCTTCTGGTGTGCAGCCTAATTAAAATCTTATGTCTAGGAAGATTTGGGGTAAAGTTAAGGGAGAAAGTCTAACAGTTGAAGTGAGAGCTCTTACATGAGAGTACAGTGTGTATATGTGTATGTTTCACATGTATCTTAGGAGAAAAATTTTAATGATCCAATTTTTGCTTATTGAGTAAATATTGTCGCTTGGCTTAAGGGTATTTTAAAAGGCTCCAGGCCATAGAGAAGTTTAGCATTTGTGATATCAGAGACAATACATGAATGAAATTCATTCTGAATGAATTTGCTCTGTAGGACTTATAACTCAAAATTAGATTATAGATTTACAGCTAAACGATACCTCAGGCTTTGACTTGTCCTACTCCATTTTACAGAGGAAAAAACTAAGGCTCCAGTCATATACTAGTAAGAAATAGAAAGGATGGAATTTGAACCAAGTCCTTTAACTCCAAATCCAAAGCTCTCTCCAATGTTTCATGCTTCCATGAACTATCAAACTCAAGGATTTCTGTTACCGAGACCCAGGGTGGCCCTAATTCCCTTGTTGCACACACACACAGCATCTAAGTGCTGTGTAATCTGCTGGTTTTCGTTATGCCAAGAAGACCTCATCAGCAAACTGTTTCAAATTAAATTTGAGGCACAGTGACTAGTGTTTTGCTTGGCTATACTGAGGATTTCCATGTTCCCTTAAGATGACTGGGTAAGATTTCCTCTTTCAAAGAAGCATTTCATTTGCAGAGAAAGACTCCAATCAGCCCTTCAGATCTTAAGAGCATGTTCCATTTGCATTTCAATTGTGCAACATTCCCCTTTCTTTGAAGAAATGGGAATTACAACAAAATAACATATGCTACCACTGGATTGCACAAGACTTCAGAATGTTCATTACATTTACCAGGTGTAGACATAACTCATGCATAGAATGCTTCTGGTAAGACCCCTTGGGCTCCCTGTACCAGAGAACCCCCTCTGCCTGCATATCTCCCTAGCCCCACGGTCTTCTCCTAAGTTAAAAGACCATTCTCTAAATTGCCACATCAGGCAAATTTCAGGAGGGAGATGCTTTAGTTCTTTGTGAATCCCTGACTTCTTTTGATCTGGCAGGCTGAAGAGATCAGCCTATCTCTAGAGACTACAAGGATTTCCTGCTCTCAGCCTGGCTGGAAATGTTACAAGGAGAACCTCTCCTATAATATTTTGATATTTCCTTCTCTCAAGTCAGGAAGTGTAGAGACATGTGACAATTCATTTCGCAAAGTAACAGTAAATATTTTGTTTGGGGAGGATGGGTGGCTGTTTGGGTCTTTTTTGTTTATTTCCTTTTGTGGGGAGGGGGAGAGACATTGAAATAGAAAATGCTTGCCAAAGAACCCTTAAATGGCTTCTAAGAGTTAATTTAGCTCCCAGGGGCATGTCATTTAAGGGTAAGGAAGTCATGCCATATTTTTGTAGCATACAGATGAAAGGTAGGATGTTATACCAAGAAGGTCAGCATACTGTTTATTGCAAACTTTCCTTGTCTTTCATGGATTCCTTCAAATGCCATGTCCTGTCCAAGGTTATGAATGAGCCACAATGTTCTAGGAGTTGAGCTGTCCAAACGTGGGGTCATGAAGGCTTACAGTGGGAAAGGTGTTGTCAGGATGTTCCCCTTGGACAGTTCTCCAACTTCTTGCTTTGGACCTTGGTTGTTTCCTTAGTCTTCTGACCCAATTCCTCAGCACAGTGGGTAGAGCTAGGAAGTGGGGCCCTGGCCCCATCAGATCTTGCTATGACATGTGTCTCATTGAGAGGCAAAAGTCAGACCTCCTGCTTTTCTGTCCTCTGCAGCTGCAGAGGAAATAGAGTTTCTGCAATTTGGGGGATGGGGATGGAGAAGAGAGTGTTATCCTTCCTCTCATCCAGATTTTAACTTATTTCATCAGTCTGGCTTGAAATACATACTGCATCAGGTCTGAGAAGCAAAGCCATTCATCAATTCGCCACTGAAATCAATGGCTGGTTTTGTCTTTCCTTTAGACCAAGCCTTCCCTGTTTGAAGGGGTAAGAGTGGTTTTCCACCAAGGTGTTTTGTACATTTTGTTTAAGATTGAAAGACCATTAAAATCTTTTTCTACTCCTTTGCTAAAATTCTCAAGGATTTTCTTCCCATTTTTTTACTCTCTGGTCACAGAATTGCTTGTGTGAGTGGACATTTTCTGGGTACTTGTCATCTATGCGATAGAACTTCCTTTAAGTCTGAATAGAATGCTTCAGTCCCAAGATATTAATTAATATGAATTAATATAAAAATGAAGCAGGCATTTAGCCTTCATAATCTTAAAAATGTGATTTTATGATATTCTTCTGTGTTATTGACCTTAAAATTTTAATTTGAAATTCATTCCCTCATATTTTTAGGTCCAGAGATTGTTTATTTCAAATAAACAATCTCTGGACCTAAAAATATTTCTACACAGTGGGCATTATTTACCTGAAGAGAGAGCTAGTTCAAAAAGTTTCCTTTTGGTAGTATTAAAAACATGGTATGGAATGTCTTGTAGACACTGATGCCCACGTATTTAAAGTAACTCACTTTTATGGCAAAACCATATAGTGATTAGTTGGTAGCAGACAGAAAGGAAGGGAAAGAGAGGGGAAAAAAAGGGAAGAAAGGGAAGGGAAAAGGAGGGAGTAGAAGGAGGGGAAGGGAGTCGAGGGGAAAGAAAAAAGATTGAAGTCTAACTTTCACTGTGAGTATCCTGCTTACCCTAAGGGGTAAAGAATAGCATATTGCATATATCAATTTATAAAGAATAAATACAAAATAAATACAGGGAAGTTTTGTGAGGGAGCATACTAACAGTTCCATTTTGTCTTGGTTTCAAATCATAAGCAGGATATTCACAGTGAAAGTTAGTCCCCAAGTTTTTTTCTATCTTCACTGTGCCATTCCAGAACAAGTTGGGGTGTAGGTGGGGAAGTTGTGGAGGGATCAGACAAGACTTCATGTAGAAGGGAGAAACCAATTGAAGTTCAATGTCTTCATTGCCTGAATTCATGGAAGAAGAACTAGTTCTATTCTGGCATTGTAGATGCATCTTGAAAATGTAAAGTCAAATAGCTATGACATTAATTTCAGCATCTTTCAAATAGGAAGAGGAATATCAGTATTTGTCAACTGCAGGGGGAGGGAGGGGGAACCTCAGTAACACTAAGAAATGATAATAGAGATGACAATGAAAATGGAACGTTTTATTTGACAGCATCATAATGCACTGTAAGTGACCTTCACTAATAGAATGAAATATTTCTTTAGATTACAGATCTCCATTTATTTCATCAGTGAGTGACCAACATGGGGTCATATACATCACAGAAAACAAAAACAAAACAGTTATAATCCCATGCCTTGGATCCATAGCAAACCTCAACGTGTCACTTTATGCAGTAAGTCAAATTTTCTCCTTTTGCCTATAGTTTTCTATAGTGTTAGGCACAAACACTCAATCTAGAGCATTTCAGGTTCACATGGGCAATTTTCAACAAGGAATTTAAAAGCCAATTTAGTAGTATTAGGAAGACAATTTGTAGCTTTTAAGATAGGAAACAAAATGAGAAGAGCTTAATTAAAATTCATCCAGGTTTTATTTGTATTGTTTTCGCTTTGAGATGCCAACTAACCATGTCATTAATGTTTTCCCAGAAGTATCCAGAAAAAAGGTTTGTTCCTGATGGTGAAAAAATTTTCTGGGATAGCAAAATAGGCTTCACCCTTCCCAGCTACATGATAAGTTATGCAGGCATGGTCTTCTGTGAGGCAAAAATCAATGATGAAAGCTACCAGTCTCTTATGTACATCGTTGTAGTTGTTGGTAAGATGACAATTGCTTTTCATATTGTTCCTACCCAATGATGACCAAATCATAGATTCAGAAATGAAGGAAATCTTGTAAGCTATCTAGTCCAATCCTCTCATTTTACAGATAAGAAAACTAAAATCCAGAAAGGTAAAATTGCCCAAGGTCACATAGCCCAAGAACTTATGGTGGTGGGGGGGGTACTGGGTCCTACAGTACTAGCTTTCTATGGACCACCCTGTGGACCTGATTCTGTCCCTCAGGTTCCTGGGAGTAATTACGACCTGGAGATATCCCTTGGGAACAAAGCGTCAAGAAATTTTAAAAGTTAGTGTATTATTGCATTATTGGGAAAGAACACGTACCCAAGTTTCAGATTGTTTTTCTCTTGTATTCTTTTTTTTCCAATTTAATTTCTGTAGGATACAGAATTTACGAGCTGGCTCTGAGTCCTCCCCACAGTGTGGAACTGGCTGTTGGAGAAAAGCTGGTTCTAAATTGCACAGCAAGGACAGAACTCAATGTGGGGATTCACTTTCACTGGGAACATCCTTCTTTGAAGGTAATGCTTACAAAGCAAACCAGACCTCCAGATACCTTGATAAGAATCCTTGGGAGGGATTCACCCTGGTGAGATGTGATGGCCTCTAGCCAGATCAGCTCTAAGAATCTCTTTAAATTTGGAAGAGACTACAGAACATATAGTACCCAATGGCAGGAGTGAGAGATAGAGAGGAAAAGAGTGAAGGGAAGTTGACAGCAATTGTGTTCGTCCCTCTGTTACTGTCAGGCAATGTTCATTATTTTTTTTCCTCCTGAAAAAATTCTTTTCACCTCCCCTTTCCATCTTGTATATTATTTTGCAGTCTGTCCAAGTCATGGCTCTGTTTGCTACTCTTGGGAGTTCTGAGGTGGGGTAGGGGTGACATCAACTCATATTGGACTCTACTCTTCTTGGCTGTGTTTCTCTCTGGCATTTCATCTTCATATTGCACTCATGGCTAGAGCCTTTGTCTTACTTCTAATTCACCTGCTGTTGTCTAATCCTTCTTGCTCCAAACACGATTGATGTCTCATTAATATTAAGGGTTCGAGTGATTCTTATTAAATAATATCTACTAAGGGACAGAATGCCTAGAGGTAGGACAAAATATGTTATCACATAAGTGGCTGGAAGTTTACTAGGGAATGTTATTCTGGGGTTGGCAGCTGAGTTAAAGCATCAAGAACCAATTGTTAAATTTTCATTGTGAGCACTTACACATCGAAAAGCAGTGAATGCTATGAATCAAGGATCAACTTATTACTTCATTGATTGTCTAGAGTTAAGAAAGTGATGGAGAAAATATTAATAATGCAAATTAAACTTAAAAGTGTGCTAAGTATACCTTATTTTAGAAGAAGGAGGAGCTGGCTACTTAACATATATCAGTTTGTCCCTGAGTAAACCTCTCTCTTTTCAGCCTGAAATACGGGATCTGAAAGCTCCATTTGGAAGTGAGCTTAAGAAATTTTTAAGCACCTTGACTATAGAACATGTAACCCGAAGTGATCAGGGCTGGTACATCTGTGAAGCTTCTAGTGGGCTGATGACCAAGAAAAACAGCACATATGTCACTGTCCATGGTAAGACATTAGTCTCCTTGAATCAATTGAATCTTTTCCAGAAAAGCTTGTGGCTTTTGTTGGTCTCTTTTCCTACTGGCAAGTCATTATATGCTTTCGAGGCTGTTCCAATCCTATTAGTGCTGTCTAAGTTGGTGATCTCATAGAACACCATGTTACACGTGCTCAACTTGCTTTTATAGACTCTTTGTCATGCTACAATCTTATGACGACTAATCCCTGGAAACTAGAACTAAAATTCATTTAGACTGGCTAAAAAGCCTTGGCTGTGAATTACCTGTATGGTACCATGATGTACACTCTCTAGACCTGCTTGTCCCTTCTGACAAGGCAGATCAGACTGCCACATACTAAGCTTTTCATGGAAGTAAAAAATAAACAAACAAAATCTAAACCAAAACAACCCACTCCAACCAATTGACATTTAAATTTCTTGCTGTGTTGTGAATGTTGAGGGTTTTCAACTATTTTCACAATTGCTTTCTTGCAGAAAAGCCTTTTGTTGCCTTTCATAGTGGAATGGAATCTTTGGTAGAAGCCAAGTTGGGTGAGCGGGTCAGAATTCCTGTGAAGTATGTGGGCTATCCACCACCCGAAATAAAGTGGTAAATATTAGAAATCGGTCCCAAGTATTTTTTCTATAAAGGCAATCTGTTATCCCATATCAAGGATGCAATTTTTTTCTCTTGCAGGTACAAAAATGGAAAGGCCATTGAAAGCAATCATACAGTTAAAGTTGGCCATACTTTGACAATTACAGAAGCAAGTGAAAAGGATGCAGGAAATTACACTGTTCTCCTCACCAACCCCATCACAAAGGAGAGACAGAGCCATGTGGTCTCTCTGGTGGTGAATGGTGAGCCCAAGAGCTTTGATTTCTCTCTTCTTTTTTGAAAGTTATTGTAAAGAGCATCTTTATCTCCTTTTGAGTCAATTCCCTCATTCCCTCTGCTACCCTTTCCATCTGTTGTTTGACTGATGGAATGGCTTCTCCCATTGCACCAATCTACATCTAGGACAGATCAAATGGTTTGAATTGAAAGCTTACCTAAGGTAGTGTGAAGTGAGTGTCATGGGGGGAATGCATATTGATTATATTCATATCCATTTCTAGCTTAGAATAAATAAATGATCCTTTGGGACAGCAGTACTCTGTAAATACTCAGAATGACATCTGACAGCATAGTGAGAAGAAGGAGGCTGGGGGCAATTGTCCAAGATAATTTTGCCTTACTTCAGAACAGTTGTGCGTGGCATTACAAATATAGGATGGTGGGGTTGAGGGGGGCAGGAGGGTCAGATTCTCCTCTCTAAATTTATTGATGACCTTTTGCTGATCTTACTTCTTATCAGCCTTCCTAGCAACAATTCTGTATCGTAGAAGGTTTCCTAAGTTGTCATTTCCATATCAAGTTCAGTGTAAATCATTCTTTTGTCAGGAGTTGCTTTGAGTTTGCAGAAAGGAGAGAAGCTTGAATTTTGTTTGAGGATGTGGTATTTTCTGTCTTCCTTCCCCTGGCATTAAAAATCTCAGTTATAGTTTCTTCTCTCAACATCCTAATCCACCCTACCCATCCTTCCTGTTGCCCTCAGTCTGTCTACTGTGCTGTAGTCCTGCTGGAGAAACCAGCTTCTGAGAGTTTTCTAAGCTAATATATACCATATGACTTTAGTGTCCTTAAGTACATCAGTAGTTCAGATGACAATGCCATAAGGGTGAAGAATATAGAGCCAAGACAGATGGGAAAGCCTGAAAGATCTTAGGATTCAGAGGCAGTGGTGGTCCTCCATTTCACCAGGAAAAAGGGGAGGTGGACAATGAATAAAATTATATTATCAGTAGTATGCAGGAAATAACTACATTTATGTCCATGTTATGAACATGTCAAAGAGGCACAATTTAAAAAGTCTGAAATTTTGGATTGGTAATAATAGGTAAAGTGTTTCTCATGACCTCTATCTGAAAAAAAGATATCAGTCATGGGGAAGTAGAGGAGAATGGGGATGCTATGTTGTGTTTATATAATGCTTTCTACTTCTCTATTTTTCACATCCATTATATCATTTGGTCCCTTCAACAACCCAGTCAAGTATATAGGGCAAGTATCATTATCATCCCCATTTTACAAATAAACAGATTGGGACCCAGTGAGTTTTAAGTGACTTCTGAATTTGTACCACTAATTATGAGTGATCAGAAGAGCTGTGGTTGTCTACATCCTAGTCTAAGAGTAAGATAGTTTTGTTATGTACATATATAAACATATATGATGCATATGTGTATATAAGCATATATGTACACATATGTAGGAATTTAGTCAAATCAATTAATTAATTGTTTCAATTTCCAAAGAATGTCCCAAAAGTCTTACCACAGCTTTAAGCTTTAATAACTTCAGAAGTGTAAATGCTACACATTTACAAAAAACATTTGAAAGACCATTTGTTTACATTTTAAATAATTGTTGTGTTTTTAATTAAAATTCAACATAACCCCCATCTTCTGCTATAAATGGCTCTAGGTCATAGGTGTTAAACGCAGCCCACAATACTCCCAAGTGTAGCCCAAACCAGATTAAAATGCAATTGGGAAATATTTAACAAAATAAATGCAGATACCAAAGAATGTAGATAATATGTGCTTTTCTAAGGCGATATGTGGCCACAGCATTAAACTTTAATAACTTCAGAAGTTTAAATGCTAGAAGCAACATTTGAAAGGCCATTTGTTGAAATCATATACTATTTTTTTCATTTAAGTTCAACATAACCCCCATTTTCTGCTATAAATTTCTCTAGACCAGAGGTGTCAGTCACAGGCAATAATATTCCCAAGTGTAGCCTGAACCAGATTAAAATGTAATTGGGAAATAATTAACAAAACAAATATAAATATAAGAAATATACAAATATGTGGTTTTCTAAGTCTATATGTGGCCACAGGGATATTTATGTGTGCTTTAGTGGCCTCCATGTCTTTTTGATCTTGACATCATTGCTCTAGACAGTTTTCAAACTTTATAAACATTTTTAACAGCTTCTGTTCAGCTAAAAGGACTGCATTTGTAATTCTGGCCCTCAGAAAAAACTGAAAATTAAAATTTTATTATTTAACAATCACAGAACCAAATAAGCATGTAAAAAATTTAGCCTTTTAAGTGTTTTTTGGGGGTGGGGTAAGTTTACAGCATTTATACTTCTGACTTAAAACTGCACTAAGACATTTGGGATGCCATATACACATGTATGTATGTTTATGAAGGGCAAAATCAATTACCTTAAAAAGAAAAAAGGAGCCATTAGTCATTCAGAACTTCTTCCTTGCCTTCCTAAGGCCCAATAAGCTGCCCAAGACATGCATTTTCTTCCTCTCTAGTTCTACCCCAGATCGGTGAGAAATCTCTGGTTGCCCCTGTGGATTCCTACCACTACGGCTCAATGCAAACGCTGACATGTACTGTCTACGCCGTTCCTCCACCACTCGATATCCAATGGTATTGGCAATTGGAAGAAGCATGCACTTACAACCCCAGGTACGTGCAACGCAGACACTCGTCCGTCCTTTGGCTTTGTGGTTCCCTCCGCTAAAATTGCCCCATCTTGGCAGCTGGCAAAATTGCATCTGAGATTTGTTTTGCTTAGTCATTGTGCCCAGGTTCCCCCCATCTTTCCTTGAGCAATGCATTTTATTCATTGCCTTTGTTTACTGAAGACCTCTTTGGAGTTCACTGGCCTTGTGCCTCTCTGGGAAAATCGAAACCTTTCCATCTCCCTTTTCAGACCATTCCTGTTACATAGTGGCTGGAGACTCTTACCTCTTCCCCAAACACAGAATATTTTCTATTTATGCTATTTCTATTTCTCTTCATGCCAATAAGTTGCTGAATATGATGCCTCCTCTTATCTGTGAGAAGGTCCATCTCCAAGAGGAAGTGTGCTGATTGATGTCAGGGAATGATGGAAAGAGCTCCAGCCCCTCAGCGCCTGAAACCTTGCTTATCAGGCTCCAACACAAGGCCAGACATCCTTAGGAAAATAAAAAAACTCAACAACTCTACCACCACCCTAAGTCTTCCACTTCCTGTTGTTGTTTTTAAAATGACTACCACTAGCTTCTTCCTCAGCTGCTCGATCATTTCCTACACAAAGGCCACTGTCCTCAAAAAATTCCTCCAAGAAGCCCGGTGGTTTTCAGTCTCCCTGCCTTCCTTTGAACTAAATTAACTTGAATTGTCCAGTCTCTCCAACTTATGAATGAAGGTTTGTTCCCAAAATAGCCACTTCCCTCCAGTATCCTGAATGGATCAACCTCTGCCCAATTGCTAGAACACTTTCCTCCAGTTCTGGAAGTCTTGATTTCTCTTTGGCACAAAGGTCTTGGAATATGATGGGATCCATTAGAAACACTTCTAGGAACATCCCAACCAAGCTCTGGCTCTTTTTCCTGTCCATTGATCATGACCTGATGTAAATTTTGTCTCTCACAGGCAAGCTGGCTTAGTGACAAACCCCTACACCTGCAGAGAGTGGAAAAACATGGAGGACCTGACTGGGGGGAATCCCATTGAAGTAGTCAAGAATCAATTTGTCATAATTGATGGAAAAAACAAAGTGAGTTGGAAATGTTTGGATTTGAGTAGCTGCATCTTTTTTCATTGAACTCAGTTCAACACATTTATTAAGTGCCCACCGTGGGCACAGCAATCTGCTGGGCACTGGAAAGTCAAAGAGAAAAATAAATGTGTTGTCGCCCTCAAGGGTTTTACAATCTACTGGGTGAATATTGCAGCAGTGAGATGTGGGAATTTTAGAGATTAGCAATCAGATATGTTGGAGGATTCATTGCTATTTTCAGTATGGTCTTATTCTAAAACATTTTATGTCTCTATTTCTACCATTTTTTGACATAGTAAAGATAGCGTGGAAGTAATAGATAAAGTACTAGGTTTATAATCAAGCAGATTACAATCAAATTCTATCCCTGACATTTGCTACCTGTGTGACACTGGGCAAGTCACTTAATTTCTACATGCTTCAAGGGCAGCTACGAGAGCCAGATCTGGAGTCAGGAGGACCTGGGTTCGAATTTGGTCTCACACACTTCCATTCGTATGACTCTGGGCAAGTCACTTGACCCCAACTGCCTACCCTTTGCCATTCTTCTGTATTAGAATTGACACTAGGATAGATGGTAAGGGTTTTTAAAAAAATTCCACATGCTTCAGTCCACTTTCTGAAATGTATATATTAAATTACAGATAGATTATAGTTTTCATTAGAGAAGAGACTTCTAATATTGGGGGTTCCCTACCTGAATGAAATAATAAATCCTTTGAGTGTATTTTTTTATCATGATCTGCCCCAGCATGAATTGGAATCCTCTATGATACCCAGCATATACGTTTGGGTAGATTGTATGGTGGTCCCAGCATTAAAGAATACATTGAGGAAGAATTTACAAATATGTCTAGATCTGCCTTTTAGTCTGAATATGCACATAGAGCTATTGGCAGACATGGGACGTGAAATTGTTTGGTTCTCCTGCAGACTGTGAGCACCCTTGTGATTCAAGCAGCCAATGTGTCAGCTCTGTACAAATGTGAAGCCATCAACAAAGCAGGACGCAGTGAGAGAATTATCTCCTTTCATGTGACAAGTAAGCAGATAGTGTGTGCACGTGTGTGTGTGTGTGTGTGTGTGTGTGTGTGTGTGTGTGTGTGTGTGTNAGTGTGTGCATGTGTGTGTGTGTGTGTGTGTGTGTGTGTGTGTGTGTGTGTGTGTGTACTGGAGAGCAAGGAGGGATCTCCTCCCATCAAAAAGGAGGCACTCAGTTGTGTTACACTTTTATCACTTCTCAATCATCGATCTGTCATTGCAGGGAAAATTAGTCATTTTTGCCGAGATGAGACTTAAAAATAGCTGATATTTTGTCACCTAGAAAGTAACCTATCTAATTCAGTCTATAAAGAGCAAATGTAGACTTTGTGCGTGTGCGCTGATGGACATAATATTGTTACCTTCATCTTGTTGTGATGCGATAACTAAATTCTTAGAAATTTATTCTCGAAGTAGAATAGCAAAAGTAGAGATTTGGCAAATCTCTGGTAAATCAAAACTGGGCAATTTAGGCTCCAAACTCACCTGGGGACCTGGGACTTGAATTATTCAAGTTATCTCCAGTATTTCAAGGATCTATGATTTCATCATTGTTACCTCTCTGTCCACTGATATAAATCATACCACATAGAATGCAGTTCCTTGTGAGTGGCTGTGCTTGAAAAACTTTTTGAGGCCAAGTTGGTACTGCTCTGAATTTTGCAGGCTGGTCTTTGAGCAATCAATCCAGAGTTTGTCATTGACCCTTTCCATCTTGAAGAACCTGCCACAACTTGTGTTCCATGGAATAACCTTCGAGAACCCAAGGTCTCTCACAATGAAGTAGCCAGGGGTTGGTCCTCTTTCCAAAATTAGCTAAATAATGGCCAGATCTCCACTGCCCTTTGTTCTCTGTGGCCAGTCTGAAGCAATAACATTATATTAGTCTAGGTTTAGATGTGTTTGGTAATGACAGGCTTTTTCATTTCAGGGGGTCTTGAAATTAATTTTCAACCTGGCAATCAGCCCACTGAGCAGGAGAACGTGTCTTTGTGGTGCACTGCAGAAAAATCAACATTTGAGAACCTCACCTGGTACAAAATCAGCCCAAGGGCTTCTCAGGACCACCTGGGAGAGCTACCCATGCCTGTCTGCAAGAGCTTGGATGCCCTTCTGAAAATGAATGCCACAATGATCTCTAATAGCACAAGTGACATTGTGATCATGGAGCTGCAGAACATATCGTTGCAAGATCAGGGGGACTATGTCTGCTTGGCTCAGGACAAGAAGACTAAGAAAAGACATTGTGTCGTCAGGCATCTTACTGTGCAAGGTAATGCGGCTATTGGCAGCAACAACTTGCTCAAAGAGGTCTAATCGCATATGATGCTTCATTAAGTGCCTTGACCCGACCATCTAGACCCATTCCTTGCCATCTAGAAGCTCCCCAGAGCAGACCGCTGTACATTTATCCCACAGGGCTTTAATAGGGCTCATCTCATTCCATATGCCCCATGTTCTGACTTGACGACATTAACTGATGCTAGTGATAAAACAGGAAGGTCTCTTCCCCCATGCTGGGATTGAAGGCTCATATAACACCGTAACGATTGTCATTGTTGGCTTAGACTAGACTTAGACTGCCACAACTTGTGCTCCATCTTCAAGAACCCAAGTTCGCTTCCTTGTCACGATGAAGTAGTAGGGAGTTGGTTCCCTTTCCAAAATTAGCTAACTAATGGCCAAATTTCCACAGAAGAATTGCTTCCCGTGGCATAGGAAGAGTGACACTATTCTGCTTGTGACCTGTAAGAGCTATGGGGACTCTCTTGGGAATGTAGCCCCAACTGGGACAGGGGGAATACACTGGCCATTCTGGGTGTACTGAAGAATAGGCGGACTCCCCTTGCATAGAACCACAACTTTGTGCTGGGGAATCTCCACCCTCAATATTGTGAAAGTTGTCTTTATAGCCTCCAGTGTCCTTCCTCCCTCACCTTTTTTTTTTCTTTAGTGACTCAAGTACCCATTACTCTCATGCATCCCTGATTTCTGTTTCTAGCAAATAGGTTCTGTGGAAGTCTTTCACACTAGTGTTAGTGTCTTAAGGTGTTAGCCTAGGATGAGGAGGCTACTTGCATTCCCACCCTCCCACTCCTGCCCCAGAGAATCACCAGAGAGAGGTAGCTTAATACAAAAGAGTGACTCCTTAATGGTAGAATTTTAGACATTACCAGGGAGATATTTGGGGCTTTCCTTTGGTGACCCTAATCAAAACGTGATGCCTGCCAGCCCTAGTCTGGATAAAGAGGACTACAAAAGGGCTGGAGGGAGAAGAGCGGGAAGAGTCTTCTCATTTCTTGCCCAAGGACACACATGGGAAGGAGTTATACCTTCCTAAAGACAAAAAGACATTCTTTCTGGCTTAATTTCTCTTAGATTGACAAAAAGACTAGTGCGACTGATTATATCCAATATAATGCATGACCAAAGTGACCGCATTTTTCTGAGCTTTGAAGTGAGATTGTTTCCACCACAATACTGCCTCATGGTTCAGTGTTTAGGGCAGATACCTCTATACTCTTGGGCAAGACAAGGCTATAATCAGCAGAGGGCCAGGCTGTTTCAATGGGAAAATCTTCCAGTTACAAAAACTGGGAAGATTAGTATTGCACAAATCTGTCTTTTAGATTTTGCTGTATACTTGAGCGGAGGCCAGCAGGTTCCTATTTTTCTCACACAAACATTCCCTCAGCTCTTGGGTTTTCTGGTTAAGTACAGATGGAGATCCCAAGTGAATTTGTGTTTGGCTGAGCCAGATGCCCTCTTGTATGTTGCTCTCCACTGAGACTTTACTCACCTACACCTACAACTTCCCTGATCACAAAATGAGTCCCCAAGCCATCTAGCCTGGGCTTTTATGCCAGTCAACATATGCATTTATAAAGGAAATATCAAAAAGGACCTCTGATTTTTGCCTCCATTCAGTTGTAGCCCTGACAACGGCCAACTTGCCCATGTTTGACCCTTCATCTATTGGTGTAGCTTCTCTCTGTATATGTGCAGACCACTTGGAAGGTTCCATTTTGTGTGTGTGGGCAACTTACTGTAGGTTTCCAAGAATATTCATAGAAGAACTTTCCTAAGGACAAGTAAATGGTTAGAGATGTGCACATGGACAAAATTGAACACATATAATGCCAATGCTGTTTGAACTCTATTATTCCTTACTATCTCCAAGACATATGGTTTATTATTGGTCAGTCTTTATTAGTAAAAAATCTCAGGGCAGCTAGGTGGCTCAGTGGATAGAGAGGTCCTGGGTTTAAATCTGATCTCAAACATTTCCTAACTGTGTGATCTTGGGCAAGTCACTTAACCCCAATTGTCTAGGTCTTAGTGCTCTTCTGCCTTGGAACCCATATTGATTCTAAGATGGAAGGTAAGGGTTTAAAAAAAAACCCTCAACAATCAGTTGTATAGTCATCATATGATGAAAGCGATGCAATGCCTCACACAAAGTAGATGCTTAATTAATGCTTATTAGATTGTATTGGAAATATGAGAAAAGAATTAACACATAGCTGAAAGAAAAATTTTTTGACATAATATGTATATGTAACATGAATATATATGCAATTTATATTAATAAAGCTTATACCTATATGTGCAATTTTTTATATTAACAGAGCGTGTAGCACCCACAATTGCAGGAAACTTGGAGAACCAGACAACAAACATTGGTGAAACCATTGAGGTTTCTTGTCCAGCCTCTGGAATTCCTCCTCCCCAGATTACATGGTTTAAAGATAATGAAACCCTTGTAGAGGACTCAGGTAGGTAGTGACTTGTGACTCTCATCTTGTGATTTTGTTCTTTTATCATTCTTTAAAGGCAAACATCAATCCCAGTGTGCATTAGCCTGGTTTATTAGGAATCACATTCTTTAGAATGCTCATTGACATCCCCAATGTCTAGATTCAAAATCTGAACTTAACTAGAGGAGCTGATATTTGTACTTTTGCTTCTTGGAGGTGAGATATCCAGCACCAAACATCAACATAAATACGAATGACGATTTCATCTGTCCCTCAGGAATTGTATTAAAAGACGGAAACCGAAACCTAACTATCCGTCGGGCAAGGAAAGAAGATGGAGGTCTCTACACCTGTCATGCTTGTAATGTCCTTGGATGCACAAAGGCAGAGACTCTCATCATGGTAGAAGGTCAGTGGGAAATTACTGCTACGCTGAGAATTTTTTCTCTCATTCTTTCTAGAATTAGCTAATATCTTATGATGTTCTCTAAGCCTTCCTATTCTCACTGGGGGAACAATGTTAGCTGGACCATCTGGAAATTTCTTTTCCCATTTTGGTATCTCCTTTCATGGGTTCTAGTAATACTAGATGCATATTTACTTTGGGAGGAGAAGGAAGTTCATCATCTTATTAGGATATCCATAAAGATGATACTTTATATCCACAAAGATGATGTAGCTCAGAGAGAGGGGCTTTTTATAATATCCATTGGGTTCAATCTTATTAAAAGTGAATTATAGAGGTGCTATGGCCAGAGAGTCCAAAAGAAACCCAGACTTTTGGACAGATTTTCAGACACTTGTTTATTTGTTTTTCTTCACTAAGTATTTTCATTTATTTGGTGATGGGGTGAAAGTGGGGAGGATAGTGGTAATGACACCGGAAAACAGATGAAAAAAAAGAAAAAAAATTAATGAAAGAGCTAAAAAAATACACAGAGCAGAAAGAAGTCCAAAAGGGAACACAGAAAAGAAGAACCAATGTTGGTATGGCAATATCACATTGAATATAAACTTAGAAAAAGAATCCAGAGAGATTCATAATTTCATATACATATATTATGCACATATATAATTTTGTGGAGGAAGATATTAATCTTTGTATATGGAAATATTAATGTTTGTTGAAGTTTGTCATGCTTATACTTTTAAATAGTTCTGGCATATGTGTAAGAAAATAAGGACAGATAATATTTCAGATTAAGAAGCTCACTGATGCATCTTTTTTCATAACCCTCCCAAGGGACAAATAATAATTATTAAATAAGTATCAAGTAAATTAAAATTATCAAAGAGATACTCATATATGTGTGAAGAATTATTCTGCAAGGATTGGCAGACCAGAGTAGTGACATAGAAGTCATCAACTGATTTTATTGGATTCGTCTTAATTTGTGGTTAAAAATGGTTCTAAATGGCAGACCTGTATCCTTGCAAGGCATTTCCATGTTGAGAATTACCTACTCTGATGAAATCTCAAGCCTGGACCAAAACATTCCAACCAGAAATGAAAAATGAGGGTATCCACTAGCCTTCTAATAATGCTTCACTTTCTCATATCAACAGTAAAATATTTTAGTTAACATAAACCATACTCCAAAGTGTACATTAGCCATGTTGCCATTACCTATCAGTGTTTATTTTGCTAACTACTTAAATTGTTTATCTTTCAACTGTGTCCATGCTGCCCTCAGCCATTTTCATAGCTTATGGCCCTGTTTGTTTTCAGTCTATCCTTAGCTGATAATAAAAGTCATAACTGCCTCCTTATCACCTCCTTCCAAATTAGTCTTAGACTGAAACCTTCAGCTAGCTCTTAAATTTTCCATATCTTTAAGGTTTTTCATTTTATAAGTAGTCTCTCAACTACCTTGATGAGACACTCACATCAGTGCAACATTTTTGAGCAAGAATGATTAATACATATATCAATTTATTTATAAATTATATGTGCATTCTATCATACAGATAATTATATATGTTAGAAAACTTTATATCAGAAATAAAATTTTAAAATGTTGAGCTAAAGATGAAATGTTTTAGCCACATTAGTAGGGAGATACTGAACTTCATAGAGGAGTGATGTAGTCAGACCAGTGTGGAAGGAAGGAAAGGAGGGACAAGAGGAGGGAAGGAAGGAGGGAAGGAAAGAAGAAAGGAAGGGAGGGAGGGAGGAAGAGAGGGAAGGAAAGAAGGAAGGAAGGAATGGAGGGAGGGAGGAAAGGAAAGAAGGAAGGAAGGAATGGAGGGAGGGAGGAAAGGAAAGAAGGAAGGAAGG
>NC_058135.1:163039171-163094448 GCF_016433145.1 Gracilinanus agilis
AGGAAGGAAGAGAGGGAGGGAGGAAGAGAGGGAGGGAGGGAGGGAAGGGAGAGAGAGAGAACTATTTATTTAGCTCCTACTATGTGCCAGGCATAGTGTTAAACACTTTGCAAATATCTAACCTGATTCTCACAATAATCCTGTCAGATAAGGGCTATTATAATCTCCATTTCACGGTTGAGGAAACTGGGGCAGACAAAAGTTGTTACTTACCCAAGGTCTCACAGCTAGGAAGTGTCTGAGGCCAAATCTGAACTCATGTTTTCCTGACTCTAAGCCTTGTTGTCTATCCACTATGCCACCTAGCTGCCTTTAGAAAAACCACTTTTGCAGTTCTGTGGAGTATGGGTTAGAGTAGGGTGAGACTAGCAATTAGAGTAGAAAGTGGGATAAGGCAGAGAGGTCAATCTAGAAACTTTTGCCGTAGTACATATGAGAGGCACTGAGCACCTGAACTAGAATAGAGTCTGAATTAAAAAGAAGGCATAAATGAGAAATACTGTAGCATTAGAGATGGCAATTATTTTGATTAGCTTTGTAGTTTGAATGAGAATCAAGAATCAAGAATGACTTCTGGGTCTGGGTCTGGGTAATGGAAAGAATGGTGCTATCCTTGACCAAAATCAGGAAGCCTGGAAGAGGAGTGGATTTGGGGGAAAGGATATTTTTATACTGTAAATCACAATCTGTCTCTGCCTGTTCATTCTGTGTAATTCACCCTCCACCTAAAAATTTTAAAAGATCATTCTTTCCCCACCTTCAACACCTCCCTAGCCCAAGTAATTGGAGTAGGGGTGGATGGAGGTAGGGGTTGGGAAAAGGATTTTGTCTGCATGGATGTCTGGGTGGTAGTTAGGTATTAACCGACCTGACTGGCCAAGGTCTAGAAGAGAAGGGAAGAAGCCAGGAACTGGAGACCACAGCAATGGGAGGAGAAGGGTAATGTTGGGGGCAGTGATAATGGATGAAAGGGCTGGGGGGAAAGTTCAATGATTGGTTATCACAGCTTGCTCATGATGTGATCTATCTTCCAAACTTCCAATTGGTTGCTCATTAACCCTTTGGGGTCATGGTGTGCCCCCCACACACTTCGAAGACCACCCTCCAAGAACACCCAGATGGTACTAAGACTGTCCTTTACTACCGCTTCTCATTTACTTATCTGTTTTCCTTTTGGAAGCTTCAGTATAAGGAAAAGCTTCCTAAGAATTAGGGTTCCCTGTTCAGTTGGCCAAATATGGAATGGGTTACCTCGGGAGGTAGTGGGGTTTTCTCCTCAAGCAAAGTCTTAGCTCACTTTTTTGGAGATATGCCCTGTAGAATAAACTAGATGATCTCTAAGGGCTCTTCCATATTTAAAATTGTGTGAGTTCCAAATACCTATTTCTTAGGGATGTTTAATGTATTCCAAATTGTTTCTGATTTATTCATTCAGATTCCCACTCTTCCCCCCTTCACTTACCTCATGCCCTGGTTTCCTAAAGGAGTCCATTTTTTTTTCTGAAAAATTTGTGTCACAAAAATCAAAACATAAATTAACAAAGTAAAACGGATTTATTTACACAACAATGAAGGACTTTTTGTTTCTAGTGCTCATTATTTTTCCTTTACTCTTTGATTTGATGTCAGTCTTTTCAAAATTTTCCATATTTAAATCCTTTGTGATATTTTACATTTGTCATTAATCACTCTATGGCTTCAATTTTGGGTTTCTTAGGACTGAGCTTCTTTAAATAATTAATGTCTTTTGCCATCATTAAAGCTAATCAATCTTGTAAACCTTCTCCTGGGGATTACTTGTTTAGCTTCTGTTCAGCAATTCACCATCTTTATTACCATTGAACTTTAAAAATTTAAATACTTCAAATAACTCAGTTTAATAGCCTACATCAGTGGCTTTCCAGCTCTTTCTGACATATCCAATTGTTGTTGGGGTTTTTTTTCCAGGTGCTCAGGAGAAGACAAACCTGGAGCTCATTATTCTAGTTGGCACAGCCGTGATTGCCATGTTCTTCTGGCTGCTTCTTGTCATCATCCTCCGGACCATTAAACGGGTAACAAAACCATTTTCCTACTATGCATTGGTTTTCCCTGACAAATGGAAACTGACTGGGATTCTTTGTGTTGTTTCTTCCCATTGTCGTTGAATCAACAGGGACATTTTTCTTTCAATGCTATGTCATTCTTGCCTGGCTTTCTAAGGACCTAGCCATTGGGCTTTAATTGATAGAGGCCAATAGGGGGGAAATGTGCTTGAACTGTCTTCAATTATTAAGATTCAAGTACTTAATTATGAGCCCTGTGGGAGCAAGAGGGCCCTCTGGCACTACGGTGCTAGGGGTGCATTGTGACGGCTTTCAATCTCAATGAATTTTAACTGGGAAATGAAGCACTGGGAATGTGGCCACACACAACTCCTACCAACAACCTCCCCCTCAACCCGATGCACACAACAAAATGTGGTGTATGTGACAGAAAAGGGTAATGTTTTCCAGGCCAATGGAGGGGAACTAAAGACTGGATACTTGTCTATCATCATGGATCCTGATGAACTGCCCTTAGATGAGCACTGTGAGCGCCTTCCCTACGATGCCAGCAAGTGGGAATTCCCCAGAGACCGGCTGAAGCTAGGTGAGCCTCCAAATGACATTAATTGGAGATGAAATGTAGCAAGTCATGTTCTTTTTTAATGAAGTGAGATAGAGGATACGAGAGGCTACATTTATGAAACGTCAAGTGAAGTTAAAAAAAAAACAACGGGTAATATTCAGATCTGAATGAAAGATATTTGTTCCTTTGGGGGTTAATAGTCAAGAAGCATATATTAAGTTCCAGTCATTATATTAAATGCTGACCATACAAAGAAAGGAAAAATATGGTCCCTTCCCTCAAGGAACTCATAGTCTAATGGAGGAGACGACAGATAAGTAAGTAGGTACATTTACAAGATACATATTAGAGCCTGAAGGAGAGTCACTGTAGTTTATTGAATAGGAAGGATGATATGGTCAAACCTACATTGTAAGAAAATAACTTTGATAGCCAAGTAGAGGATAGATTCAAATGGAGGAGAGCCCTGAGACAAGGAGACCAATTAGAATAGTGCAGGTAAGAGGTGATGAGGATACAGGATCAAGGTGGTGGCTGTGTGAGTAGACAAAGGGAAATGTATGTGAGAGAAGTGAAGGCAGTAATGACAGGATTTGGCACGAGATGATCACTCATTTAGTTATGTTAGGAGGACTTTTATTCTTTAAACCATGCTACGTGAAAGTCAGTTTAAAGGACTAGAGGTGATCAGGCTGAAGAAGAAAATGCTTAGCAAGCAAGTTTTGCCACTTTCAATCAATAAGCATTTATTTTTTTCTTTTTATAAAAACCTTTACCTTCCATCTTTGAATCAATATTGTGTATTGGTTCCAAGGCAGAAGAACAGTAAGGGCTAGGCAATTGGTGGTGGTGGTGGGGGGGGTGGCTTGCTCAGGGTCACACAGCTGGGAAGTGTTGAAGGCCAAATTTGAACCTAGGATCTCCCATCTCTAGCCCTGGCTCTCAATCCACTGAGTCACCTAGCTGCTCCCTCAATAAGCATTTTCTTAAGAGCCTGGCACACTACTAAACATTGAGGGTACAAATACTGAAAATGAAATAATCTCTGCTCTCAAGGAGCTAGCATTCACTTATCTGAAAGGCAATCATGTGGAAAAAGGATTCAATTTTTTCTGAAGCAGCAAAGATTCAGACTTTAGGATAAGCTAAAACTTCCTAATTACCAGGACTATTCAAAGTGGAATGAATTACCTCATTAGGTAGACACCTCCATCACTGAAAGTCATTTTAGAGATGACCAGTTTGTCAAAGCTGTTGCGAAGGGGTTTCTTTCTCAGATATGGGTCAGATTAGATGGAATCCTTTCCATCCATAACCTTTGCAGTCTATTCCTCGAGCAATTTGATCCAAATTTGGATTTTCTTTTGATGCTAGGCAAACCTCTTGGTCGCGGTGCCTTTGGTCAAGTACTGGAAGCTGATGCCTTTGGAATTGACAAGACAGCAACATGTAGAACAGTCGCCGTCAAAATGCTGAAAGGTAAAGGCAGAATAACTAAACTAGAGTGTTTCCTGCCATTTGCTTCAAATCAGATGACAAAGTGGGAACCCAAGGTTTCTGCAATAAAGGGTAGTGGATAGGCATTGGTGCCACTTAGGGGAAAGCCATTCAGGGGGAGTGTTGCCAGCATTCAATTAAAGAGAGAGATCATTTCAGATTCTTCTGATACTTTACAAGTTAACTTTTTTGTTTTATGTTTGTAGAGGGAGCAACACAAAGCGAACATCGAGCTCTCATGTCTGAGTTAAAGATCCTCATTCATATTGGCCACCATCTCAATGTGGTTAATCTTCTTGGTGCTTGTACCAAGCCAGGAGGTAAGAAGCTGCAGGTGGTTCTGATGGTCTAATTTTGAGATGCTCTTCACCACAAACTGTATGCATAATAGAAGGTACAGATGATGAGAAACAGCTATTATATAGAGGAAAAAAAACTTGGATTTGGTACCAGGAGATCTAGATTCAAATCCCAGCTTTGTCAATGACCTGGGACAAGTCACTTAAATTCTGAGCCTCAGTTTCCTGTCTTCCTTCCAGGAGAAGACCAAATGAAACAACTTAGGTAAAGTGTTTAGCAAACCACTCATGTTCATCACCATAGATTGGCCAGTAGGTGATAAATGGTTTGTTGTTTGGAACACCCATATTAATTAAATAATGGATTCTCAAAGTATTGTTATTATTCTTGCTGTTAAAGATGCAGTAATTTATAGATTTTTGGTCTCATTCTTAAATAGAATCAAGTATAGCCTCTTCAAAGGAGAGGCTAAACAAGGTATAAAACATTTTCATTTTATTCTAATATATACTACGGATATTTGTATATACATCTTATTTTTTCCCATTTGATTATAGACTCTTTGAGGGTGTAGACTTTGACTTCTAACTGCCTACTAAAAAAAAAAGAACTTAGGCCATAATGGCACCCCATAACCTGGTAGACTTTGACTTCTAACTGCCTACTAAAAAAAAAGAACTTAGGCCATAATGGCACCCCATAACCTGGTACTACTTGATCTAGAGAAACTTTCAGCCAAGGATCCTTTTCCTCTCTCAGAATGCTATTTCAGGAAAAGTTACCCCATCATATACCTTTCCCCACTATCTTCCCAGTTTCGAAACTAAACTCCGCCATTTTTCCTCTCTGGACCCACTCACTCTCCCAGTAACTTTCAGATCAAAGTGCTTTTCTCCAGCTACCACTCCCCTTTGTGTATGTCATCTTGCCAAACAAAATGGAAGCTTCTTATGGGCAAGAACTGTCTGTCCTTTTGATGCTTGCATCCCTACAGGTTAACAATGTTTAGCACATGGTAAGCATTTAATATATACTTTTTAATTCATTCATTTCTCTCCTTATCTCTTTTCCCTGCTCTTCATTCTACACATTTTCCCCTTTCTCGGTTCTCTGTGTCTTAGTTCCTAATGTTCTTTATGTCTTGAACATCTTTACTGCCCTTCTTTTGTCTTTTGAATTTCTGCCAGTCTTTTAAATCCCAGTTTAAGCACTACCTCCTCTAATCTCACTCTGATGACCACAGTCAGCAATGAATAACCGTTAGGGACATCACATAACACTTTGCTCACACTTTTCTTGTGCAATTATCATTTATTAGTGTATATTATGGTTTTCTTTGCATCTTAGCGCACTTTTAGACTCTAAGTCCTATACGATAGAGACTTTTATCAAATATTTTGGCTCTCTTAGGCTTAGCACAAAGGAAGTGTTTAGTCGATGTTTATTGAATACAGTTATTCACCTTCTGTCCCCCTCAGAACTATGTGCCTTGCATTTAGATTGTGCTCTAAAGAGATTTCAGAAAGGAAGGGAGAAAACAGGGGGAAAGGAAAGGGAATGAGGAAGAAAGATGATAGAAAAACATTTTTCCTTTTTAAATATGTTTTGCCTTCCGCAGGGCCACTCATGGTGATTGTAGAATACTGCAAGTTTGGAAACTTGTCAACTTACTTAAGAAGCAAGAGGGATGAATTTGTCCCCTACAAGGTATGGCAGGGGCTCAATGGAATTAACTAGCAATAATCTAAAATAAATAGAGAAACATAAATGAGGGATAAGTGGTACTTTTGCAGTTGAAATTCTGTGAGAAAATGATCAGATACAGAAAATTCCGGTATTGGGCTAGAAACTCCTCACATTCTTCACTGGATGCTCTAGACTTCCCTTTTCACTTTTAGGGAAAATAATTCTCAGGCTTTATTTAGGTGACATCAATTTACTGACCCATTTTAGATGGGAAAAAGACTGTTTTAGGAGTGACTAAGGAAAGGGAAGAACAGTTCCGGATTCTTCTCCCACCATCTCAGTCCTATTTAGCATCTCAGGGGAGGGTGCCAATTCCTTCCCAAAGAGCCTGAGAATGTTGGGAAGTGTGACAAAAAAAGAATTGGAGATGACAAATTATTCCTTCCTTTAAATAAAAAAAGAAAGAAAACTTTGGGAAATACCACCCATGGGTTAGAAGAATAGACTTTCTCAAACCATTTACCAAAATTACCACATGTCTACAAATCAACATCCATTTCTTCTCATGCAAAATATGCTTTTGTGATTTAGGTGCCTTTTTTAATGTCTGTGAATCACTGGTTGGAAATTCTGTCCTACATGGTGATTTAAACTTTTCTTTCCCAGACCAAAAGTTCACGGTTCCGACAGGGAAAGGACAACTATGTGGGGGAAATCCCTGTGGACCCTAAACGCCGATTGGACAGCATTACCAGTAGCCAGAGCTCAGCAAGTTCAGGGTTTGTGGAGGAGAAATCCCTCAGTGATGTGGAGGAGGAGGAAGGTAAACTGGCCATTGACTCCATTTTGCTTTTACTTATGTGCCTTTGGGGAAAGATAATGGGGAAGTTGCCTCCAGTAAAGAATCTAATTATAAACAGACCACTGGCCTTCTGGTGTACTTGGATTTCTGCCTCTCCTCAGCCTCACTAAAAATGTAGATGTGGAAGGAGGTAAGTTTATAAGCTGAGATGAGCTCTTCTCTAGCATCCCTTTCTGTTAGGGGGTTGGCAAAATGACCCTGTAGTTTTCATTCCGAACATGCCAGAATGAAAACTTTTGCCCTGGGAAGGAGACACATCCGTGGTAGTGCTGTGGTTGTTCTTTTGATCTAAGGAATCAGGTTATTCTTATGGCTTTTAAGAGAGGGAGGCTTCTAGTTAGAAGGTTCAGCTCAACATCAACCCAGCATCATCTCAGATGACCCAAGTCCGTAGTCTGTATTTCCAAATGATCAAATAATTGACATGAGTTAAGAGGGTACGTGGGAGAAGTGGATAGAAAGCTGACAACTGAGTTTAAGAAAACTGGAATTTAAGTCCTGTTTCCGACACATAATATTAGTCTTGGAATTTTTCAATGTTCCATCAAACTCACAAAGACTACACAAGTTGCGAAAACGTGGCCATTTTCAGTGTTGGAGGGAGTTTCCATGCCAGAGTCCTCCACACTGATAAAATCACAGCTTTTTGGATTGCATATGCAAAATTCATTAGAAAAGTACTCGTCTCTGAGGTTTTTTGACCAGAGACACCTCACCTGGGAGAATGAGAGGGGAGCTCCAACTTTTCTTCTTTAGGAATAAAGAACCTTGGGAGCATACTAGAAATTCTTTGGGGCTGGGAGGGAGGGGTTTGCATAGAAAGGAAGTGCTATGAGAAATGTTGGTGATTGATGGATGACTCAGATCTGACTCCTTTCCCTCTAGGAAATAAAGTGCTAACAATACTAGGCTAGGGCTTACCCTAGAGATAAACAAGGAAGAGATAGGAGGACTGCCCCAACATATCGATTTAAATGGCTTTAGAAGCCCCCAAAGTGCCATATAAATATTAGTTGTCTTAATTATTATTCTTTTATGTGCCCAAACTTAATGGCACTCTCTCTGGAGTTTCCTGGCATCCATTTCTTTATGAGACTCCCTTTGTTTTTGATATCTCTTGTAGAATCGATGAGGAGGAAACAAATAATTTGGGGCACAATGTGGTAACAGGGAAAGAATATTTATCCAGGAGTCAGGAGAGCTGGGTTCTAATTCTTAGCTTAACTGATAAATATCTCTGTGGCCAAAAGCAGGTCATTTTCACTTTTTGGCTTCAATTTCCCTATCTTCAAAAGGAAGTGGTTGAATTACATGATTTCTGTGGTCCTTCCCAGGTCCAAAATTCTATAGGATTCAAAGTCTAACAAACCTCTAGGAACATACATTATCATGGAGCTCCTTTGAAATATCTATAAATAAGTAAGGGATATCATGCCCATTTCCATCAATCAATCAGCAACCATTTATTAAGTTCTAAGGAGTGTCAGTCACTGTGTTATGCACCAAGATACAAAGAAAAGAAAGAGAAAAAGTTCCTGTCTTCAGGGAGCTTACATTCCATGATCAGAAAACTGTGTGGTTTATACAAAATAGATACAAGGTGATTTTGATGGGGAATACACTAGCAGCTAAGTTAGGAAGAATTTGATGTAAAGGTAACACTATGTGAGTTTTAAAGAGGACTAGAAATGATAAGGGGCAGAGGTGAGGAGAATAGGAATTAGCCAGTACAAAGGCAGGTAGGTGGGAAATGGAGTGTTTATATGAGAAACAGTACCAGTTTAACAGGACTACAGGAAATGCAGAGCGATGTGTAACTAAGTTAAGTTGGGATGAGGTTGTGAAGGACTTCAAGAACCAAATGGAGGAGTTTATATTTGATTTTAGAGGTGGTAGGCAGTCACTGGAGTTTATTCAGCAGGGGAATGACATGCTCAGACCTGAGATTTGGGTAAATCACTCTGGCAACTGTGCAGAGGGTAGATTTGAATGGGACAAGAAGCAGGAGGAAGATCATTTGAGAGGTTATTACAATAGTCCAGGAGAGTGGTTTTGCATGCAGAGAGAAGGGGATAGAGATGAGAAATAGGGTAGAAATAAAAATGGTAGCAAGACTTGGCAACTAATAGATATGTAAGGGGAATAAGAGTGAGAAGCCAAGGATGTCACCAAGCTTGAGAACCCAGTGACTAGAAAGATAGTGATACCCGCAGCAGTATCAGAAAAGTTCAGAAGAGGAATAGTTTGGAAGCAAGGGAGAGACAGTGAGTCCTCTTTGGACATGCTAAAATGGAGATGCCTGTGGAGCATCCAGTTGCAAGGGTCTAGTAGTTGATGATGTGATTCTGGAGTCAGTATAGAAAATAAATATTTGAGAGTTATCTGGTAGACATGATCATGAATGCCAGGGGAACTCATGAGGGTACCAAGTAAGGTACTGTGGACAGAAGAGAAGGGATTCCAGAACAGATATTGGGGGAACAACCACAGTTTCAGGGCACAGTCTGGATAATAATTCAGTAAAGGATTCTGAGAAGGAATGTTCATAAAAGCAGGAGGAGAATCAGGAGAGAACAGTGTCCTAAAAGCCTAGAGAAGAGACAAAACCCAGGAGGGGAAGGGTGGTTAAGGAATCAAGAAGGATAAAGACAAAAGGCCATCAGATTTGGAAATTAAGAAATCCTTGGGAATTTGGAAGAGGGCAGTTCTGTCAGTAACTCGGTTTTCTATGCATTCTCTTCTTTCCTTGGGTATCTCTGAAAGATATCTTGGGTATCTGTCCCCTTTTATTAAAGGGGACATTCTAAGGACAGATTGATTTTGGCTGTCTCTAGAAGAGGTATCATTGCCAGGCCCCTACTATTTTCATCTCTTAAAGTTTAGGAGCAGCACTTGGGAGTAGTGCATTGTGGTTTTTAATTTTCACTTATACCCATTTACAATAAACCACAATAGAATTAATTATCTGAACTCATCCCTTGCTTGAAGTTTAGGGCTGCTGAATGGTTCTTTTGAAGGAGGAGACCCACTCTTAGACCTTAACTGAAAAACTTTACTCTAGTTTTTCTAAAAATAAGAAAGAGAAAGCAAATATTATTGTGGTCATTTTCCTTTTGTCTTTAGGAGATTCTCTCTTATTCCTTTAGCTTTTCTCTTACACAGCCCTAGAGAGAACAAATTTCATAAGCCAAGATGGTATTGGTTTATTTTTAGACTTCTCGATAGGATGTATTGTTTATCACTCTGGACACAGAAACAACAGGAAAGTATCCAAAGTAATAAACTACCAGAAAAAAAAGTTATTCCCAAACTCCCTATTCCTTATTCCAATCTTCCCTCTCACCTCTCTTCCAGCTTCCAAAATATGAGAACATATTATTAATTCCATACTCTACCCTGAGGACACAAGAAGGATAATGTAATTCATTCTAAGAACGACTGCTGCTTTTAATTCTTTGAGTGTAATTTTCAGGGCATGAAGTTATTATTATCGCCCTAATAATCTGGGGAGGAAGAGTACTGTTCATTGACCACCATCATCTGTCTTTCCAAACAGCTGCTGAAGACCTGTGCAAGAACCCTTTAAGCTTGGAACACCTCATCTGTTACAGTTTCCAGGTGGCCAAGGGCATGGAGTTTTTGGCATCACGAAAAGTAAGCCACATCATTGGGGCACCAGGACCAATTAGGCCAAGTGTGCCATAACCACAACAGCAGTAGTAGTGGTTGTAAGTGGGGTGGTAGTGGTGGTAGAGGTCATGATAGTCATGATGGTGGTGGTAGTAGTGATGATGGTGGTGATGGGGTAGTGGTGGTAAATTAGTGGTAGTAGTAGTAGTAGTAATAGTAGCTGTTTTTGCTCAGACCTATGGTTAGGGAACTTCTCGTGAGGAAATTTCCTCTACCACTGCAGATAAGTTAAATAGCTATGACTTATCATCTTAGGACAGGTCCACTTAACCTGGAGCCCAAAGGACCTAAAGGGTTCTGTAGATAGATTTGGAGGAGAGGGGGAAGATGGGATGGTTCATGAACTTGGATGGGGAAAAGACCTCATATTAATTTTTACTATCTTCTAACTGAATTTTAGCCTTTCCTTCAATCGTTTAAAAACATTTTTCTTTGAAGTAGCATATGGGCTTCCCCTGAGAGTCAAAGGAGCCCCAAACCCAAAAAAGGACCCCCATCTTAGAGAGTTTTCTGGGGGGAAAAGAAATTCAGTGCTATGCCCAGGGTCACACAATATGGGACTTCAATGCATGCTTTCCTGATTCCAAGGCCAGTTCTCTATTCACTATTTCTACATATTTACTCACCCTACTAAATAAAAAATGAAGAGGTGCCAAGTATTCTATTTATAGCCTGTAATTTATTCTTGAGTCTTAACAACTCTGAAAGAAAAAATGAATAAGGAAAGGGGCTTGACTTGGAATGTGGTTTCACTAGACATCAAGGACTTTGGGGGGCTATTTTTAATTTCTCTACAGTCAATACTACCTTCAAAAAGCATTTATTTGTAGTATAATTAAAAACTAGGAAGGACAGATTTTAAGATGAGAGATTAAAAGAGCTAAAATTAGAAATCCAGGCTAAACAATGACTGAAGTGGGAACGTGCTAGTTTACAAATATCCAAAACAGAGAGAGTCATTGGTTGAAATCCTCTCTCTTGAAAAGACCACAAGGAATGCTTTAAAATTAAACAAAGGAAAAAATCAATTGAATATCAGGAAAAAATTGACGGCCACCAAAGTCTCTGACTACAGTTGTCTCCAAAGGGAATAAAGAGACTTAAGAATATATATTTTTTTACCTTTTCCACCCACATTCTCATGGATGAGGGATGAAATCTCTAACCCAATTTATTTTTCTAAAGTTTAAAATACTCCAGAGCCTTCTGATCCATTGCTTCAGACACTTCCTGCTAGGCAGCCCATGTTTTCTCCATGTCCTGGAGACGAGACAGGAAACTGGGTGTCTTGTGGGGTCCCTCTGAAGAGGAATAAGCTGTTCCCCTGGTCCCTTTGCCCTAGTGGAGGAACTGAAAGGTGTTTTTTTTTCTTTAAGACTGGAGAGGTCAAATTATCCAGGCTTCTTTTGGCTGCTAACAGGGAAAAGAGTGACCTCTGACTCCCTTGGCATCTGTATACTGCCAAGTATCAGGATAAATAAGGCAGCTCTTGAACTGACTGGCAGACTCTATCTATTCCTCAGATCCTTTGTTTTGTTCTATTCTTTTAGGAAGCACAATTGAAAGCTCTTCCAGCAGCAAAAATATTCTGTAGTAATTCAGAGTAGTGGGATTGTTAGGGTGACAATCTCTCTGACCTTATTATCTATGTACACATCTTTCTTGTGATCCTTTATTTATGGAACTTCTTTAAGGTATAATAATAATATACAAAATATGTAATAACATAACATATATTCTACAATAATAACATAATAATATTATTTATAAATCTAATATGTAAATATATTATAATATGTAATAATATAATTTATGTCACACTTTAAGGTCTACAAAGTTTCTCGCTTATATTATCTGGTATGATTCTCATGCTGACTGTTTGTAGGTTTTTTGTTTTGTTTTGTTTTTTACATATTGGTGAACCTGAAAGAGCATTAAGTAATCTGCCTAGGGTAACACAGTTATTAAATGTTCCAAGTAAGATTTGAACCCAAATCTTTCTGATATCAAGTCTAGGGCTCTTTCTAATATACCAGTTGCTTCCCACAGTCCTCAGTTTTTCTTTGAAAAAAAAAGAATCTTCTCTCTTCCTACATTTTCCTTCTGTTAAATTGAACAAGAACTATTCAGAGATATAGCTTTGCATAGAAGAGTATTGAACTGCGAGTCACAGAGATATACTGTATTAACTTTTGGAACTTAGTCAAATCAATTAACTTTCTTTAATTTCAATTTCCTCATCTGTAAAATGGGTGCAATAGTCATACCTAACTCGCAGTATGGGAACAGCTAGGTGGCACAGTGAGTAGAGCTCTGGGTCTAAAGTCAGGTAGATCTAAGTTCAAATCCTTCCTCAGACACTAGTGGAAACTGAACACATCAACCTAACTCTGTTGGCTTCAGTTTCCTTATTGGCAAAATGAATTGGATAAAGAAATGGCAAATTACTCCAGTATCTTTACTAAGAAAACCCCAAATGGGGTCACAAAGAGTCAGACAGCACTGAAATGACTGAACAACAAACAAATCTTTAAATGTTGGCTGTTATTTTGAATTCTTGAAGTTCCATCTTCCTTTCTACCAGCAGGGAAATAAAATTACAAATAAAAAAGCTAAAGTCACTCAAATCAAAAAATTAGATGATGATAAACACCAAATCAAGAGAAGTTCAAAATAGTGGATTGCCCTCAAGAAAAATTCAAAGCATAGTCAATGTGATTGTTTTTAGTGTATTAGGAATTTAACTTCTAACAGGTTACATTTAGCTTATTAGACCTCTCTGAGAGTGTACCACTTCAGGATGAAAGGAACTACTCTGGGAAACACCTTCGGTGGTCCACCAAAGCATCAATCAGTGGGTCAGTCGTGGGATAAAGAAACTGACTAGATGAGCCAATAAGGCTGGTATCTGATGCCTGTGCACTCATTCAGAAATAAATCCCACCCTGGTCTACCTGGAATGAAAACTGTTAGCTATATATGGTGCTTTGTGCTGAGAAAAGCAGCTAGCAGAGGGAAGGGGATGTGTGGATGTGACCAGAAACACATTCTTCATTGTGGCCAAAGTAAATCTATTTACATCTTAACCTGCTCTGCACCATCGTCATCATATAATTTGATTACCTAACTCCAAAGGCTTGGAGTGATGATTTAATAAGCAGATGTGTGGTTAGATTCCACTTATAAATGCTCTCTCTTTCTCTTTTAATGTTGATAAAAACCGTTGACACTGCCCTTGGTAACCAGGCTCTTTTCTGATGTGAGACGTGAGGTGTATGGAATCACCTCCCCCCTCCAAAAAAGTCCCAGATTTTTATATGATTTGACCTCAGCCCGTGAGGTCCCAGCAGATGTAAAAGAGATCAGCTGTGCAGAGACAAGACCTAAAACACACATGCACATCCTTTCTTCTCATTGCAGTGTATCCACCGGGACTTAGCAGCTCGGAACATCCTCTTGGCAGAGAAAAACGTGGTCAAAATCTGTGACTTTGGCTTGGCCCGGGACATTTACAAAGACCCAGATTATGTCAGGAAAGGAGATGTAAGTTTGAAAGATGCATTCTCCCGCTGCAGCCAAGAGTGTTTCAGAAACAACAGAGATCTTTTTGCTTCTCTTCAGTGGTTCTCTAATTCTTATTCTTCTTCTGGTCTATAGGCTCGACTCCCTTTGAAATGGATGGCCCCTGAAACCATTTTTGATAGAGTATACACAATTCAGAGTGACGTGTGGTCCTTTGGAATTTTGCTCTGGGAAATATTTTCCTTAGGTAAGTCACTTCTTTTCAACCCATCTGGCCTCCAGATATGAAAGCCAAGAGATAGAAGCTAGTGGGACCAGTATGCCTTCTCCTTGTGTCTCCATTTTTACACTTCATTGGGCAAGACTCTATTTCATGCTTGAATGATAATAACTATAGGTGTGAACATGAATAATAATAACAATAATAATAGAAAGGTAAGATAATAGAAAGAATAATAATAACTTACAGTTGTACAGTATTTTATAAGAATTATCTCTTAGGGCACTAGAAAGAACTTTGGCTTTGGAACCAGAGGATCTAGTTTGAATCTCTGCCATATACTACCTGCATGACCTACGCCATGTAATCTCAGGTCTCTGAACCTCGTTTTGCTCATCTGTAAAATGAGACATTGGACTAGCTGGCTTCCAAGGTTACTTCCAACCCTAAATCTAATTCGTTTAACCTCTTTTGGTTTCAGTTTCCTCAACTACAAAATGGAGATAATAATAGCACCTTCCTCTGAGAATTTTTGAGAGGATCAAATTATATAAGATTAGTAAAGTACTTAGCACTATGCCTGGCATATAGTAAATAATTAATAATGCCCATTTCCTCCCTTCCTATGATCTTCTACAATAAAAAAAGACATACTTCTGTAACATTTTACATGCTTAAGTATGCATCAAACTTAAATGCTTAAAAAGTATTTTAAAATGCCTAAAATAGTGACAAAGCACTCACTTCACAATTAGTCTATGAGAAAGTTTGTGCAAATATCACTGCTTTTTTACAAAACAAGAATCAGAAATTCAGGTAGATACAGAACTTTAACAAACATCACTTTAGCATTAGATTCATTTTCAGTTGTGTTCACCTCTTTCATGATACCATTTAGAATTTTCTTGGCAAAGGTACTAGAGTAATTTGCCATTTCCTTCTCCATATCATTTTACAGATGAGGAAACTGAGGCCAATAGGGCTAAGTGAGTTGCCCAGGGTCCCACAGCTGACAAGTGTCTGAGGCCATATTTGAATTCAGGAAGAAGAGTCTTCCTGACTCCAGGGCTGGCACTCTATCCATTTTGCCACCTAGCTGCCCTGGGACTTGTATATAAATCCATTACGACACAGCTTTTCTATGTAGTAGGGAGGGTGAGAGGTAAAGAAATACAGAAATATCTCATTTACTTTTTCATCCCAGGTGCCTCCCCATATCCTGGAGTAAAAATTGATGAGGAATTTTGCAGAAGATTGAAAGAAGGAACTCGAATGAGAGCCCCTGAATATACTACCCCTGAAATGTAAGACTTCCTCAAAGATGGGCATTCCAGTGTTCTCCACAATTACAGTGCCCATTTCCCTTCCTCTTCATAAGTGGAATGGGCTCCCTTGAGAGGAGGCGGGGTTGGGTCAGGCTCCTCCTCATTGGAGGTCTTCAACCAGAGGTTGAATGACCCCTTGTTGGGTATATTTAGAGGGGATTCTTTATGATGTATGAGTTGAATTAGATGGCCTCTGAAGTCCCTTCTGACTCCAGAATTCAATAATTCTGTTGTCCTGTGTCTATCTTTTAAAGACCAGCTCAGGTCCTGCTTCTTCTACAAAGCCTTTCCTGATCACCTTTGCTCAAAGAGATCTCTCCTTCCTTTGATTTCAATAGCGTGTTTTGTCTACCATTTGTTTAAGCTATTATGTGCTACCTTTTGTGATTCCTTCTCTGGCTACAGCTCATCTGTCCTCTTAGAATGTCAATGAAGATCCTGACTCCTGCCCTTTTGGGTTTTCTATGGTGCCCAACACAATTTCTGTCATAAACTAAACATTCCAGAAAAACATGGTCATGCTCCATCCAGACAAAGAAGATCTGAGAATGTGATCCTCAGTATTCTTTTCTTCTAGGTACCAAACCATGCTAGACTGCTGGCATGGAGAGCCCAAGCAGAGACCTACATTTTCAGAACTCGTGGAGCATTTGGGGAATTTGCTGCAGGCCAGTGCTCAACAGGTGTGTAAAGCCCACAAGGGATATAAGCGATCCTAAATCAGTGTGTGTGTGTGTGTGTGTGTGTGTGTGTGTGTGTCCATAGCCTTAACCAAAATTGAGAATGAGACAGATTCTCTCAGGCTATAAGAAGTAAGTTGGTCCCTTTTGAAAGCTGATGTTCGTCTAAGACACAAGGGTACCAATTCATGAACTGATACAGAATTAACTCTAGATAATTCGAGTAAGAACAGTAGAAAGAACACTGTTAGAGACAGCGTGGTAATGATGTGTTTGAAAAATATTACTATTACTAGTACTAACATTTACATAGCACTTATATGTACCAGACACTGGTCTGATTCATTTATAAAATCATTTGGAATTATTATCTTTATAATTTTATAATTAAAATATAACCATAAGAAAGGTGAAGAAAATAATACATACTTTAAGATATATCTCATATGTAATTACATAAATATATCTGATATATAATTATCTCATATATTTACACAACAAGCCTGGAAGGTAGGTGCTGTTATTATCCCCATTTTATAAGTGAAAGAACTAGGCAATGAGAAGTTAAGTGGCATTCCCAAGGTCACCCAGTCAATGTCAGAGACCGAATTTGAACTTGAGTTTTCCTGACTCCTAAGCCTTGTGCTCTAGCCACTGAGCCACCTAGCTAACATTTCTGTAATAATCATAATAGCTAACATTTATATATATATATAACAATTATAAAATCACTGAAAGGTGGGTGCTATTATTATCCCCAATTTATCTATGAAGAACTGGAGAAATAAATGACTGTTTAGGGTCACACAGCTAGTAAGTAAGTGCCTTAGGCAGGATTTGAACTCAGGCTGTCCTGTCTCCAGAACCTAGGT
Source organism: Gracilinanus agilis (assembly GCF_016433145.1). Taxonomy (NCBI): domain Eukaryota; kingdom Metazoa; phylum Chordata; class Mammalia; order Didelphimorphia; family Didelphidae; genus Gracilinanus; species Gracilinanus agilis. Next base: position 163,056,436 of record NC_058135.1, read on the forward strand.
TCACTGTCCATGGTACCACCTCATTGGCCTAGATTGAATTCTGGATCTGTATTTCGTGTATTAGGGCAAGTCTCTTCATTCGCCAAAGTTTTGGTTTTTGTCATCTTCAAAAAAGAGAGCTGGACTAAATAGAGTAAACCCAGCCTTTAAAGCCTGTAAAGTCATTTAACCCCTGGGTCTCTGTTTCCTCACCAGCAAAATGGGACTAGCAGGGGTAGCACTAGGTGACTATGGGCAGTTGTGAGAAAAACATATAAACTACTATAGAAATGTGAACTCCAGGGACTGACAGTGCTCATCCTCTTTCCAAATAAAGCCGGAGTAGCAGAGCCAAGATAGAGGCTGAGTAGCAGCGAAAACCTGAAGCGTTCTAAGCATCTTTCCAAACCAACCTTAAAATGGCATCCCAAATTAAGCCTGAATCCAGGGTATCAAATCTGTTGGAAACATATATACTTATTTTAAAAAACAGTTTTTTATTGCTACTTTGGTTTTTGCATGGGCTGGGTTTCCCTCGATCCCTCTCCCTCCCCTTCAGAGAGCCATCCCTACACAAAGTCCCTTAAGGTGTGAAAGAAAGCAGAAAGGTTCTTCTGCCCTCTTTCCTTCTCTCTCCTCTGGCCAGAACATGCTTAAGCAATGGAAAAATCCATGATTCTCACCCTCCTTCTAAGCTCGAAGATCTCACAGCCTCATGATTCTACAATCTCTGTGAATCTATCTGAGGATTTTTTTTTTGGTCTTCCTCAGGAATTCCCTGAGACTTGCGGGGGGCTTCCAAGAGTTAGTGGCTCTTATCATCAAAGAGTCCGCTCTGTCCCCCAAACAATATGTCCTGCTAAGATGGAGCCTTGTTAACCTCCAGTTCTGTCTTTTGTGAAGCACTAAAGGTAGATGACTCAAGACCAGCACCTTTTTTTTTAACAATAAATTCTTTAAGTTGCTTTTTGTATTTCTTGATTAAAGAACTGCAATTTTTTTCTTCTCAAATGACCTTTCTATCTGTCCCTTTGATCATTCTTCCTGCTTTTTTTTTTCTGAATTCTCTTTCATTGCTCCATAGTCTTCTTAAATAAAGCATAAAGGCTAAACCTGAATTCAGTACTCTCCAAAGGATGTGATCAATGTGGAGAGTCATCAAATTCATGCCCCTATTAGGAAGTCCCTACTATGTGCAGTGAACAGGGTGATCTATGAAGGAATTACCTCTCATTTCTTGCATATGATTCCTTCATGTCCCAGGATCATGTTAGTTTTCTTAAATGGTAGCTAGGTAGTACATTGGTAGAGCACCAGTCCTAGAAGATCTGCATTCAAATCCAGCCCCAAACACATACTAGTTATGTGACCCTGGGCAAATCACTTCACCCTGTTTGCCTCAGTTTCTTCATCTGTAAAATGAGCTGAAGAAGCAAATGGCACACCACTCAAGTAACTTTGCTAAGAAAATTCCAAATGTGTTTTGGTTTTATAAGATTATTCACTTATAAAAATGAATAATATGGAAATATATTTTTGCATGATAATACATGTATAACCCAGATTGAATCACCTGCAGGCACCCAGAGGGGGAAGGTAAGGGAAGGAGGGAGAGAAGTTCAATCATATAACATAGGAAAATCAGTGTGGAAATCTGTTATTACATGCAATTGATAAAAATAAATAAAAGAAATGAGAAAAAAAAGAAAACCCCAAATGTGGTCATAAAGAGTCAGACATGATTGAAATGACTGACCAACAATAACAAAGCATTGCTTTGCAGAATAATATTCTACTTGTGCTCCATTATGACCCCCAGTTCTTTTTCTGATATTCTTGTGCCTGGGCAACCTGTCCCCACCTGATTTCTCTGTATGCATGTGTCAGTACCATACTACCATGTAATTATCCATACTGTAAATAATCCCGATTTTGACAGATCGCTTAATTGTATCTTTCTAAGTTTTACATTCTGCTGCCAGAGCAATATCCTCTTAGCCAAGGGAGCCACTATGGCTTTGTTGTGTGTGTTTGTTTTTTTAATTTGTAAAAAGGATTTTAATGCACAGAATCCATAACAATAACATTCCTCTTTGTCTATATTGTTACAGGATGGTAAAGACTACATTGTCCTTCCTATATCAGAATCGTTGAGCATGGAAGAGGATTCTGGACTCTCTTTGCCAACCTCACCTGTTTCCTGTATGGAAGAAGAGGAAGTGTGTGATCCTAAATTCCATTATGACAACACAGCAGGAATTAGGTACAGTATACGGTGACTATCCCACTGGGGCCTCCGGACAATCCTGGGGGGCATGGGGAAAATGAAAGGAAGACCTTTCAGCTGCTGCATTCCGTTTCCAAGTTCCCACATTTAACCTTGGCCATGGGGCTAATAATAAAGCAGGAGTACCTCTTTAAGAAGGCCTTTGTAGGCTCCTGCAAGTCTCTAATTCCTGTTTCAGCCTTGGGTCTTTGTCCCCTTCCAGCATCCCAGCCCCTGCAGCTGCAACAGCTGGAATGTCACTGTTGGCTGGTCGCTGGGAAAAGAGACTGGCTCAGAAAGAAAACTGTATTTTTCTTATCACCTCATATTTTGGTGAATACATCAGTGGGTGTCTAGATTGTAAAAACTTCTCTAGAGGAGACCCCCCCACTAGAATACTGGGGAGAAGAATCTTGAACTGGAAGGGGCTTCTCATATCCTCTCAAGCCTTCCCCAGTCTGATTTTTAGCATCTATATTTTTATATTCTGTGTTATTTGCCCATGTACATTTTTTTGTTGTTTAGTCATTTTCACTTGTGTCTGTCTCTTTGTGACCCCATTTGAGGTTTTCTTGGCAAAGATATTGGAGTGATTTGCCATTTCCTTCTCCATATACATGTATGTATACATATATATTTATATAGCTTTAAATTCCATGTATATGTATATATCCAGTTGTACATACATATAGACACACACCAATAGACATTTGTTTGTTTCTCTATTGATTCATGGACTGGTCCTGTAATTTCATTGATTTAGGAGCCTGTGATTATGGAGGAACTTTTACCAGTGCAGAGAGATGTCTTCTCTGAAACTTTGAGTCTTAAGAGAGTTTCTCGGCTCACTGAAAGACCATTAGATTTTTTCACGGCTGTGGGGATATTTTCCCTCTTTAATTTCTATCACCAAAAGGAATGAGAATCAAGCTTACTGTTTCTCAGCTTAGTGTGCTGTTTTGCATATGGTCCTGCAATAGAAAGGAAGTCACATTTGAGGGGAAGCGCCGAATGTGCTGTTGGTTGGTTGAATCTAAAATGGGGCTGCTAACAGTTATGTACAGAATCATGGAAAAATGTGATATGGCAGTTTCCAAGCAGACCTGGCTCTTATTTTCTGCCTGAAGGCTGTCTTATGTTCTTTCCAACCCAGCCTTCCTGTTAAAAGACAAAAGGAAATCAAATCCTTCAAGAAGATCTTCCCTCTATATCCCAATCCCCGGCTATGTACCTTTTTCTTTCTTCTTTTTTAAAAAAAAACCCACAAACTCCACTAGCAACTTTGAAACCTTCTGGGTGGAAATAATACAAAACCAAAACCAGCTGTAACTCAGCAGAGTTCATTGGGACATAAGGAAGAGTTGATAAATTAGGTCTTGATTCTTCTCTCCCAGCTTTATCTAGATGAGGGCTGGGAGGGGAAGAGAGATGACTCCAGGGCAGTCTGATTTATAACTGGCAACTTTCCTCTTTCGGGCGGATACCCTAACTAGGCAGGAGGCTACCCAGTGAGAGGGTAGTCTTAGGATGGCAAGAGTCAGGGCAGTGCCCATTCATTAATGAGCACACTGTAAATGGAGACAAGGAAACTTCAGTTTCTTTGCTGCATTTCCTGGTGCTTCACTATGACTTACAGGTGTTTCCTCTGCCCTAGTGTATCACTGAACTGTTGGACATTATTTGGAAAAAGAGATACTAGAAGATGCCTTAAAACAAGAACAACAGTTCAAGAAAGGAGTTCCATAAAGGCAGGAAATAGAACCAAAAGGGCCTGATTACTTAGCTTGCTGCTGTTTTCTTTAGTCCAGCTTTCGACCTCAGAAATACAACCCCAAGAAACAGAGACTCATCCAGACCACTTGGTTCTTATTATACTTTTAAATGTATGTCGCAGGAAATTAAACCTCTAGCATTTGCTAGGAGAAGATGTCTCTCTGTTTGCGTTGGGAGGGGGTTTTCCTTCTTTTGTTACAAAGGATGTTTTGAAGGTCATTATTAGCCTTGTGGTTAAAAGATAATGAACTTAAATATTACCTATGGCATCAACAGTCAAGGAAACCACCCCTAAAATACAAATATTTGTTCTTCTACAGTCAGTATCTGCAAAGTAGCAAGAGGAAAAGCCGATCCGTGAGTGTAAAAACATTTGAAGATATCCCGTTGGAACCAGAAATAAAAGTAATCCCAGATGTAAGTATAGCTTTTAAAAACAGCTTTAATCAATAATACATGAGATGCAATTTCAGGTAGATAAATATTGGTTTAAGTATTCATATCCTGGGACCCCACTGTCCTTGGACTCCATAAGATATAGGGAGGTCTGATAATGGGGGATAACCTTATAATTGTTTCTTCACTTATTAAGCCCCCTTGTCAGGGATATAAGACAGATTAGCCAGTGTTATTCAGAATTCTAGTGTGGATCTTAAAATTAATATACAAGGACTAAGTATTGTATTTTATAAATTTTTATTAATAATAAACTAACAAAAAAGCTAACTAAAAAGGTACTAACCCAGCCGCTTGTGAGAGCAAAAGAGATCTAGAGAGAGGAGCTACAGAACTTATAAAATAATAACATGACCACTCAAAGGTGGAGGTGCAGGAGAGATTAAAGGGAATTTTGGGAAATACTAAGGGACTTCTGGGGGATGAAATCAAAGGTTCGAAATCTCCATTTATACACTAGGACAGAGCAAGTAATACTTACTGAGCTACTTCTTCCCAATGGATTGGGGAATGTGCATATCTCAAGCAGAGGAACTTCTCTCTCCTTTGGCTGGGATGAGTGACTTCCTTGTATTAAAGTTTATACTCAGTACAAGAAGATCCCCTTTCCCCCAACCCACCAATACTCATACACATCAAACACACACACACACACACACACACACACACACACACACACACACACACACACGAACATGCACATATCCAAGGCTGGTGCCCAGCAAGATGGCTCTCCTGGCTCCTGGCTACGACTCTCTGATCTTGCTTTTAAAATGGTGTCCAAAGTGTAGGGGGCCTGGGTATATAGAGATGCCCACCCAGAGGAATGCCATCTCCACTTGGGAAAAGACTGGAGTAAACTGTAAGTCAGACCAGGCTCTGACTTCTGGGCTCCTGGAAGGTAGAATTGTCTGAGGAAAGGTGCAGAAGCTTAATATCCATCAATGGGGTGTCCGATAAAAGTTTCGACGTCATCAAACACTGGTTGGCGATTACCCTCAATGAATAGCTGCCATTTTGTTGTTTCCTAAAAGGACAACCAGACTGACAGTGGGATGGTTCTTGCTTCAGAAGAATTGAAGACACTGGAGGACAGATCCAAACTAGCTACACCATTTAGGTAAGGCTCTACCAGACAGAAAGACACATTTTGACAAGGAACTTGGTGAAAAATATTTCAATTTGAAGAAAATAATTGTTTAAGGACAAACACTCATTATATTGTTATTGTCTGTGCAAGTTAGCATACACTCACATGCTGATGGTCTAAGATAACTCCTACCAGGAAGTCAGACTTGGAACTTCAAAGGAATTGGGCAAACTCATATTTTATAAGTTTTCATGAGAATTCATATCTGGTAAAGGAACTCTTCATTTGTGATGTGCAGAAGCCTGGGTTACAAGATACTTCATCTCCTGGCTTCAGTCATTTTCCTGACTATCCCCTTTGCCTGGAATGTTCTTCCTGCTCTGCTCTGACTACTGACCTCTGTGGCTTCCCTTAAGTCCCAACTATAATCCTACTTTCTACAGGGAGCCTTTTTAATTCCAATACCCTCCTTCTATTATTTCCCATTTAGCCGTATGTAACTTGCTTTGTATAGATATTTGTTTGCAAGGTTTTCTTTCCCATTAGACAATAAGCTCCTTGAGGGCAGGGACTGCCTTTTTGTTTTTTTAACCTTTGCCTTCTGCCTTAGAATCGATACTAAGAAGTGATTCTAAGACAGAAAAGCAGTAAGAGCTAAGCAGTTGGGGTTAAGTGACTTGCCCAGGGTTGCACAATTAGGAAGTGTCTGAAGCCAGATATGAACTCAAGTCCTCCCAATGCCAGACCTGGTGCTCTTCCACAATGCTACCTAGCTGCCTGGCAGATCTTGTCTTTTGCCTCTTTTTATATACTAAGCCTTTAGTATAGTGCCTGGCACATAGTAGGTGCTTAGTAAATGGTTATTGGTTATTGATTCATTCATTCATAATGTCATAGGACTTTGAGATGGTAGGAACTTTAGAGGTTATCTTAGTTCAATTCCCTCATTTTGACTTGAGGAAACAAGCACAGAGAAAAAATTACAAATCCCACATTTGACACCCAATCCAATATTCATTTGCTTCATTGCCAGATGTGGGGATTACTGGGTAGAAGTAGGAAGAGAAGTGATTAGAAGTATGGATATGTTTGATGAGACTGTTTTAATCTTATTCAAATCTTTATGGTCATAAAGATTTTATTTAACCCACCCTTGAACTGTTGTATGATACATATGATAAATATGATAATTATGTATGCCATAATAAACTGTGCATATTACCCTGGGTGGATATGGTATACAAATGGGTTGAGACAATTATACATTAAAAACTGGTTGAGTTAATAATTATGTTTCAGGGGTGAGGGAAAAATTGATTTTAATTTACCTTTATACAGTTGAGTTCGAATATGTGTTCACTCTGTCCAGATGCACTCCACTTTAAGCACAGTGTTTAGCCAGAAATACGTACTGACAATAGGAGAATGCTGTTCTCTTTGCAAAATGTTCAAATGGTAAATAGTAAGCTAACGAAAGTACTTTAAATGTGATTCAAAGTAGAAAAATTTGACTTTGCATGTGGTTTTCAGTAAGCCAACTATGGTATCAAGTAGAATATTATTGGTTGAAATGGATACAAAAGGGACCATGCAAAGTACCATCATGGTGTCTTCAGGTGTAGGGGCAGCTGGATAGCTCAGTGGATTGAGAGTCTGGCCTAGAGACGGGAGGTCCTAGGTTCAAATCCGGCCTCAGACACTTCCCAGCTGGGTGACCCTGGGCAAGTCACTTGACCCCCATTGCCCACCCTTACCACTCTTCCACCTATGAGACAATACACAGAAGTTAAGGGTTTAAAAAAAATTTAGGAAAAAAAGATGTCTTCAGGTGGTGGCGATGAATTTAAAAGCCTCTTAAGTGTGGGTGCTTCTGGCACCGATGTAGTTTCACTAGGGGAGATGATGCTGAGCTCCGGAGAAGACTGCAGATAATAGATTTCTGGAACAATTTTGGATTGTACAATTTGGATTGTACAAATCTAGGTTCATACATGTACAGGCTCTATCCTTATGTAATATTTCCTGTATATAACTTGGCTGTCCAAATAATAGGAACAAACTGTAAATGACAGATGAAAGTACAATTCATCCCATTTTAATTCAACATTGTTTGTTTCTAAGTTTCAATATATCCACCATGTTTCATGAGTCCAACTCATTGAAGACATTTTCTAGTTGCTTCTGAATGATTCCTCTCCTCTGCAATGTTCCTCCAAAGAATGTGGTTTTGATGAGTCAATAGCAGTTCTGGCATGGCCTCAAGGGGCATATTGAAGGTTATTAATGCCTAAAGTTGCAAAAAGGAATTCATTAACATCATTTCTGTGCTTTCTCATCTCATCTCTGTGAGTGTAGGGGAAACACAAATAAACTCTCAGAGCTTCCCGATTTCTTTTAAGATCAGGAAAGAGCCCCCTAAGCTTGGACGATTATCTTATAAACAGCTGGTCAATCTTTAAGGCCATAAACATGTTCCATTGGCAGAAACCTTTGCGTCTCTATGGATAAATGTCTTTCATCTAATCTGGCTCTTGAAAGACTTGAGCCTGAATGAGAGGGCTTATCACTGACAACCAAATTCATGCTGGTACCTGAAAATAGCCCTTATTCCAAGCAACCTGATATGTTGATTAGCACCAGAGAGAGATAGGAATGGGTACCATTGCTCCCTAGGGAGATGACAGGCCCCTTGGGGCGAGGGTTATGAGCGAGGGAACAACCTCCATTTGATCTACTCATTTTGTCGTCATTTCTTCCACAGTGCATTAATGCCCAGTAAAAGCAAAGAGTCTGTGACATCTGAAGCTTCCAACCAGACCAGTGGCTACCAGTCAGGGTATCATTCTGATGATACAGACACCCCTGTTTACTCGAGTGAAGAGACAGAACTCTTAAAACCTGGGGAAAGTGAACCCCAGTCCTGCAGTGCACAAACACTTCAACCTGACTCTTGGATGCCGCTGAACTCACCTCCTGTTTAAAATCAAAGCGTTGCCTCCATCCCCCCACAACTGGAAACCACATGGATTGTCCTGGAGAGGCACTGCTCAAATATTGGAATGCTATTGTTTTCCTATCAAAGAGATAGCACCTATTTGATTCTTGTACCAAAAATTTAAAAAAAAAAAAAAAAAAAAAAAAAAAAAAGGAGGACCTCAGTTACCAGGAAGCCAGTGGAACAGTAATGAGTGACAAAGAATTTTGCTGGGAAGAAGTTGGTGACTCAACAATGAATGTTTTAAAGGCACGAATCTGCCTTGGCTTTATCTTCTCTCTTCATTCCTTTGTTCATTCACTTATTCCAAAAACATTTATGAAGCCTCTACTTTGTGGCCAGCTTTGGTCAGTACAAATGAAGTAGAAGAAATGGTCCCTGCCTTCAAGGAACTTGAAAATTAGTTGGGAAATCAAGATGCGACGTGGCCGGAATAATTCAAGGCATTTCAAGTGCCATAGAACTTTGGGAAAGGGAAATTTTATGGCGGATTGTGGTTAGTCTAGGGAGGTTTTATAGAAGAGATTGGTCTCAAGCTGAGCCTTAGAGGAAGCAGGCTGTATTTGGATAGGTAAAGAATTAGCCGGTAATATTCCGTCACTTTAAATGGATTTGGGAGCCCCTAAGGGGAGCTGACTGACAAGGAGCTGGGAGGGAGATGGACTGGGAAATGTGAAGACCTCAGATGAGGGTATTGTGATTAGTGGGTGGCGTGCTCTTTCCCAACTATGCTAAATGAGAGTCCCTGATGCTGTTTCCGACTATGCTAAATGAGAGCTCCTTCCGGTCCTTTATGTATTTCCAGGCCAAACGAACTCCAGGAAGGAAAAGATATGACTCTGGTTCCTTGTCTCCCAGGCTGATTCTTTATTCAGAACACCACAAAGAAAGGGAAACTTTCAGTCTAAAACTCCCAGCCATTTATAAGGCTTCCGAGCCAGAGTCCTTCGGGCTCTTGTTGGTCTTCCCTGAATGGAAAGCACATGTGGCTTTGTGGAACGTATTCTGTTAGGGGCTAAGCATCATTTGGCTCAAGGCAGCACCATGAAGAAAGAAATTTGTCTTTGCATTTCCCCCCAATATCTTAGTTATTTGGCCACTCCTGCTCCAGGAAATGGACTTGGGTTTGTTCATTGTTTGAAAAATTGTTAAGCCAAGCTTCCAAACGACATCTTTGTAGCCAGAGATCTAATAACATCCATTGTATATTTAGATTTTTAACCTATAAAGCTATTTCTACTGGTTTTCTGCCTTCCTCTCCCTTTTCTTAAAAAAAAAAGAAAAGAAAAATGTATTTTTTGTACTATAGTGTGAAATGCTGGGAACTTTGACTATAAAACATGATATGGCAATACAGTATTTATATAGCCTGTTTATGTAGAAACAAATGTAATATATTAAAATATGTTCTATATAATGAATTTTGTATTATTCACATTTCTATATCTGTGTTATGCAGCATGTCAAGGGAAATGATGCTTTTAGATATGGATGCCATTTTATTAAAAAAAAAAAAAAGATTTGTCCCTTTGCAAGGCTTCAGACTATACCTATTATTTGAAAATCCATTCATGCTATCTAATCTAATGCTACCACATTGAATTTCTACCTTTTTCAAATATATTATAATTCATGCTATTAGATGAACACGTCACTAATTCTGAGTAGAGGTACATCTTCGGGTCAGAAAGTCCTGGAGCTGGAAGGAACCTAGGAGGTTATCCAGTCCAACCTATACCCAAAGCACGAGTCTTCAACAAGTGGCCATTCCACATTCTGCTGGAAAATCTCCATTGTCAGAGGACTTCTTCCTTCTAAAGCAACTCATTCTATTTTTAGGTAGCTCTAATAGTTAGGAGTAGCTCTATTTAAAAGCAGACTTGGACACTTCCCAGCTGTGTGACCCTGGACAAGTCACTTGACCCCCATTGCCCACTCTTACCACTCTTCCATCAAGGAGCCAATACATAGAAGTTAAGGGACAGACTTGGGAGGCAAAGAGATTCTTCTTCCTTGAGGTCTTCAAGCTAAAGCTGAGTGACCACTTGTCATGTGTGCTGTAGAAGGAATTCTTTTTTAGATATTAGTTGGATCGTATAACCACTGAGGTCCCTTTCAAATCTGAAATCTTTTGATTCAATTGCTCTGAAAGAGGAAGAGAGGTAACAAAGACAACACCCGTCCTGAATTCGAAGGATATGGGCTTTAATCCTAATTTGGCTACCTACTTACTACCTATGTATGTGGAATGCAAAAATTAGAGACAGCTCCATCCCAAGATGGGCTATTTGTGCCTTATCAGTGGGAGAGCCTTCTGAGCTCATATTGGTCTGATCGACCACCTGTACATTGACTCTGACATAGAGATGTCACTTTGGCCCTCTTCGAGGAAAAAGGACAACAGTGGATCATATAACCTTAGGCAAGTCACTTCTGGGACTGAGTGTCTTTATCTATCAAATGACAATTGACCTAAGTGAGCTGAAGGTTCCATCTAGTTCTAAATGTCTGTGATGTGCATAAAGAAACAATCTGGGCCAAAAGGGAGGGGACAGTAATACAAATAGAGAGCATGCTTTAACAGTGGCTATTCTCTTTGACTAGAATACAAACTTTTAACTCCCTATTCTCTTACTCTGCTGGCTTCCTCTGTGTACAGGAGTCCATTTAGTTGCTAAGAATTGGGTTTTTGACTGAAATAAGTTCACAACTCAAAGGAATGGATGAGATTTGACTGTGGGCCAACTATAGAAGTCCTGGGTCCTCTTCACCCTTTGAAATAGCATATGAGCATGAAACTTAAATCCCTTCCCAGTGCCTCCCTTCCCTTAACAATATAGAGCTGCTAACACTGATCTCTCTTCTTAGGAGGAGTGTGAAACTTAGCAAAGTTATAGATTAGAAAACTGGAACTCTTGGCAGGGTAGATATAATCAGGGTTTGAACCTAGATTCTCTGACTCCAAAGCTAATGATCTTTCACTGCTTTCCGATCTGTGTCATACTTTCTTTCCTAGACTATAAGCTCTTACAGGACAGTCATAAAAAGCAAATCATGTCTTGAGCATTTGAGGGAACCTTAGAAACCCAACTGCCTCATCTTACAAAAACTGAAGTTCAGTGAATTGAGTGCCTAGGGTCACACAAGTGCCCCATACATGGAGAGTTGTTGCCCACCTCCCGCTCCAGTGGGATTCTGCCCCAGGACCATTTCCAATGCCAGGCTGCCATCTGCTGTGCAGAAACTAAGGCAGAAACCCTGTCTTCTGACCCCATATTTATCTCCCTCTACTTCTACCTGCCATGAAGTAGACCTCTTTGGATCTCATAGAACCCAGCATCACCATCTTCACAAACAGTATAATATCATAGCTCCCTTGATGAACTCCTCTCCAACTGCTACAACTCTGCCTGGGCTCACTACTTAGTGATATTCCCATGTCCCATTGTTCTTGACCCTCTGATTGCTCATACTCTCCATGCTGGAATTGCTGCTCCTTCAAGCCCATCTTTCTTAACCCATCCCCATACACACACAAAAAAAATCCCACTCCAGACTGTCAGACTCTATCACTGACCTCTGAGATGTTTTTGTTGTTTTTTTTCATAATGAAAAAACTCTTTCATCTTAAACTTTCTTACTTCGTACATCTTTTGGCCATCACTGAGACCTGGTTCTTTCCTGGCACTGCTTCCCTTGCCATTCTTTCCAGTACTGGCTTCACTTTCTCTTGTAAGCTCTACCTCACTGGGCATACATAGGGAGGGAATCAACCTTGCTCCCCATTGCCACTCCCAGTTCCTCCCTAAAACCATCTTCACTAAGCTACTTCTCTTCCTTTGAAATTCATCATATCCAAATTTATCACTCAATCTGAATGCTAGCAACAGTTATCTTTAGGTCCTCTCCTCCCCCCAGGATGTCCTCTTTTCTTCTTCAATGAGGTCAGTGCCTACCTCAAAGACTTCTTTCTTTCCCAAACTCCAAAGTTGCTTTTTATGATCATAGTCTTTTATCATTCCATCTTTCTTTCTGCCTTTTGCCCCCAGATGCTTTTCTCCATCTTCATCTTGACTACCAAATGCGTCTACCCTTTGGTTCCTTCCGAGACATCACATCAGTTTTGTTTTCACCATCCTTCTTTCCCTATTTTAATCACATAGTGAACAAATTCAACCCTCCATTATCTTCCACCTTTTGATTCTCATGCCTCCTTGTCCTATTGCCAGTCATGCCTTGCCAAGCCCCATCTCTTCCTCCTTTCCTTCAGCTCACACAATATTGAAGTTGGAGGAAATCATGGATTTCTTGCACCTTACTCCCCTACATGTTCTCTATGATCCAGCTCCACTTGTCAACTTCCTATTCCTCACATAGCATGCGTTCCATCTTCTGATTCCATGACTTTGTACCAGCCAGCTCTGATGCCTGGGATGTTCTGCCCTTTCATTTCTACCTCTTAACGTCCCTGGTTTCCTAGAAGATTCAGTTTAAAATCTACCTTCTATAGAAGACCTAAACCAATCCCCCTAATGGTGAATGACTTCTTGCAGATTAATTTCCATCCATCCATTTACTCTGTAAATACCTGGTATTTAGCTAGTCGTTGGCATGCCATCTCCACCATTAGAATGCTTGTTTCTAGAGGGCAGGGACTGGATTTTTTGTTTTGTTTTGTTTTTGTCTCTCTTTGTAGCTCCAAAGAGTGCCCGAAACATAATATATAGTTAATAAATGCTTATTGACTGATAAGGAGTAAGGATCTGGGGTCAGATTTAAATCCAAGCCCTCTGATTACTGAAACAATCAATGCTCTGCTCATTGAACCATTAGGTTTGAAAGCTAGAAGGAACCTTAAAGATTATCTCAACACACACACCCATTTTACAGATGAAGAAAACTCAGGGTGAGAGAGGTTGTGTCTTGTCCAAGATCATATAAGAACCCAGGTTCCCTGACTCCAATTTTACTCTTTCCACTGCATTATGACAGCTCATTTTTAATCTTCGTAGTTCTATCATGCACAGTTTCATTGAGCAGAATTGTTTTTGAGTTGAGTGAACACAAAGTGTCAGGGTTTCCGTATCACCTTCCCCTTTTAGCCACTAAGTGGCACAGTGGCTAGAGTGTCGATCCTGGAATCAGGAAGATCTGAGTTCAAATTCCTAGCTGTAGTCCCTGGGCAAGTCACTTAACCTCTGCCTGCATCTGTTTCCTCACTATAAAATGAGGATAATGACAGCACTTACCTCGCAGGGTTGTTGTGAGGATCAAATGAGAGAACATTTATGAAGTGCCTAGTACATAATACTAAGTGTCTGAGGACATAGTATCTTTCGTAGTAGATGCCATGCAAATGCTTATTCTCTCCCCTTCCTCTTCCCCATCCATAAACATTCATTAAATACCTACTATGTGCCAGGCACTAGGTTAAGCATTGGGAGACGTAAAAGAGAGGCAAAAGGCAGTCCCGTCTTTGCACGAGCTTACAATCTAATGAAGAAGATCATATACAAACAAATATATTATAGAGGAAAAATAGGAGATAGTTAACAGAGAGAAGGCACTAGATTGAAGAGTGTTGGGGAAGGCTCCCAGGAAAAGATGGGATTTTAATTGGGACTTAAAGGAAGCCGGGGTGGGGGTGGGTGGGAGGGGGGAAGGTCAGTAGTCAGAGCAGAGGAGGGAGAGCATGCCAGGAATGGGGGACAACCAGAGAGAACTCCCAAAGCCATGAGATGGAGTGTCTTGTTCATGAGACAACCAGGAGGCCAGTGTTACTGGATTAAAGAGTATGAATCTGCAAGCAAAGGAAGATTGGAAAGGGAGGAGGGGGCTAGGTTATAAAGGGCTTTGAATACCAAATAAAATTTGATATTTGCTCCTGGAGGCAATAGGGAGCCACTGGAAATTATTGGTGGAAGTGGGGGGGTGGGGGAAGAAACCTTTGCTTTAGGAAAATCACTCTCTAATTAGAGCAACCAGCATCATAGAAAGAAGCTGCTCAGGATCCCAGGAGATCCACAGATAAGAGAGGTCAGGGACCAGGGATCAGTCCAGATTTACCCTGGTCTCTTTCTTTGCCCAAGATGTGGGCAGTCAGGCAGACTAACTGAGGACCCTGTGTGGGTGCTGTCCATCTCCAGTTCCTCTGGCCATGACAGGTTTATGAGGGATGCAAGACAGCTTAGGCAAATGCCCCCCTGTCTCCCTTGGCTTTGGGCTCCCCTCTGCCTGCTTGCCCTGTTCCAAGTCAGGCAGCAGGCCTTGCCCCCCCTCCCCTTTGCATTTCAGACTGATTAGGTCCCAGAAGGCTTCCCTGGGGTCATTTGGAAACTTAGCAGGGCTTCTCCAACATATGGTGCTGATAAGGATCTCACCGTTTGAGATAAGGAGCTGTTTAATGGAATCTGAGGAAGCTGGGGTTTTGTTGCCATAAAGCTGTACAATGTAAAGCATGATCCCGACACAGATGTAATTAACTGTTAAGCATATTAGGTGCCTGAGGAAGGGTGTTCTGTAGCTCATAAATTACCAGCAGGCTACCTTTAGGGAGGGAGGAAGGGGGCAGGTATCTCTGGCTTCCAGCTGCTCGCAATGACAGCTTAGGATGAATAAGGAGGCTGAGTTAGGGTTCACTTTCATCAAGTCTCCCCCCCCCCCCAAACTGGACCCAGGGAGCCACAGAACTACCCCAGAGGCTTTGCCCATTCCACTTCATTTGTTTTCTCCATGGAGGAGGAGGGGGCAAAGAACAGGGGAAAAGATGTCACCGGGGCTCTGAAAAACAAAAGCTTAGGACCGTAGATTTCGAGTTGGAAAGGACCCTAGAGCTCATCTTGTACAAGTCCCTCACTTCATGGAAAAGGAAACAGGGAGGTTAAGTCATCTGTCCACAGTCACACAGCTAGTAAGGAGCATTAGCCAGAATTTGAACCCAAGTTCCTGTGACTCTAGCCCAAACTAATGGACGTTTATTGATTAGAGGTGTGCATCTATATTATGTTTTCATTAAAAGTGCTGCTAAAATATTTTTCCCGTCTATAGGACTTTTCTTTCTGTCTTTGACCTTTTCAACAAAGATGCCTGGCAATGGGAAGTCTGGGTCAAAGGGTATTGACAAGTTAATCACTTTCTTAATAAAGGGCTAAGTTATATTCCAAAATAACTGGACCAGTTGTTAACTTTACCAACAGTACACTGGTGTGTCTTTCTGCAGCCCCTCCAACACGAATTATTCTTTTCTTTTGTCATCTTTGCAAATTTACCGGATCTGAGATAAAAGCTTTGAGTTATTTTTATTTCATTTCTCTTATTATTTAGTGGTTTGGGCCAATCATCCATATGCTAGTTAATCACTTTTTAAATTTTTGATCATTGTAGAATGGTTATGGTCTTAGATATTTTTAATCAACTCCTAATCTGATAAATCTCATATATCAGATTCTTGTTAGAGAATTGATTAAAAAAAAATTTCTCCCAGTTGGCCATTTTACTTTGTATCCTAGCTGCATTGATTTTGTCAGTGTAAAGACTTTTAAATTTCATATAATTGAAATTATCTATCTATCTTTTTTACTGTCTATCATATTTTTGACTAAGAATTCTCCCGCTAGCTGTATTTTTTATGACATGAGCTTTAATATTTTTGTCGTATGTTGAATTTATTTTGATATATAGTATAAAATGTTGGTC
Organism: Gracilinanus agilis; assembly: GCF_016433145.1. Taxonomy (NCBI): domain Eukaryota; kingdom Metazoa; phylum Chordata; class Mammalia; order Didelphimorphia; family Didelphidae; genus Gracilinanus; species Gracilinanus agilis. Next base: position 163,072,690 of record NC_058135.1, read on the forward strand.
TAAACCTAATTTCTGTGCAAATATTTTCTAGTTTTCCCAGAAATTCTTTCAACGAGCATTTGTGACATATCTATTATATGCTAGGAACTGGGCTAAATATTGAAGATAGACAAAAAAAATAATAAAACCAGCGTCTCCACCCTAAGGACTCTAATTTTCTTGGAATTGTTACATGATTCTTATTATTAGGAAGTTCTACCTTACTCTGAACCAAAATCTGTTTGCAACTTCATCCAATGATCTTAGTTCTTCCTTCTGAGGCTAAGCAGAATCAATCTGATCCTTTGGCCATACAACAACCACCCTCACCATTCTTCCAGCATCCCTAAAGCATTCATCACAAAGACTTTTTTGGAGGAGTTTTGCTTTAAATTTTGTAAAACTCTTACTTTCTGTTTTAGTAACAACTCTAAGAAGGGCAAGGGCTAGGTAAATGGGGTTTAGTAACCTGCCCAGGGTTGCACAGTTAGGAAGTGTCTGAGGCCAGGTCCTCCTTACTTGAGGCTTGGCACTCTATCCCCCAAGCCACCCAGCTGCCTCTTCGCTTTAATTTTTAATTTTTTGTCTTGGAGGGTTGGAGCTGAGAAGAGAATCCAATATTGTGTTACATAACCCAAGTGTCTAATACTTTTGGTTTTACCATATTCCTATTTAATGCATTTACGGATAAAATTCACTATGATCTTGAAGATTATAGGATAAGATAATCTACTGGATCTGGAAAAATGAGTGACTGGTGAGGGGCAGCTAGGTAGCTCAGTGGATAGAAAGCCAGGCCTGGACATAGAAGGTTCTGTGAGCCTTGGCAAGTCACTTAATCCTCATTGCCTAGCCCTTTACCACTCTTCTGCCTTGGAATCAATAATTAGTATTGGTCCTAAGATAGAAGGTAAGAGTTTTAAAAAACAGTAATAGTGGCTTGTTGGGAGGCAGCTAGAACCAATGATTTAAATAAAATGGTAGACAGGTACTCCTAGACTGAGTCCAAATGTCAGAGGGATGTGTGGGAATGTTGCAGGATTGATGGTTTGCTTGGAGAACGCATCCCTCCCCTTCCTCATGTATGAAAGGGTAGCATGTCACAAATGGGCATGCACATGCATCCGTTACACCAATCTGTGGTCAATTAGAGACAACGTGCTAGTGGTCTAACTTTGCAATCTTCAGAATGTAGGATAAAGTTTAACCTACTACAGTATAATGCAGAACTTCATTGAAAAAAATCAGATTTAGCATAAGGCATGGTAGTTTTTCTTGGGTGCCAGGGACTCATAGAATGGGGACTCAAGAAAGCATCATGAGACTGCCTGGCCCACACCTACACTCTCTTCCCTTTATCCCACACAAATGACATTTCCCTCTTGAACATATAGTCCTTAGTTTCAAAGCAAATCTCAAAAAAGGCCTCAGTTTCCTCATCAATTCCCTTATTGTCCTAAGTGCATCATACAGTACATTGGCTTTGCCATCTGGAGAGCTGGAATCTATTCTGTCAAGAACTCACCATGTGACCTTGGGGCATAATAATAAATATTTTAAAAGCAACTCATTTCTCTTGTATTTTTAGGTTTACAGAGCACTTGACCTGTAGCACCCAAGTGAAATAGATTGTGCCCCTCTCAGGGCTTCGATTTTTATCATCTGTAAAACAGGAAGTTTGGCTGAGATAATCTTAAAGATCTCTCCCACCTCCAAAATTTGTGACTCTAGAGAAAAGGATTAGATCTGTGATTGCTTTGGATCAAGGAATTCCAAAGGGAGGAAACTCCCTTTATTGATGCAAATTGGCAATTTATATGCTTAGAGAGTGGCCTGGATCTGAGTGAGAAACATATTAATATAGAATATCCCTAATATGCAAATTATTCTGGCCTTATGCATCAACATCAAACCAGACTCTCAGATAAATAGAAGCCAGGCTGGGAGCAATATTCTTGAGCAGAAATAAAACCTCTGGATTTTTTTTTAAACCATTGGTTTTCTTAATGCAAGGACCCAGGACTTGGAACATATACTCAAAGAGTCATGTTTTTATTTTTAAACTTTGCCTCCAACTCCCCACCCTCCATATCATCCATGACATTTCTATTCCTTCTCCCTCATTCCATGACTCTTTTCTGCCCGAGGGAACGACCCATCCAAGGATGGGTCAAATCTGTCTCTTTGGTTAAAAATAATCTGGTTAAATTTCTATACACACATATACATAGATACTGTAAATAAATGCCATGTCTCATTATATAGACATATGTTATATGTAACATATACAAATATATTACTCACATGTGTGTTTACTGTTAGCCAATAAATAAGGTGATTAGGTGGGATGTCATACCTATAATCTGTCTATGGATGGGGGCAGCTAAGGTTGGGAGTTCCAGGATCCAGTGGGTTAAGCCCTTTGGGTGTCCACAATAAGTCTAGAACCAATATGGTGAAGGAGTAGAGGACTACTTGGTTGACTTATGAGGAGCCAGCTAGGCTCATGTCTGAAACAGAGCAGGTCAAAGCTTCTGTGCCAATGGATCTTTGCTCGGGAGTGAACATTCTATTTCTACTGCCATCCTGGGTAAAATTTGGAAACCCATTGGGGGAGAGTCAGAGACAGACAGAGAGAGAGAAAGCAAGAACAAGAACAAGAACAAGAACAAGGGAAGGAAGGAAGGAAGGAAGGAAGAAAGGAAGGAAGGAAGGAAGGAAGGAAGGAAGGAAGGAAGAAAAAATAAATTTATACTATCGATAACCATATGAAAAATGCTCCAAATTACTAATAAGTAGAGAAATTCAAATTAATAGTAATAGTAACTAATATTTACCTAGCATTTTTTTTAACCCTTGTACTTCGGTGTATTTTTTCTCATAAGTGGAAGAGTGGTAAGGGTGGGCATTGGGGGTCAAGTGACTTGCCCAGGGTCACACAGCTGGAAGTGGCTGAGGCCGGGTTTGAACCTAGGACCTCCTGTCTCTAGGCCTGACTCTCACTCCACTGAGCTACCCAGCTGCCCCTTACCTAGCATTTTAAGATTAAAACTACACACTCACCAAATTGGAAAGGATGATAAAATGTACAATAATCAATGTTGGAGATGTTGTGGGAAGATAGGTACACAAATACTATATTAATGGAGCTGTGAATTATGAATTTCTTCTGTTACTTTAGAAAACAATAAGTAATTATTCAAGAAAAATCACTACCCTATTTAAACACTGATCCAATGGTTCCACTACTTAATATATATGCCAAATATATAAACAAACACACATACACACATGTATATAATGTGACTTAAAGAAAGGATACTTATATACTAAAATATTAATTTTTGTGATAACAAAATGAACAAATAAATCCAGATTCAAAGTGGGTGCTATTGATTGGGGAATAGCTATGCCAGTGTTAGCATATGAAAGTGATGGACTGCAACTATGGCAAAAATAAATAATGCGTATGAGGAATTCAGAGAAACATGGAAAGAATTGGATGAACTGATGCAGAATGAAGTAAGAATTAGAACAATATTGTGTATGATTATAATACCATAAGGGAGAAACAACACTAAAAGGCAGCTAAAATGAAATTCATTGCAATGGCCTATCCTGGTCCCAGTATTGGGGGAAGGTGAGGAAACATAATTACTCCCTCTTGGGAGAAAAGTGGGGGTACTGAACCTGGAATGCTATCACATGGTTGTTTTCTGTTGGTTTTGTTAAACTGTTTTTTTATGTTTCAGGAAAGGATGGGAGAGAGGGAGAGGAAATAGAGTCAGATGACAACTATCAAAAATTAAAAGCATCTTTAAAATTTAAAACAAAATTTTATTAATTAAAACCTCTCTATTTCCCAAAGTTTCCCCAGGAAGCAGATGGTTCTGTGGCAGGCTAGAAATACAATCGGGGTGACTTGTTACCAAGGCTGTTTAGCTGTCCTTAGGCAAAACACCCTGCCTTGCATATATCTTATCAAGTGCCATTTAGTGACTTAAGACAGCCCAGTATTTTTAAAAAAGAGAAAGTGAATGAGAGTGAAAAGGAAGATTTTTTTTTTCAAAATCTCCTAAACACTCTAGCACTCATTTACAGAGACGTCCAGGCGGAGATAACTTCCCAACTTGAATGGTGTGGGTGCACTTAGGAGGAGTTTTACCTAAAGGCAAAATTATAATCACAGAGAGATCTTTACATTTTCTGATAAAGCTCCAGGCCAGGCAACAGCAGCTCAACATTACATTTGAGTTAAGTACTAAAAGCAGCAGGGAGGCTAGAGATAAACCCTCACAATTATTAACTTACCCGCTGGTTAACGGCATGAAAACGATCGCCATCAATGTGAGGACCATGTTCCCACAGTAATCCTGCCGTCTTGCTGATCTGGCTTATTAAGTTTTATTGGCAGCTTACTGTTGGGCTTAATCATGCGAACAATGCAAAAAAAAAAAAAGTGATTGTACTGTAAGGTGGATGCACACTGATGTCAGGGCTTTTTCTATGGCCCAGAGAAAACCTATGACATGGGTTGGTTACCACCATTAGAATGACCCAGCATAGACAGATGGAGCTTGAACTTGGACAGCCTCAACTGGTTCTCCCATTGACAGATGGGGAGCTGCAAGAATCGGCCATGGTCTCAAGGGAAAAAGAGTGGACTAGATGAGAAGAATCAGGCTTTGGATTCCAGAGAATCTGAATCTCCTATTTCCTTTTGGTTTGGCTTGTTCCAGGAGTATACTAGTAGGAGGGCTCCCAAGGGTGTTAGGTGCAAGGATCACCCATAAGTCCCACCTTCAATTCTTAATTCACTGAAACCAGCTTTGGGTGCCACAACAACTGGTCCTTTCTACTCTCCCACACAGGGCTGGTCTCATGGATTTTTTTTTATTTGCCTAGTGTATAGAAGACTCCTTTCTCCAAAATATATCTCTCATAGGCATGTCAAAACATCATAAACTCTGCCATTAGAAAGATGCATTCCTTTGGACCGACAAGGTTTTCAGGCTTTCAGAGTCTCCTGTATTTATACACATTCTCTTGGGAAAGGTAATACCATAAACCATTATCAGCTAATACCTCAGCAGGGATTAGTTTATCATTTACTTTCTAAACAACATTCTCCTAGAATAGGATGGTTGTGTGTGTGTGTGTGTGTGTGTGTGTGTGTGTGTGTGTGTGTGTGTGTGTTATAGAAGAAAAAACACTAAACGTGCAATCAGAGAACTGGGTTCAAATCCCAGCACTTCTGCTTGCTACTTCATGACCTTGAATAAATTAATGAATGTCTCTGGGCTTCAGCTTCTTCAGCTGTAAAGTGTAGGAGTTAAACTGACCTCTAGGGTCTCTTCTAGTTGTGAATCCAAAGTACTATCTCATAAAGGGAAGATGGGAATTGGCCCCTGAGAAAGAAGAGAATATTTCTATTCAATTACTAATTAAGGCTGTCTGACCTCCCAAGTACAAAAGATATTAGGAACCTTTCCTCATCACTTGCAATGTGTTTTCAATTTTATATACATCACTGTTTTAACAAATCTGCAATTTCATCTATTTCATCCCTTCACTGGTATAGAGTTGCAACCCATTTATGCCTTCTACTTGTGTTTGGTCCCTGTTTTTCTCCTCCATTAATCCTCCAAAGGAGGGTCTGCCCAACATGCTGCGGACTTTTCTTGTCATTATCTAGGTCTCAAAGAAGTATCTGTGTGGTCCATCAACTCTCCCTTTCTCTAATTCAGGAATTCTTAAGAAAGAGGTATGTGGACTTGTTTTAAATAGAGATAGATACATGGATAGCTCAGATTGAATTGCTTGCCAGCTCTGGGAGGGGGGAGGGAAGAAGGGCAGGAGACAATTTGGATCCTATAATTTAGGAAAATGTATGTGGAAATTTATTATCAAAATAAAAATAATAAACAATAATAAATAGATATAGATATCTTGAGGACTTGTATTTCAAAATAATTTGTTTCCTTTGTAATTATACATATTTTGTGCAATTTTAAACATTATTCTGAAGAGGGATCCATAGGCTTTTCCAAGCTGCCTGAGGTCCAGGCTACAAAAGTGTTCAGAATATCTGCAAAGGTACTTAATTCTCCACTCCACTTCTAGTCATCTAGCTCCTCAATATCTTTTAGTCTGCTTTTTGCATGTAACACTTCACTCATAGTATGTTGAAGTTCATTCGTACCCTTTCCATCAACTTTTGGGTGCCTAGCAATTGTTGGTACTCTATAACAGGCAGTGAGAGAGGATTCTTTGAAAAACGTTGCTGTTAAAAAGATGAAGTTTTTTTTTTAATTTGAAGCTCAGGGTCATTCAAAGGACTGCACGGTTTCATAAATGCAATCTAGCCTATTGTTTTCTATCCCTTTGACTCTGGACCTAGTTCGTCATCCATCTTCAGTTTTTATCCAAGATACATGTATTGACAGACCAGGTGTATGGGTTGTCTGTCCATGTGACTATTAAAGTCTGTGCAATAGATGTTCTTCATCCACTTTGTTTTTCTTACGTAGATATTTTGGCTGAACCTTTGACTAATCATGAATCTCATTTAGGTTCTACAATGTTCTAAAACTTGAGAAAATAAGGACAATATCATATTTAAGCAGGACCATCTGGAGGATTCCATCATCTTTGGGAATCTCCAGTTTGGACCATCGTGTGTCTCTGTGACAGTGGCAAACACATTTTGGCAAAGATATATCTGAGTTATACCTCACTTGGTACTGATAACAGAGGAATGCTGAACAAAGTTATTTCTGTTATTATATCTATCAAGTGATCTTGCTTGATATTATATTGAAAAAAATTTTTAAAAACACCGCTTGGAAGAATTCTATCACTCTGAGTATTCCGTTCTTCGCTGCAGATTGTAATTCCACTGTAATTTACTAGGTAGATGTGTGTGTGCATTATAGCTAGAAATTTTATCACCCTGATGTTGTGGCTCTCTGGCCAGCCTATGCCGTACGCAAAAAGTTTTCAAAGATGTCTTTAAGCTGTTCATTTTAAACATGGAACATACCACTATTGCTCCTTTAATTTATTTCCAGATTGCTTGCTTAACATTTTTCCTTCACTGAAGTTGTCCATCACTTGGTCTCTCAAAGTAAGTAAGTCTCTAAAACTATCGATTGTGGAACAATCGTGATATGCTTTGGTTGTGGAGGGTTCTTAAAATGTATTTCTAATTTTTATGTTATTTTAGACACTGAGGATATAAATGTTAAAATGCTCACCTCCTCATAAGTGTATATTCTACTGAGAAAAAGGATGGAAAATTTAATGTGAAATATGTACAAAGCTGGGGGCAGCTAGGTGATACAGAGGTTAGAGTGCCAGTCTTGGAGTCAAGAAGACCGGAGTTCAAATCTAGCCTCACTAGCTGGGTGACCCTGGGCAAGTCTCTTTAGCATTAGCTGTTTGCTTTAGTTTCTTCCTCTATAAAATGAGCTGGAGAAGGAAATGGTAAACTACTTCAATATCTTTGCCAAGGAACCCCCAAATGAGATCAAGAAGAGTTAGACATGACTATTGAACAAAACAAAGCGTACAAAGTAATTTCCCGAGGCAGAGACTAATGTCAAAGACAGTTTGCTGACAACAGAAGAATTCCAAAGGTTATAACTGAAGAGAACTTTAGAGTGGAGCAGAGCCATGGAAGCTATAGCGAAATGTGCAGGCGGTGGTGAGTGGTGGCCAGAGAAGGGAGCTGTGGCGTGGGTAGCCTATAACTAAAAATAACAGCACTATGATTGGAGTCACTAGGAAGCCAGTTGTGCCTTTTCCAGCAGCGATGGAAATGTTGGTTTGGTTATCAAACCCAAAACAAGACAAAGGGGGAGATCAGATACCTGGGATACAGAATCAGTGTAATCTCCTTCATATTATGACTAAATATCCCCAGTTTTTCCACATTATCCTCATGTAAGAACTCAAGGATCTTCACTATACTGATTGTCTTCCTCTGGACCCTCTCCAGCTTATTAATGCTCGATATGAGTCTGATCGGGGATGAGAACGGTGGGATTATCACTTTTGTTCTTCACACTTTGCCTCCCAGGCAGCCTTCAGTCGCATTAGAGGGTTTTGGCTGCCATATCATACTATTCTTTGCCCAGAGGGAAAAGGAGGGAGGCTAATTGTTTTGCTTGTGCTAAATATACTGGAAGTCCTAGTGCCTATTAAATAATCCACCTCTGAGAACATCAAAAAGGGAGATTGGATGAATAACAAAAACAATTTTTTTTCCTTCCTAGTATAACCTAGAGTCAGCTCTGTTCCTCTGTTCCTTAGAACCAATTCCGATTGGTTGAAATGCTCCATACATCTTGAGTGCCTTAGGACGATGCCTCAGCAGATACAAAGATGAAGACTACAAAACCTCAGTTAGGTGGGGTTGTCTTTTACTCTTTATGTTGTCTGAGTGAACATTTCCCCTGGCAGAAGGGGTGGGAGAACTAGTGGTTCCAGTGGCTAAGAAGGTAGCAAAAGCAGGTGCTATGGCGTGCTCAGAGCTTTGGTTAGACACTGAAGAAGCCAAGGTCACCCACTGCATCCTCAGCCATCTCCAGTCATCCTGACTTTTGTCTTGTCACAGGATTTGTGTGACTCTGGAAGAGAGAGTGAGGCTGACAATTTTGTACGACTCTGCCTTACTTAAATCCAGTATCTACACGTGTCACAATATCACCCAGGGATGACATTGGTCCTCTTTGAGAACAAAGAATGAACAACAGCAACAACAATACCTTTGACAATTTTCCATTTATTGTGGGACATTTAGTGGGGATCTGAGAATTGTAGATTTAGATCTGGAAGAGATCTTAGAAATGACTCAACCCAAATGCTTCATTTTACAGATGAGACCCAGAGAACTTGTGACTTGTCTAAGCTACAGATTAAGAATAACAATGTCTGAATTGAACTCAGATTATAAATCTAGTACTCTTTTGGTTCCACCATGCTGATGATTACTACCAAGGTCTGTCTGAGTAGAATGAATAAATTTAATTTCTAGGCCATCCTATAGATCTAAAGTCAAGACGATGCCATTAGAAGAGAGTTGGGCTAAACCTAGATAGGAATGGGACTTAAAATGAAACATGGTAACTTTACCTGCTTAATAAATTTAAAATGTTGCTATATTGCAAGCTTAATGAAATCTTACTCCTTTTGTTATTCTGAATCAGTGAGGACTTTAATGACAAGCAATAGACATTCTGTTGATTAAAAAAGAATACTTTGAGATCCATTCTCAATTAACTGGATCACTCCCAAGAGAGAATGTTTCTATAGAGTGACGCACTATTGAATGAATGCTTGTTGAATGCTGGTAGGGTTTATGACGACCTCCCCAAACCCTGGGAGAGGCGTTAGCTTCTCTGGGCGAACAACCTAGTAACTGTGGTCTGGGTTAAGAACAATGACATTCGGCCAGTTATATCATTTAAAGGCATTAACAGCTTTATGGTATGAATTGGCCTGAATTGAGCAGAAGGAGGAAAGAAAAAGCCAAAGAGCAGAGAGGATGTGCTTCCTTCCTTTGGATTGTTTTGGGCTGCAAGGGCACCTTTGTCAAAGTCCCTCCACTGTGTGGCCACAGGCTCTCCCAACATGCACACAGAGGAAATAATAATTCACATTTATATAGTGATTTTATAAGCAATCACAGAATGGAAAAGCATTTATTAAGGCATATTATGTGCCAAGCACTGTGGTAAACCTTGGATTACAAAGAGGAAAATCTGACAGTCTCTCCCCTCAGAGGGCTCACATTTTAATTAGGAGAGAGAGCTCACTAGAAGAGTTCATCTATAGGGTGAATAGAAAAACCTGGGACTACTTAGGGTATTTCAGAAGAGCCATTGGCAAGGTCTGGGGATCCTTAGTGTACGCTGTTGGGGAGAGAAGATCCTAATTGGATCTGGGAAGGTGACGATTCAGGGTTGGTCCACTGGGGCAAAGAGTACCAAGGTGGTTGCAGTGCCCGCACCCCATGGTGGTTTATGGAAGGGTGGAGCTCAGGTTGGGACAACCAGAGCATATTCTAGTCATAATAGAGACATTTATTGAAGATCAGAAGAGCACGGGGATCTTAGAGATTATCAAATGCAAATGCTTTATTTTTCAGATAAGGGACTTCAGACCTGGAGAAATTAAGTGATTTGTCCCAAAGCATATAGTAGACACTTAATATTTATTGACTGACTGACTAAAGGGGTGCTACACTGCATTATTTACATATCATGCCATATGCATTATCTTATTTAATCTTCACAATATTTTTAAGAGATAGGTGCTCTCAGTATTGTTATTTCCATTAGATTAGGAATTTGAGGCTTATAACGGTTAAGTGGCTAGTTCAGGGTCCCACAGCTAGAATGAGAAGTAGGATTTGAACCCAGTTCTCCCCGAACCTAGGGCATCCAGGTGGTACAGTGGACAGTGTGCTGGCCCTGGAGTCAAGAAGACTGATCTTCCTGAATTCAAATCTGGTCTCAGACCTGTACTAGCTGTGTGACCCTGGGCAAGTCACTTATCCCTGTTTGCCTCAGTTCCTCATCTGTAAAATGAACTGAAGAAGGAAATGGCAAACCACTCCAGTATCTTTGCCAAGAAAACCCTTAAAGGGGTCACAAAGAGTAGACATGACTGAAAAATGACCGAACAAGCATGTCCAGCATTCAACATCATGAGATGATGATAGTAATATAGAGCTTTCCAGAATGCTTTTTTATATTATCTCTTTTGATCAAAGGTATCAGAAGTAATATTAGCCTCATTTTTCAAGTGAGGAAACTAAGGCAGGTTAAGTCTTAAAACTGGCAGCAGACAGGATTCAAACTAGATGAACAGATTTGAGTTGTGAGTATTCCCCAAATAATTTCCAGGCACAGATTTGAAAGTAAGGTTATATTATGAAGTAAAAAGGAAAACTAAAGGAGTTAATGAAGGTTATAGGATAAGGAAAGGTGACCCTGAGCTGTTAGGTTGAAGCCACCCTCCCCCCCCCCCCCGACAAGAGGGGATGAAGGCACTTAACTAAAACTGGCTCTCTTGCTATTAATGAATATTTTACTCTCTAATCACTAAATATTTGTTGTATTGAAGTTGATAAAGATCAACCCTTATGTAGAAACCACAATGGCTTAGGCCACAATGGCCACTCAAGTGAACCCCAAGTCTGGAGTAGTAAACAGAGTGTCTGCTCACTTTGACCTCCACAAAATAACTGCCAACTCAACTGCCCCCTCACCCAAAGTTCTCCAGGGGGGTCCCCTGGAATTCTGAGTGAGGCTGTCCCTGTATCTTTGCAGGGATTCCATGCTTTCCATCTCCACATAACAGTCACACCATTAGTAAGCTGGACGTGAATGTGGATTCTAGTATTCTGATTCAAGGGATCCTTCTACTATACCATTCCAGCTCTGGGTTTGGTAGTTGGATTTCGGGTGCCTAATAAATGTGTTGAATTAAATAGAAACCATATGTTTAGCATTGTACCAGCCACTAAGGGAGAAAAATTAAAGAATTAAATAGAATAGTTCACTGTTCTAAAAAAAAAAACAATTTATAATCTGAAAGAGGAGATAAGATTGTAATCTAAGGGGAACTGTGTGCAGAAGTAAGAAAAGGCACATTTGCTCAAAAAGTTCTAACTTAAATCTAGACCCTTCCGGAGAGTTATTTCCACTCCTACCAAATACATGTCTATCAGGCCCTGAGGGTCCATTTGGCAGCATTTCAGGGCAGCTAAAATTATTCCTTATTGGAGGACTTGTTGGGACTGCCGATCAAAGGACACTCCCAGAATCTTATTGCCAATAACATTTTTAGGGTGACTAGGAAACTCCTCGGGGCTCTTGTGGATGAATAGAAGGCCTTTGCCAAGGCCTTCTGAGACTTTCTTCCTGGGAATCCAAGTGATTGCCCATCTTTTGGAAGCAAACGCATGCTCCATGTCAAGATTTCTAGCTGAGCATGAGCTGGTCCTGAGCAATAAAGGCAGTCTGTAGCAAAATAAGGCAAGGAAATCTCCTACAACTTCAGGAACCTGGGCATTTCCTACATATTCTGAAAGGATTCAGAAATGCTAAATATAGATATCCTACAAATTTCCGTGATGTGAGGAGCTTTGTTTATTCAGTTTTCATAAAGCCTAAATCTGCCTCCTTGTAACTGCGGATAGAAGTTTCAGAGAGACATATTTTGGCTCCGTGTAAGGAAAAACTGCCTAACAATCTGAACTATCGACAAGCATAATAGGCTGCCACAGGAAGCAGTGTGCTCTCTCTCACCAAGAGTTTTCAAGCCCAAGGCTGAATGATCACTTGGTTATGTCATGGAGTACATTTTTGCTCAGGAACAAGTTGAACTAGATACCCTCTGAGGTCCCTTTCAACTCAGACAGTCTGTAATTCTATAATTTTGGGGGGAATTCTAGGCCCATGTATCCCTAGCTCCAGCATTCTCTTCCTCTCCCAAAAGAACAGTGTTCATTTCCCCCTTTCCCACAGATTCAACTTTTTCCTGGGCCCCACTGGGTCAAACAATGTCAGGAGAGCTCCTGTCGTGGCAGACTCAAATCAAACCACAGTTCCAGACCAGAGAACTGCTGTGTCAGAGCTTTCCTTCATACAGGGGTCCCAGAGAGCAGGAACACATTGCCTCTAATTTTAAGTCAATAGACATTTTTGAAGGGTTTAATATGTGCGAGGTACTGTCCTAGGTGCTCAACTTCTGAGGAGCTTTCTCTCCAGCTCCAGAATCAGGTTATCAGGTAACTACAGTCAAAGAGTTCTTGATCTGGAGTGACCATTATTAGATCTCAGGAGAACTTGTGAACATGTATGGGGGGGGGGAATTACATCTTTATTTTCACTCACTTCTAAGTGATATTTAATATTTCTTTCTATGATAATGTAGGCAACAAACATTATTCTGAAAAAGGACTCATAGGCTTCCCCAAAGTGCCAAAGAGGGCTGTTAATACAAAAAGCTTGAGAAAACTGGTTGGTGTTGTTGTTCAATTGTTTCAGTCAGGTCTGATTCTTTGTGACCCCACTTGGGGTTTTCTTGGCAAAGATAGTGGAGTGGTTTGCCATTTTCTCCTCCAGATCATTTTACGGATGAGGAAACTAAGACAAAATGGGGTTTAAAAATGATTTGTCCAGGCTCACACAGCTGGGAAGTGTCTAAGGCTAGGTATGCACTCATGAAGATAAGTCTTTCTGGATTCCAAGCCCAGTGCTCTATCCACTATGCCACCTAGATGCCACTGAGAACCAGCAGTAAGAATAATGTTCCTTCTTCCCCAATATCCTAAGATGTATCTCATCCTCATCAGTGCTTCTCATGAGTCTAAGAAATGCAGACAAGAGAATACCATCGATTTGTCCTCCAGGAGGTGAGAGGAGAGGAACCAACATTTTTTAATAGAGAGGACACAGGAATGGGGGGTCAGGATACCTAAATTCTCTTTCTCTAATTAAGTGTATAGCCTCAAGCAAGTCACCTAACTTTTCCAGGATTCCATTTTCTCAACTATGAATTGAGATTTTGGAGAAGATGATTTCTAAGGTTCCTTTTAGCTCTAAAGTTTTGTATTTTGTTTCTTTCCTTTGTGAAAGGCATTGGGTGAGTCAATGCCTATTGGGTAGGTTCCTGTTTACTTTTCTCCAGGACTCAGCTTGTAGTTCTTTAAATGCAATCTCTCCCACAAACCCCTTAATTGTTACTCTCCCCTATCTTAGAGGCTCCAGAATCTTTAAGGATTCCCTAGATTCACTGGAAACTATAAAACTAAAGTTCGAAAGTTTAAAAAATAATTTAAAACTTTAATTCTCTCAGTTTTATAACCCTACCGAAGTTGACAATCTTGAGTCTTGTGATAGCTGCACTTAGGAGAGTGGAAAGGAGAGAAAAAGTTTTTCTCTTCTCTTCTCTTCTCTTCTCTTCTCTTCTCTTCTCTTCTCTTCTCTTCTCTTCTTCTCTTCTCTTCCCTATAGGAATGTTTTCTTCTTTCTATTTTTTAGTTACTAAAAGAATTATTTCCTTACCATTGATTTTTATGATATTTTCTTGCCCCTTCCCTTAATATCTTCCTCTATATTATATATTTTTGAGACCCCTCTCCCTCCCAGGGCTCTGGTCAGGTCTTCTGTGAGCAAGAAAGTAGTGATTCATTTGGGGGCATTTGCAGTTATCTTTGCCCCAAGATGCACTGATTTAGGTAGGACCCAGCTAGGGGCAATTTGGGCAAGAAGAATATTGTTGTTGTTATTGTTGTGTCATCTGATTTTTTGTGATCTCATTTGGGGTTTTCTTGGCAAAAATATTGAAGTAGTGTGCTATAGAAAATGTCGTGTCTTAAAAGGTTCAACAGAGGGGCAGCTGGGTAGCTCAGTGGATTGAGAGCCAGGCCTAGAGATGGGAGGTCCTAGGTTCAAATCTGGCCTCAGACACTTCCCAGCTGTGTGACCTTGGGCAAGTCACTTGACCCCCATTGCCTACCCTTACCACTCTTCCACCAAGGAACTAATACACAGAAGTTAAGGGTTTAAAAATATATATTAAAAAAAAGGTTCAACAGAAATCATTGTTATCAATGAAATCCTTATTAATTCAGGCTTGCTATTTGTCCTACAATGCCTGATTGATGATTAACCAGCCAGTGGATCTTATATAGTACAGCACAAATCCAGAGTCAAACAACTCTCCAGATCCCTCCCACAAAAAGCCTAGAAATCGGATCATGGACCTTATTAATGATGCTCTCTTCCCTTTTTTCCTGGTGTAGAATGTCTTCCAGAAAATAGTATCCCAAAGAGGTGGGTATTCCAATGGCATCCCAACAGGGTAAGGCTAGACTGAAGAGTCAAACTGCTAGTGCAGAAAGATATTTTTTAAAAGTCCTGTTCAGTCCTGACTGGAAAAAGAATTAGTTGGCTCCTTGTCCTGCCTTTGGCCCGCTCTTGTCCTATTTTGTCCCTACCCTGAAATGTCCTGTCTCATAAAAGAGTTCTTTTAAAATGTACTCGTGGCCCTTGGGAAGTCTTGTAGTCCTTGCTCCTTTGCAGAGACAGATTGAGCAGATTTGCTGCTTGATACCAAAGAATCAAGTAGCTAATCTTGAGGACGCAGGATAAATTAAGCTGAAAGGAGAAGCTAGGCAGGGGAATACCTTTGTGGAAGCTTAAGGACTGAACTGGACCCCAAAGAATAGCACTGAACTTGGAGTTATAAGACCTATATTTGAAACTAGTCTGTGATAATAGTTAGACAATCTCTGACCAACTATGTGATTAAGGACAAAGAATTTAACCTCTTTGAACCATATGAAAACTGAGGATAATCAGGGACATAACTAGGAATTCTGGCCCTTGGCACAAATTCAAATGAACAGAGTCGAGGAACGGGAGAGTGATCTTAGACAGAGGTCATGAGAATTGAGGACATTGAAGACCAGAGTGTTTGAAGAGGCAGGGACTGATTAGACTTATGGTCAAAAAATTTGGGGGAGGAGGAAGAGTGACCTAGAAGACCATAGACGAGAGCAACAAGGTTCTGGACAGGACAGTCTGAACTTAACTATCACTTGGCAGCCTTCTATTTTTTTACTTCCCTTCTCCCCTCAATTCTACATTTCTTTTTGCTTATACAAACACAAAATTACTTTCCCCAGCTCTTCCCACCATCATATATTGTCTTGAATTGAAGTTTATCATGTAGCAATAGAAATGCATTCTTGAAGCTAGAGTAGCTTTCCCTGGAGATCTTTAAAGCTAAGAGAAATAAATACCTTTCTCAAAGGAATGGTTTAAATTGAGTTCCACCTGGAGCCAGGAGGACACATTTAATGAATTTTAGAAGTCCTTTGTGGTTATATATAGCTTTGATTTCTTCATCCAAAAACTGTCTGTTCATATCCTTTGACCATTTATCAACTGGGGAATGGCTCATATTCTTAAAAATTGGACAAAATTTTCTATGTATTTGAGATTTGAGACTTCTTTCTGAGAAACTAGCTCTAAAATTTTTTTCCAGTTTTCTACTCTCCTTCTAATACTGACTACATTAGTTTTATTTGTATAAAACCTTTTAAATTTAATGTAGTCAAGTTAACTATTTTATATCCACAATGCTTTCTGAAGCTATATGTAACCTTATGAAAAATGCTCTAAATATTATTTTTTTAAATCCTTACATTCCACCTTAGAATCAATACTATGTATTGGTTCTAAGGCAGAAGGGTGATAAGGGCTAGGCAATGGGGATCAAGTGACTTGCCCAGGGTCACACAGCTAGGAAGCGTCTGAGGCCAAATTTGAACCTGGGACCACCTGTCTCTAGACTTGGCTCTCAATCCACTGAGCTGCCCAGCTGCCCTCTAAATCATCATTGATTAGAGAAATACAAATCAAAAGAACCCTGAGATATCATCTCTTATCTATTAAATAGGCTAAAATGATAAAAAAAGAGAAAATGACAAATGTGGAGGGGGTGTGAAAAGATGATACTAATACAATGTTGATAGAAGTGTGAACTGATCTAACCATTTTGGAGAGGAATCTGGAATTATGCCCAAAGTGTTATAAAACTGTGTATACCCTTTGACCCAGAAATACCACTATTAAGTCTGTTTACCAAGGTGATCATGGGGAAAAAAAGGACATTTGGTTCTAAAAATACTTATAGCAGCTCTCTTTTTTGATGGAAAAGAACTGGAAATTGAGAGAATGCCCATCAATTGGAGAATGGTTAAATAAGCTACGGCATATGATTGCGATGGAACATTATTGAACCATTAAAAAAAAGGCAAACAGGGGGGCAGTTGGGTAGCTCAGTGGGGTGAGAGTCAGGCCTAGAGACAGGAGGTCCTAGGTTCAAACCCGGCCTCAGCCACTTCCCAGCTGTGTGACCCTGGGCAAGTCACTTGACCCCCATTGCCCACCCTTACCAATCTTCCACCTATGAGACAATACACCAAAGTACAAGGGTTTAAAAAAAAAGGCAAACAGGTTAATTTTTTAAACATGGAAATACTTTACATAAAATTATGAAAAGCAAAACAAGTAGAACCAAAAGAACATTATGTACCACATCAGAAATAGTACTTGAAGAATGACTTGTGTGTGTCCACCTCCAGAGTAAGAACTGATAAATAGAAACAAGAAAGATATCATTTTATATATACATATAGAACTTAAATGTAACAAACCGATCTTTTTTTAAGAAATCCTTGAAATGCCAGGGATTCTAGAACATTTTATCAGCTCTTCCAATCATCCCAAGGTTTATACTAAGGCCATTTCCCATTTTGTAGAACCTCTTCAGTCTAAGCCCTTGAGAACTCAGGCTTATCTCCACACTATGAAGGGGCATCTAAGAAGGATTTCCCTATGGTAGATCAGGAGTGGATTGTTTATTCCTTGCTCCAGAACCAACCTAGTGAGGTACAGAGAGACTGAGTCCCTGATTGGATGATGAGCTTTGGGGCCATGATAATTCTCAAAGGTCATCTAACAAATATAGGAGAGACGATGGCCAGAGTCAATGGAGCAAGTGCCCCCATGAGTTAAATCACATATCCTTGCTGTAGCGAAGTACATGGGGCTAGGTAGTAGCCCTGTGATTTTTTTGGTTTGGGGAACTCCGCAGTGTGAAAACTTTTTGATCAGTGCAGGCTGGCATCTAGAGCGCTAAGACATTAAGTGACTTGTGCAGCATCAACACAGTATATATCAGAAGCAAGATTTGAACCACTGGAAACATGAACAGAAGTTCCTCTAAGGATGTAGGTTATTCACATTCCCTGATTTCAAACTAAGCTGTTTTTGTTAGATGCATGTAAAATGATATTCCTGTGCCCCTCAATTCAGTATCTCCTCCAGCAGAGGTGGTAAATTCAAAAGGAAACAAGAACACTAGAGAGTTGAGGATCCCTTGGGGCCCCATATTGACTTAGAAAACAACAATTTAACTTTATCTGTGTTGTATTCTATTTTTATTTATTTTGCTAAATACCCACCAATCATATTTTCTTCTGGTTCTAGCCGGTTAGTCCTCCATATCTGATGTCTCTGCATTCTGCCGTGGTGCCTTTTAAAACACAAACTAGCTGGTCCAAAACTTGAGATTGAACCAAGGGACCTTTCAATCCTCAGGCTAAAACTACCCACTGAGAGCATTTTTTGCTCACCTTACTCCTAATTATCACCATTCCTAGCATCCAATGGCATAGATGTAATTTTTCATTCCCATGTTGCAATGCTTTAGGATCAATACAACATTAAGCATTTTGAAATGACTCTATAATCTCACTACCATCCCAGTGCTAGGAAGTTTTCTTCAAAGATAGTCCTGTCTTATAAGTGGCAAGAGCTGAGAATCAGGACTTGTGGCTTCCCCTCAAAGACAAAGATCATTTAGAGTAGCAGAGCCAGGGGACAACTAGGTAGCACAGCGGATAGAGATCCAAGCTTGGAGTCACAAGGATCTCGTTTCAAATCTGGTCTCAGATACTTCCTATTTGTATGACCCTGGACAAGTCACTTAACCCAGATTGTCCAGCCCTTATCACTCTTCTGCCTTAGTATTACTGATACATATTATACATTATATATGTATACATACATCGTGTGTATACATACACATGATACATATGATACATTAGTATCAGTTCTAAGATCAAAGATAAGAATATTTTTTAAAAAGAGTGGTAGAGCCAGAAAAAGGACTAAGGGATCCCAAGTCCAAAGTCCAGAGTCCTCACTTGTCATGTAACATTGAGAAGGTCCTTTGTACTCTGGGCTTCAATTTCTTCCCTTTTTAAATGATTGGCTTAGAACAGATAATTTCTAAGATCTTTTAATAAGCTGTAAGAATATTGACTGTCACTTATAAGTCTGGGTGATCCCTTCCTAGTACCGCCATATTGTGTATCTTTGCTACCAATGCTGTTCCGTACAACTGCAATGGGAATTGGAGTGACAACAGAGGGTATATTTTAATAAGCTATCAAACACTACAGCTGGCAGGACTCCATCCCTCTGACCACCTTCTGAAGTGAGTGGGTCAAGTGTCATTGCCCCCTGAAACCCAGAATAAGAATTTATTCCAGGGATACAGAGGGGTAGATGCTAGACTTTCAA
Source organism: Gracilinanus agilis (assembly GCF_016433145.1). NCBI lineage: Eukaryota > Metazoa > Chordata > Mammalia > Didelphimorphia > Didelphidae > Gracilinanus > Gracilinanus agilis. The sequence continues at coordinate 163,091,841 of NC_058135.1, forward strand.
CTGTTGGTTACCACTGATCATTGCTCTGATCCTAAACCATCATCCTGGTCCACAGGCTGAGGGAGCAGCAGGCACTCAGTAAGGGAGGAGGAAACAATGTTCTCCTCTGCCTTGGGTCTTTGCTTGGGGCATAGCCCTGGCCCCCAGGGGATGTAGCTCTGATCCCTATGGTCACCAGCCCATCTCTGTTAGTAATACTTATTTGTTGGGTGGAATGAAATTAAGGGAAATTCTACTTCCCTTTGGGTTTATTGCGAGGCTCAAGAGTCAGTATGCATAGTAGATAGTAAGAAGTAGCCTTCAAATCAGGAAAACCTGGGTTTAAAACCTGCCTCAGATACCAGGTATGTGACCTTGGGCAAGTCACTTTACCCTGTTTGCCTCAGTTTCCTCATCTGTAGAATGAGGGGGTTAAACTCAATGGCTTCTAAGATCCTTTCTAGCTCAAAATTTATGCTAGAAGCAGCTAGGTGCTGTAGTGGATAGAGTTGTTGTTTAGTCATTTCAGCTGTGTCTGACTCTTTATGACCTCATTGGGGTTATCTTGGCAAAGGTCCTGGAATGGCTTGCCACTTTTTCCCAACTCATTTTATAGACACTGAAGCAAACAGGGTCGAGTGACTTTGCTCAGGGTCACAGAGTTAGTGTCTAAGGCAGGACTTGAATTCAGATCTTCCTAACCTCAAGCCCCGTACTCTATCCACTGTACCACTTCATTGCCCAGAATCAGGAAGATCCAAGTTGAAATCTGACCTCAGACACTCACCAGCTCTATGACCCTGGGCAAGTCACTTAACACTGCTTCATTTTCCTCAACTGTAATATGGAGAAAGCACCTTCTTCCTGCGGTTGTTACGAGAATAAAATGAGATAGTGTTTGTAAAGGACAGTACCTGCCACATAGTAGGGATCACATAAATGTTAGCTCTTTTTATAGTTATTATTATGCTCCCACACCATATACCATCTGCTTCTGAGAACTGCCAGTCTCTCTTGAGACTGCTACTTACTGAATGAGCCCTGCCTGAGACTTCAGTTAGTGTACTTTCTCCTAAAAATGTTTTTTCTGTTTGTGAGAGTAGTGTAGTGAATAGAGAGATGGCCTCAAATTCAGGTCCCTGGAAGTTGAGAAGAGCTGGGTTCAAAACTTGCCCCTGCCATATACTATTATTTGTCGTGAGTCCACGGAGTAAGGCTTCTAAAAACGATAAGTAACAGAAAAATTGCTGATCTCAATTGGTGGAGGGAGTTTTCTTACAGGAATTCCCTTCACTCATGAAATCATAAGTCCAGATTTTTTAAACATATGTTGTATTTACCTGTGCATTTTTTTCACCTCCACCTCAAACACAAGCTTCATCAGGATGAGCACTATTTCTTTTGTCTTCGTGGTCCTAGTACCTGGCTGCTTGTTTTGCACATAGCAAGTGCACTTTGTCAAATTAGTAGATGAAAAGAGTGCTGAACATGAAATTTTAGGCGTCATGTTCAAATCCTAACTCTGCCATTTACTCCCTGTGGGACCCTGGCAGGTCTCTTCTCTCAGAGCTTCATCTGTAGAAGGAGGGGCTTGGAATGATGACTTCTAAGGTCCCTTCCAACTCATGCTATAGTGCATCAATTGAGCATGCTGCATAAATGGGCTATCATCATCACTCACAAAAAGTAAGCCAATTTTATATCCAAGCAGATCCTTAGTCAGATGTTTCCTTGCACCCAGCAACAAGTAGACAAAGGCTTGACCCCTCACCGGGTCTTGGAGTGTGGACTAATGGGAGAGGGAGTGACATTTAACTGAGAACATCAATCTTTGCAAGGCCCATGGCAGTTTAGGATGCCCGGGGGATGACTATTTTACAGTGTTAGATTTGCTCTATTCCTTTTTTTTTTTAAAATAAAACTCTTACCTTCTGTCTTAGAATCAATATTGTGTTCCTTAAGAGTATTGCATTTCCACATCATCTGAGAAAATTTTAAAACTATCCTAGGACTGAGTTTTCAGAAAAGTGAAGTATAATGGCACCTCATGTATTAATTCCAAGGCAGAAGAGTGGTAAGGACAAGACAATGGAGGTTAAGTGACTTGCCCAGGGTCACACAGCTGGGAAGGGTCTGAGACCAGATTGATTTCTTTTTTTTTAAAGCCTACAGCTTTGGGGAGAGGAAAAAGATGGAGGGGCAAGAAAGAAATCATTCCCCTACTTCCCAGCCCCTTTAATTTGACTCCTTTGGATTCAGTGTCTGGTAAAATTCCTCCTAGCAGGGAGCAGCTTCTTGCCCCTATTCCCCTGCAGAGTCTTAGGAGCCCTGCAGGGCATTCTCTCTATGGGGGCACATGGCTTTCCTGCAGGCATCCTCCATCCTGGAGGAGCCTGGGAAACTCTCAGTAAAAATGTCAACAGCTTGACAATGCCTCGGACACAATAATGCTTCTCTCTACAACACAGCAGTTTAGCTTGAAGTCCAGCTTAAAGGAAGTAAGGGGCCATATGAGGAAGGTGAGCTTGGAATCTGAAAGCAAAAGATTTCTGGCATATATAGATATATATGTCATATATGTTTTATATATCATATATGTTTTATATATATACATATATATATATATATA
>NC_058135.1:163104381-163106394 GCF_016433145.1 Gracilinanus agilis
ATCTGTATCTCTCTCTCTCTCTCTCTCTCTCTCTCTCTCTCTCTCTCTCTCTCTCTCTCTCTCTCTCTCTCTCTCTCTCTCTCTCTCTCTTTTTCTTTCCCAGTGCTTAGTTCAGCTTGGAACCAAGCAAGTGCTCACTAGCTAACTGACTATGATTAACTTGATCTCTGACCTTAGGCAAGTCACTTAAACAGATTAAATCAATGTCTTGAGCAACTACTATTTGCAAGGCACTTTGCACTAGAAATCTGACTCCTCTGAACCTCAGTTGCTTTATCTGTAAAATGAGAGATTTCTTTTTTCTTTTTTTAAATTTATCTTTATTTTATTCCAATAACAAATTTACACAGAAGTTTTCCTAAGTTACATAATTCTTGTTGTCTCCCTCCCCCTCTTCTGGAGTTAACAAGCAATTCCAATGGTTATACCTATATTATCGCTCAAAACACATTTTCCATATTATTAATTTTTGTAAGAGAATAATCTTATAAAACCAAAACCCCAAATCAAAATGAGAGGTTTCAATTTCTGAGATTCTTTCCATCTAGAACATTCAATGGTCCTTTGTCCTTCTCATCTATTTCTGACCTTACAGCCCTTTGGACCTGGAACCTCAAAGCATTGGGTGGAGCTGTGATGCACCCTAAGAAGCAAGATGGAGAAATCAAAATCACGTGGAAACAGATGAAGTAAAAAGCCATTCTCTTTACCCAGTCAGTTGTAGAAGTTTTCTGAAGTATATTTTCAGTGATTCTACAATAGATGAACTTAATCATTTCAAGATTTTTATTCAACTAACGAAGGCAATCATTTTCTCCACATACAGTGATCTGTCAAACATCAAGCATAAAACAGTAGTAAGGGGGAAGGAGGTAACTCAGTGGATAGAGAGCCAGACCTGGAGATGAGAGGTTCTGGGTTCAACTCTGGCCTCAGACACATCCTAGCTGTGGGACCCTGGGCAACTCACTTAACCCAAATTGTCTAGCCCTTAATGCTCTTCTGTCTTGTAGCCTATTGATTCTAAGAAGGTAAGGGTTTGTTTGTTTTTTCTTTAATAAAAATAAAACAATAGTAAAATAGTTACATATTCTAGGCCATTTCTATCTGAACCTCTATGGAATATAAAACAATAATATTAATAACAATAGCCATCATTTATATAGTGTTCTAAGGTTGAAAATCATGTTTCTTGTATGATCTCTTTGGATGTTCACAACGATTCTGCAAAGTAGGTGCTATTGTCATTCCCATCTTATAGATGAGGCTGTGAAAGTTTAGCTCCCCACCAGACTCCTGGAGGAATGATGAGTTTCCCTAAGAAACTCATATTTTTCCCTCTAGACATAGAATCTTCATTCCCTACACTTGAAAAGAAGCTCAGAGACCAACTAGTCTAACCCTTTCCTGGAGAAGAATCCCTTCTGAACATCCAACAAAGATCCCAAGATCCCTGTTTCTGTTTAAATTAGATGGGCAGGACTGGTTTGGTGCCATTAAAAACTCAATGGACAGCTAGAAAACTATGATATTACTTTTAGCTGTTACATAAACCAGCTTCATTACAAGCTGTGCAAACAACTTTTGAAAGTATTCATAAGAATACTAAGAGTCAGGAAATAGCTAGTAGTAAGTACTAAACAATTAGGAAGATACAGGACTAAAATAGGAATAATCTAAATAAATGGACCTTCACCATACCAACATATGGGAAAATAGCCTGGTTGATTCTAATTACCATAGGGCTAGACTGAGAATCAGGTAATTAATTACCTTGTAAAATGATTGGTTGAGAAAATAGCCACTAGTGAATTATTCAGTTTTTTGTTTCATTTTTCCCATGACTACTACAGCAGACTACCATAAGAATTATGTAATTTAACCCTGAATGAGATAAGCAGCAATATAACTACTGTAATTGAAAGGAAGGAAGGAAGGAAGGAAGGAAGGAAGGAAGGAAGGAAGGAAGGAAGGAAGGAAGGAAGGAAGGAAGGAAGGAAGGAAGGAAGGAAG
>NC_058135.1:163106494-163118161 GCF_016433145.1 Gracilinanus agilis
AAAGGAAGGAAGGAAGGAAGGAAGGAAGGAAGGAAGGAAGGAAGGAAGGAAGGAAGGAAGGAAGGAAGGAAGGAAGGAAGTCATAAAGTGCCTAGATATATTCATATAAGAAATACTTATTAAATAATAGGGTTCACTATTACATGTGATTTTCAACTCATGGGAAGGGTCTTAAATAAAACAAGGTCCTACTGTACTAAAAAGAGCCACAAAAAAGTTAGCTAATGGTAGAAACTGGTGGCTTCTCTAAGGCAACTTAGAGAAACAATAAGGCACAGGAGAGAAAATGCTAGACTTGGAATGAAGAAGACTTGGATTCAAATCTGGTTTTCAATATTTATTTGCTGTGTGAACACAGGGAAGTCATAAAACCTCTCTGAATATCAAATTTTCCATCTGTAAAATGGGGCTTTCATGTCTACCACAAAGGGTCATTGTGAGGGTTTAATGAAATTATGCATACAAAGCACTATTGAAATACTAGTTATTGTTGCAGAAAGACAAGTAAGCATTGAATTTTGATTGGACACAACAATATCCCATGAGCACTAAAATATCTGTAAATGATGAAGGTGATCGTGATGATGGGATGGGGTGGAGTGAAGGAAAAAGCATTTTCTCCTATTACAAATTGAATTCTCTTTTATTTTTAGTTCCAGATTCTCTCCTTCCTCTTTTCCTCTCCCTTACCCATTGAGAAGGCAAGAAATACAAAACTCATTACGAATATGAAGTCATGCAAAACAAATTCCCAAATTAGTGATAAAACAATCATTAATTCAGCACCTACTGTGTGTTAGACACTGCTATTTTATAAATATTACCATATTTGATCCTCTCAAATAAAAAAGAGGAGGAAAAAGAAAATAATGATTCTATGAATTAGCATGTTTTTTTTAAAGATCAGAAAGACAACATGAAAGGATAATAGAAAAAAGATGTGAGTATTCCAAAATAATCATTATGTGTACCCATATTTCTTGCAAGTGGACATGATTATTTTTTATTTTCTCTGCAAAAGAAATTTTATCCAAAAATAATAGTCTTTCAAAGTAAACTGGGAATGTATTCCTCCACTCAACAAATATTATCAAGTACCTGCTATGTGAGGGACACTTGGCTAGAAACTATGGTTATCATAAAGAAGCATTAAACATGGTCCTAACACTATAGAGGTTATAACCTACTTGCTCAGTTATTCAGTTGTGTCCAAGTGAATCCTAGACACAACTGAATAACTGAGCAATTAGGTTATATTCTTACCAATACCACAGCAACTTGAGTCTTACTATTTTTTTTCCTGGAAAATCACAATAACCTACTAGCTGGTCTTCCCCTTGCTAAATTATCCTCCCTCCCCCATCAATTCATTCCACACACCACTGCCAGATATGAACTTGCAGAGTACTTTGTACCTCTCATTCTATTTTCATATTAACTTACAATTATCGGTGTACGTGTTGAATAATTCCTATGAGGTTATGTGAAGCAGCTAGGTTGCTCAGTAGATAGAGCAGACCTGAAGTCAAAAAGACCCAAGTTCAAATCTGAACTTAGACACTTACTAGCTAAATCAGTGATGGACAACCTTTTGAGCTTGGTGTGTCAAAATTCGCCAAAAAATCAAGCATAACTCAGGTGGTGTATCACTTCAAGAAAAAACCATAATTTCGTGGTAAGAATAGAATGAAGAATAAGATGTAAGAGTTTGTTTAGTATAGGGATGGGAATAATAGGACTTTAGTGATCTAGGATGGGTTCCAATTTCTTAGAGGTCTTTAGCTAACTTCTGATTTAGATCATTAAAATTATGTTTCTCTGAGGAATTAACTAGCTGTAACACACACAAGTTACCCAGGAATGTGAATGTATGAAAAAAATTGTCCCATTAATTTGCAATCCAATGAAATCCCCAGATCACTTTTTATGAACTTCAGTATGAACTCAACATATCTCCCTTGTTCCATACATGTAAATGGGGCTCAAGTTAATCATATTAGAGAGTGACGCCCAAATTTCTATGGCATATCCATAGAACCAAAACATAGCTGGCCTTTCTCTGGAAGAAAGAGCCCAGACCAATTGTTTCATGTGTCAGGAGAGCCATCAGAGGTCCCTTAAACAACTGGAGTTGGTCCTAAGAACCATCAGAACCAAACAGCTGTTGAATGTGCTGGATGTAACCTATCAGCAGGTTGACTTGTTGGCTAATCTACCATATCCTGTTCATTGCCAACAGCACATCCACAAACAAACTTGGTGAAGAGAAGAGAGCCAGGCATCACAAAAGACCGCTTGGCCCCACAAGTATCCTCTACATGATTGCCAAACTGCCATGGAACTCTTGGCACACAACAGTGTGAATGAGGTTTGGGAGAGTGAGCCCAGAAGGTGGTTATAAATAAAAGCAGTGGAATCAAACCTGGAAATGCCCCCTCACTAGCTCTCTTTCCAAGTTCCCAGGGCAACAAATTTTGGTTGATATGACCAGGCCACTCAAGCCCCTTTTAGTCTGGAGCTTTGTTTCATAGGTTTTTTGTTTTTTTTTACTACATGGACTACTTGGAAAAACTGAGATGGTTTTAGTAACCATGTCAACCAAGTCTTTCTCTCTTCTTGAATCAAAATACTTTTCTGGGTTGATCACTTATCTTGAACCATTCATTGCTTATTAATTATCCACTAGGGGATACTGTTCTTCTTGTTTGCTTAAGGACTCATACCAGGACCTGTAATCCAATTTTCTCAGAGCCCATCTTCCTACTGGTCTGCCTAGGTTTCATGCTGAGTTTTATTAAATTTACTTATAGACTTTTCCTCTGTGAAAGAACCAAGCCTCAGCACAGATGTCATGTTTGAGTCAATTACGCTCAGGTAATTCTAAGTAGCTTCTTTGTAGAAGAGTGAATTTCTGTAGATAGAAAGCCAGTAAGAGGGATAGATGGATAGACAGACAGGCAGACAGGCAGACAGACAGGCAGACAGACAGATAGATAGATAGATAGATAGAGAGAGAGATAGATAGATAGATAGATAGATAGATAGATAGATAGATAGATAGAATTTTCCCCTCATTCTAGGCTCATTTCTCCCTATGTTGTTCACATCTGATTATTTCACCATTCTCTGAGATGAAGCTGAGGCAAATTGTGTAGCAACTGAACCACGTTTGTTTCCAGAGCTCAAAATCTGGATGATAGAAGGCTCTAAAAGACTGAATTTCCACTGAGGATGATGACCTCCAGACTCTGATTGTTTGTTTTGAAAACAAAATTGTCCCCTATGTCCCTGGAAAACAGAACCGGAGGCTTTAAAAATGTTGAAGTAGATACTTGATATTACCACACAACTGAGTATGCATGGAAATGTTAATTGGGGTCAACTTTGAACATGCTTTATAGGTTTCTTTTCTTTTTTCTTTTTCTTCTTTTTTTCTTAAGATTGAGTCTCCTTAATTGACCCAGAGATAGTATGGGGTCTGCCCAGAGATCCAATCCCACACTGAGTGGGTTGTAGAGTTTGTGCTCTGTTTCTAATAATGTACTCTATTTACAACCTGAGCCTATTCACCCCATCTTGGTTAACCTGGTAGATCTATCCTCTTGGAGGGGCTCAACATATTTAATAAATGCTGAACTTAATGTTGGACACCTGATTAACTTAGCTCCCTGTCATCCCTTAGTTTCTTTTGCTGGGATTATAGGAATGTAACATTATACCTAGCTCTTTATAGATTTCTTATTCCCTTCCCCACTCCCCACACTCCATCTCACACACACCAGTTTCACAACAACTGGAGTCTCTCTAAAGTCATTGATCCCAAAGTCTCCCAGTCTGAATTTCTTATTCTAGGAAACTGTATTATCTAATTAATTGGAACTTTCCCCCTCTACTCTACCATTATTTTTTTTATTTGATCTTTGACATGTTACTTATACTCTGGTGAGCCTTAGTCTCCTTTCCTTCCAATCCGGTTAAATTTCTACTTCTTTTACTGATATTTTATCAGCTTTCTTTTTTTGAAAAGAAGCAGCCAATGAATTTAAGAATTAAAAATGTATAAAAATGGAAAAGAACACTGACTCTGGTGTCAGAGGATTCAAATCTTGACTCCCCCACTACCTCTGTGACTTCAGGCAGCTCACTTTAATCTCCCTGGGACTCAGTTTCCTCATCTGTAAAAATAAATGGATTGAACTAAATAGCCTATAAGATCCATTAGGGTCTAGATTTATGATTCTAAGGAAAATTTTTAATCAGTCAGTTCATCAATCAATTTTACTATGTGATATTGTCCATTGTTACCTTAAATGTAATTTCTCTTTTAATCTCTTGCTTTTGGATTTTATTGGTAATATATCCAAATGCTAATGATTTATATACATTGTCTACTTAAGAAGCTCCGTTTACCTGCACTACTACCATCTTCACTGAGAAAATAAGGGTGAAAGGCTGACCAAAATAATGCAACTCCATTTCCCCAAGATTGGTGAAAAACAGAAATCACTCCATTTCAATGATTTCACTGAGATGGATCTTCTTTCCATTGATACTACGCTTCCATGCTTTCTTAGCCTGTATGATCTTCTTTGGATTGTCCATGACTTACTAGAAATCTTCCATAGAGCATCTACCCTGAGGCCCTATAGGTCTTCCTCAAATTCTTTTAATGTTTTGTGGATACCATTTAATACCCTTGGGTTGTCTACACATTAAGCCCTACTCTTCCTAGATGATGAGTCCTTCTCTTTACCCTTTTCTGAGACAGCTTCATGAATCAGTAGATAAAATACTGGGCCAGGTATCAAGAAGATCCAAGTTTAAATCTAACTAAAACACTTATTAGCTGTGTGACCCTAGACAAATCATTTAGCCTCTATTTCCCTAACTATAAAATGGAGATAATAAATGCACCTGCCTTGAAGAGTTATTATGAGGATCAAATGAGATAATATTTGTAAAGCATTTAGCACAGTGCCTGGCACAGAGTAAATGCTACATAAATGATTGTTCCCTTCTCCCTTTTCTTCCTATTCTGAAGTTGGTTACAACAGCAAAGGAGTTTGCAATATGAAGTGACCGAAAGAAGAATTTAATCAATACGTTCACATTTATTAAGTGCCTACTGGATGCCAGATATACTTGTTGCTGGATATTCAAATATAAAAAAAATGAAACAGTCCCTATCTTCAAGCTTATTTTCTTTCAGTTTGATCACCAAGTGACTCCAGATTCTATTACACAAACCTCGATGCTATTTTACAAAATGGGCTCAGGACCTCCTCAAAATTTTTTTAAAAGTCTCATATTTTACAACTGGTCACTTTTCCCTATCACTATACAAAGCAACTGTATACATTGCTCCTCCAAATTCACCACACTGTTGGAACCATGCTGCTCTTCTCTCTATGACAGCCAAGCTCTATCTTCATCACAGCACGTGCTTAAGCTGTTGTTTGAAGTTCATCATGTAGAGTAAAAATTCATAAACCATATATAGATTGTTAGTAGTACAAACTGCTTTTCTAGCTTTATACTGCCCCTTATGGTGTTAAAAGAGAGTCTTTAAGTGAGTATACTGCTTTATTGTAGGCAGAGCCTAGAGCCATTTTGCACCATGGGTCAATTTTCTCTGTGACCTAAGAAGACTGTGTCATGTTCTGTTCCATATTTCTTAACCTTTTTTAGTGTCATGGACTCTATATCTATATCTATATCTATATCTACAACTATATATCCAGATCTATATCTATCTATATCTATCTACATATATCTCATAATAATGTTTTAAAAATAAATAAATTGAAGAATGCTATCCATCACCAGAGAAAAAACAGATGGAGTAGAAATGCAGATGAAAGCATATGATTTATCACTTGTTATTGGGGATATGTTTTGGGGTTTTAGTTATATAAGATTATTCACATATAAAAATGAATAATATGGAAATGTTTTGCACGATAATACACGTATATCCCAGACTGAATTACTTGACAGTACTGGAAGCAGAGAGGGAAGAAGGGAGACATTTTGGATTATATCACTTCAGAAATTTTATGTGGAAATTTGTTATTAAAAAATAAAAATAATTTTTTTAAATAAGTAAAAAAAAAAATCACAGGCTGCCATCCATGGGGTATGAAATCCTACAGCCACTCAGCCCTACCTTTATGAATCTTATTTCTATTCATAGATCAGTTCACATTCTGCTTATTCTACTTAATCTTTCCTGATCCTTCTTCAAATAGTTTTAGAACATTTTTTCTAGATCTCATTTAACTTCTAAATATACTTATTTGCATAATGTTCTAGACACCCCCCCCCAGTTGAATGTAAATTCCTAAAAGGCAAAGGTTTTTCCATATCTATCCTGGTATCCTCAGTACCTCATAAAATGTTGGGCACAAACAAACAAACAAACAATAAATAAATAAATAAACAAACAAACAAACGAACAAATAAATAAATAAATAGATAGATAGATAGATAAATAGATAAATAGATAAATAAATGAATGAATGAATGAATGAATAAATAAATAAATAAATAAATGTGTTATTTTTCTTTCTCATTCAAATTGAGAGAACCCATGAAATTTGGATCCCTTGTGGATCTATACATCTCAAGTTAAGAACTCCTTCTTCATTCCTATAATAGTGAAGACAGTGAAGAGAGAAGAGATTTGTGCCTTGGTCTCCTTGTTACATTTCAATCGAAGGGCAAAAGATCTATGCTCCTGTGCTCTGAACATTACAGAAGAAAACACGAAGGACCTACAATTCAGTAAAATACTGGAAAGGATGAAATCCCAGAACCACCACTGGTTATTCACTGGACCCATGACTCATTTTAATCTACTGACCTATGAGTCTATAGATGTGACTTGGTATAATCATTCAGGCTTCCCTAGAACTAAATAAGTTAGTCTAGTAGCTATCTGTAATAATCTAATGATCCTAAGTATAGCATATCTAAGGGGTGCCCTTCTTAATTTATAGTGGGCCTCCCCAAACTATCCCAGGTTCAGTACTTTAAAACTGTAGCTCATAATTCCTCCCTTCCTCATCTTTTTATCTTTAATAGTCATTCAGAAGGCAGAATTAATTCAAAGCAAAAGCATTTAATTATATAACATAGTAAGAAAAACAACTTTAAAAACACCCCCCAAATCTCATGAAAATATATATGCCATCAGGGGGAAAAATGGACAGAGGAAGACATAGAAAGATGCAGAGAAGACAAGTGTGGCTACTGCAAATAGTGAAGAGGCAACTTTTGCCTCTAACATTGCAGGGACACTGATGTCTTATAGTAGTGTCATTGTATTGATTCTCACTGGTCTCCATAGGATAGCTTTTTTTTTTCCTGCCAGATGCTGCTTCCTTGGATGTTATTATATTGGACAGAGTCTTGGCTGGATGCTGCTCTGCTGGATACACAGAACACTTTAGACATATAGTCTCTCCTGAATGTAGAATCCATCAGATGTCGCTTTTCTGGACATGTAGTCTCTAGTGGATGCATAGTCTCGGAGATGCTGCATATGTAGTTGGCACCAGATGCTAACAAGAACAATCATCCCCACTTGTTACATGGTTGTGGAACTTCCAGCCTTTGCCTCAGCTGAAATTCTTGACTATCTCTTCCTCATCAGAAGAATGATCATTGCCATCTTTTCTTAGTTACAAACCAGAGGCTTTTTTTTTTCACAACTCTTAGAAAAATCAGCCACTCTTGAGTAGATAGAGAAGGAAAGGTACTTTCTGGTTATATGGGAACAAAAGTAAGTCCAACAAAGTCATTGATCTCTCTGTCTGGTACATACACACACTCATGCACACGTGTGCGCATGCATAGATAGAAAGAAGCTGTCTTAAACATTCTGTTGAATGTTTGAATGAATTAACGCTTTTATCTTTTCCTAGATATAACAAATTCTCATTTGCTTTGATGATTCCTTTTCTCTTTCTTTCAGCCATTTCTAATGGCTTCTCCCTACTACCAATTAAGTTTTGGTCTGCTCATCAAACTTCCTATGATTTTCTGAATTACCTAAAGATTAGTTCAACTATTTTTTTTTCACATTAGCTCCCTTTCTGAGGGTCATACATTTCAGGGACCTGCTGTCACTTGACTAGTCATGCATCTCATGTAAACTACATTCAATTTATCTTATGTCACTGCAAACATGTGTGTTTTCTGATGCTTAATTTGCATTTTCATTCACCAAGCTATCCCAAGGCACTGAAAAATATCTAGGGAAGAGGGTTTCCACTACAGTTGAACAAACAAAGCTCATGGGTTCACCTTAGTACTTGAAAAATTTATTGATATCATTCCATATCTACAAGGTTTTCACTTGTTCCCCAATATTAGATCGATCAGTTTTTCACCTTTGAGTACAAAACATCCAAGTTAATTTAGGAAAAGGATAAAGGTTCTGACAGCACTATCTTTAAGATTTCACTTTTAAAAATAAGCCGTGCTGATGCCTTTTGTTTTTATATCACCGTCATTTCTAGACCCACCCCTTCCCACTAAGCCCTTCATTATAACAAAAAGTAACAATTAAATGAAACCAACCAGTCCAGAGACCATGTCTGACAGCATATGCAATATTTCACACCTTTCTATTCAAAGGAAGGGATACATATGTCTCCTCATTTGTCATACATTTATCGAGATTGTTCATTATACTTACTCAGTTTTACTGTTCATATTACTATTAGTCATTTTGTATATTATTTTCCTGTCCTCTTATTTGACTCTACATTCATTCATAAGTCTTCTTTTTTCTGAATTCCTCATATTCATGAATTTTTTTTTATTTTAAACCCTTAACTTCTGTGTATTGACTTATAGGTGGAAGGGTGGTAAGGGTAGGCAATGGGGGTCAAGTGACTTGCCCAGGGTCACACAGCTGGGAAGTGTCTGAGGCCGAGGACCTCCCGTCTCTAGGCCTGACTCTCAATCCACTGAGCTACCCAGCTGCCCCTCATATTCATGATTTTTAATATTACATTTCCTCAATTTATTCTGACTTGTTCAGCTATGCCCAGATCAATGGGTAGCCATTTGTTTTCCATTTTTTGCTATCATAAAAGTGTTGCTATTAATATTTTTAGATATTAATTTCTATATTTGACCTCCTTGAAGAATATGGCTAGTAGAAAGATCACTGAATTTAAATATTAACACAAAGAGTTTTATGACTTTTTTGTAGAAATCTAAATTGCTTTCCAAAATAATTGGACCAACTCACACCTCTTAACAGTGAACCCATATTCCTACATCCCTAACATTGATTATTTCTGGTTTTTATATCTTAAAGGATATGTGGTAAGACTTCAGAGTTGATTGAATTTATTAAAAATTTAGCTTATTCTTAGTAGAACACGAAGTAGTATTTTAATATGGTAGTTGATAGTTTACAAATTCTTCTTTGAAAATTCTATACTTTGATCATTTGTCCAGCTCTAGAAAAATGAAATTGTGGATAGGAAAGGACTCTTATTCTTAAATCCTCTGGGATTTTTCATATTGATTTTAGAAGCTAGATTTCAGTCATTTTCACTTTATCTCCAGTTCTCATCAATTTCAATATCTAGCTATGTTTATAAATTTTTTAAATTTACTCTGGTGTCACAATGTCTTAACTTCTCAGTTTCTACAACCACCATCTTGAATCCCACTATAGTCATTGAAGGGTAAGATCAGGGTACATTTCACTGTCACTTTCTCACCCGTTACCCCCTTAATTACTTATGTTCTTGTCACTGATATTGTTCTTTGTTTGGCCTCTCTCTAACATTTGACACTATTGACCTTTTCCTCTTTCTTAATACTCTTTCTTCACTTGGCTTTCATGATTGTGTTTTCCTGATTTTCTTCTTCTAAATCTCTTATTGGTTCTTCTTTCGCTTTCTTTTCTTTTTAATATAAGTTGAGTCTTATTCCCCAAGGGTGTAATCTTGACTTCCTTACCTCTTTGCTCTCCCTCATTGATCTTATTTATTCCCATAGCTTCAATTAACACCTTTTTATAAATGACTCATAAATCTGTGTCTCCAGTCATGACCTTTCTCATAAACGGCAAACTCTTATTAACACTCTCTCCAGTCAGCCCCTCAAACTTGTCCAAAACTATTTTTATATGTGATAGAGTGGAACGAATACTGGATTGGTAGTTAGAGGAACTGAGTTCAAATTCCAACTCTGCTGTTACTAGCCATAACTTAGAGCAAGCCAGTTCGGCACTTTGGATGTCAGTTTCCTCACCTGTAAAATAAGAGGAGACTAGATAATCAGACTAGATATAATAGATAATAAGACTAGATGACTACCAGGATTCCTTCCAGAATCTATATTCTTCTACTTCTAAGACCTTATGTGTTCCTTTGTTTTTTCCTCTTTCTGTTAAAGATGACACTATTTTCTCAAGAAAAGCAAAAGAGTCATTTTTTTACTTTTTTCCTTCTTCCTTTCTGCCTCTAGTAGTGTAACGGAATGGGCATGGGGTTTGGAGTCCAAGGAGTTGACCTAGGATAGGCAACTCTCCTATATTCTCTGGGGTTCAGCCATAACATGAAAAGATTGGATTGGATCAGTTCAATAGTCCCACATCCAGTTCTAAATCCCGAGACTCTGTCATTTTATCTTTGGAGTAGCCATCCTAAACCATTCCTACAGACACTGTCTTTATCCAGGTTCTCTTTACCACTTACCTGAACACTTTCTATATATTCTTTACTCGATTTTCCTATTTCCAATCTCTACCCTCTCCAACCTAGTGTATACATTGCTGCCCAGATCTAGCTTTACAGTGAAGAGAGAAGCTTGATCATATTATTCTGTGGTTTCTGTGGTTCTAATCCTTACAGTGGCACTTCTTAACCCACGTAAAAAAGCGTAAATTCCACAATCATAAATTCTAACTCAGTATTCTCAACAATCCAAATTCCTTCTTCAGTCTCATGTAATGTTCCTCCCCTATATCCTACTTGGTGATCCAACCAGACCAGACAATATATTCACTTTCCCTGGAGTGTAGATTATTTCCCCATCTCCATATCTTCCTTCATTGTTTTTCCTACACTTAAAATGATCACTCCACAATCTTTGCCTGTTGGAATCCTACACTTCCTTGTCATCGTCTATTTTAATTATAGTTATTTGTATACATATCTTCTTATCTTACCAAATAAATTGTCAATTTCTTGAAGAGGAGAGGTAGATGAAGGACCATATGTCTATGACCTGGAACCTAACATAGTACCTTGGCTCCAATAGGCATTCTGATGGATGGATGTTGGTTTGAGTTGAAGTCCACAAAGCCTAGTTTAAATATCACAACTTCCATTCAGTTTTCCCTGAGTACCTATATGAAAGTGATCGCTTCTTCCTTTAAACTCTCATAACATTTTTCTTTGAGGTCACCCTTAGCAAACTACTTCACGTTGAAGTTATATGTATATATGTCATATTTCTTTATTAGTTTGTGGGCTCCTTGAGGACAATGACTGAATCTTATTCTTTTTTCCCAATGTCTAGTATAATGCCTTTCACATAGTAGGAATCTTATCACCTTTCTTTCTTTCTTTCTTTCTTTCTTTCTTTCTTTCTTTCTTTCTTTCTTTCTTTCTTTCTTTCTTTCTTTCTTTCTTTCTT
>NC_058135.1:163127782-163152597 GCF_016433145.1 Gracilinanus agilis
AGAGAGAGAGAGAGAGAGAGAGAGAGAGAGAGAGAGAGAGAGAGAGAGAGAGAGAGAGAGAGAGAGAGAGATTCCATAACTCCATCTAAAGTGCAAGAACTGAGGCTATTCTCCATTCCCCACACTCTAATCTAGTTTGACTAATTGATCTCTAGGGATCTGGTCCTGCCTGGTTTCCTTGCATCCCTCTATTCAATAAACTCCAAAGGCTCCCCTATCTACCTCTAGGACCAAACATTAAATCCTTTGACATTCAAAGCCCTTTATTACTTGCCCTCCCCAACTATTTTTCAGTTTTCTTATACTTTCTACCCCAATGCCCACCTTTCACGCCAGTAACTAACTGACCTCCTTATCATTCCTCAAACAAGAATCTATCTCCTGCTTTTAGACATTTTCACTGGCTGTCCTCCATGGCTGGAATGTTCTGTCTCATCTCCGCTGCCTGGATTCCTTGGCTTCCTTTAAGTCTCACCTAAAATCATATCATTTACAGGAAGGCTTTCCTGATACTCCCTACTGCTAGTGCCTTCCTTCCATGGATTATCTCCAATTTATCCTGTATAGATCTTGTTGGCATAAACTTGTTAGCAGGCTGTCTACACCATTAATCTGGGAACTTCTTGAGAGCAGGAACTATCTTTTTAAACCTTTGTTTATATCCCCAGAACTTAACACAGTGCCTAACTTATTTTTGTTTGTTGTTGAGTCATTTCAGTAATATATGGCTCTTTGTGGCCCCATTGAGCTTTTCTCAGCAAGGATCCTGGAATTGTTTGTCATTTCCTTTTCCAGCTCATTTTACAGATAAGAAATGGAGGTAAATAAGGTTAAGTGACTTGCCCAGGGTCACTCAGCTAGATTTGAACTCTGGAAAATGAGTCTTCCTCATTCCATTTATCTACTGAGTCATCTAGCTGCCCACAACCCACGGTAGGTACTTAATCAATGTTGACTGACCCATTGATCCATAGACTGACTGAAACATTATGAGGCAAAGACTAGACCTTGTACAAATTTTATATCTCTCCCACAGCCTAGTTCCATGGTTTAGAAGTAGTAAATACTTAATAAGTATTTGTTAAATTAACCTTACCTTTCAGAGCCTGAGTTTCAACATCTAAAAATGAGAGGATCATCTAGGGCCTTTCTTAGATTGAAATCCTATGGAAATATCAATATACATGGCTTTGTCCCTTCTCCCTTACAAAGCATTCCAACCCTTATGGATATGCTTAGGTCTAGCTGGCCTGCTATGTCAGGGAATAAAATGTGGCTCCCCAGACATTTGTTGCAGTGCCTAGAATGCTGTGTTAGATAATGAGAATAACTTTCATTAACCCTTTAACTCGGCTTATTTGTCAGATCGTAGCGTAAGCTTCTCTCCTAAATTGAACACTGTCAGTGTAGAAACAGCATGAATTTGAGCCCCAATTACCTAAATCCAATTCATGCTCTAGTCAAGACATCACCTGGTAATGTCATTTTCCTCTTTGAAAACAAATACCTTTGGCTAAGTTACCTATCTTTCTTATCTCTAAAATATTACTTAAACTATTTTCCCCATTTCACAGAATTGTAAGGATCAAATGAAAGAAGAAAAATGCTTTAAAAATAAGCACAAGCTATTATTACCATATAACCTCATTATTCTTCCCTTTTTCTATGGGATTTAGATAGAAATAATCCTAGGATAAATCACTCTCCTGGTATTGTTCCTTCCTATTTAATATTCAGCATAATATAAAAGATGGATAAATTGTCTTCTTTTTGTAGTTGAATGAAAGTATTAGAATATAATTTCATTTTCTGTAGCCCCTCTTAAAACACCTACAATATATATCTAGGAGCAGAAACAACAATTGGGATAATATGTACCCTATCCAGGTCCCCCATGATATTTTATCTCCTCTGACAGATCTCTATGTTTTGAAAGTTTTTTTATTTCAGAATGCTTGTCAATTATAGCAGAGGTATGCTGGCAAATATTAACAATCATGTGTCTAGGAGTAGGAAAGAAGTGGGACACAAGTTTAATCTGCATTGTTAACATTTTCTCCATCACTTTCTTAAATCTAGACAACAGAGAAAATAATCAATCAAGCCCTGATAAATTGATTAAATTAAAAATAAATTAGACTAAACGATTAATTAATCTGATAATTGGTAATCACTCAGGAAGTAATTTTCAAGATGTAAATATTCACCCTGAAAATTTAACAGTTGGTTTTCAGGAACCAATTCAAGTTGGTTCTGGTATACCTTTAATTAGAAGAAATGTATATGGCAATATCTACTTAAAAACCATTTCTCTTCTGTTTTAAAGGATCAGTGTTATATCAAGACAACTATAGGAAACATTTCAGTCTGAGATAATGGGCTGGTTCCAGTAGCTTGTTGACTTAGTTCTCCAAGATGTGTTGAAGTCTATAAGTGGATTTGTTATCAGTTAGTTTATGAAAGAGAGCATGCTTCTAATATATAATTTTAGCCAATAGATCATGTCTTTTTAGGAATCCGGTAGATGCACTATTTTTATTTTATTAGTCAGGGCTAATTTCCTTGCATAATCCGCATTGATCACAAGAACCAGACTTTTTAAGGATAGCCCTTCTGTAATTTCTGGTGACAATGGTCTGATTGTGAAGTGTTATCAGAAACCCTCCCACTTTCCACTAAAAAAAATGGTTTACCTCATTCAATCATTTGTTTGACATTTCTTTGTCAACATATTGTTAACTGAGTTCATGCAGATGATTGATACCCATGGAGAGTCTTTTGATTCCAATCTTGAATCCTAGCCATCTCATTGTTTATGTTTGGAAGTAAACTACTATAGATTGCATTTAATAAGTAAATCATCCTTTACTATTGCTCAATGAAGGGATTTTTGCTTGTTTCCAATATATTCCAATAGCTTTTTAAACTGTTTCTTACATTCTCAAAGAATGTCTATCAGCCCTCTTTTCTCTAAGTTCAGAAGGCACTCAAATAGACAGGACAGTTTTGTTAGTACTCGGTTAAATTTAATAGTTAAATCATCAGTGGTACAATGAATAGAATGCAAACCTGGAGTCAGGAAGACTCATCTTCCTCAGTTTAAATTTGGGCTGAAACACTTACCAGCTGTGTGACCCTGAGCAAATCATTTAATTCTCTTTGTCTCAATTTCCTCATCTGTAAAATGAGCTGGAGAAGGAAATGGCAAACCATCCATTATCTTTGCCAAGAAAATCTGAAATGGGAGTTGGACACAACTGAAAACAATTGAACAACAACAAAAATTAATGTACCTAGAAAAAGAAAAATGTCTATGACAAAAGTTTACAGTTTCATCTATAATCCTCTTCTGCTCTTTGTATAATGAACTGTTATTTGTTGCTGTTTTATTTCATAACATGAAGAGAAAATTATTTTTTTTAAACCCTTAACTTCTGTGTATTGGCTCCTAGGTTGAAGAGTGGTAAAGGTGGGCAATGGGGGTCAAGTGACTTGCCCAGGGTCACACAGCTGGGAAGTGTCTGAGGCCAGATTTGAACCTAGGACCTCCTGTCTCTAGGCCTGACTCTCAATCCACTGAACTACCCAGCTGCCCCCGAAAATTATTTTTTAAAAAAAGAAAACCTAATTTTTAGAGTTTTAGATATCCATCACTTTTGAATATTTATAATTGATAAACTTGATTTTGGAACTTTTTGAAGTAGATTTTTACTATAATCTATTTTAATTTTGCATCACCTGTTGTGCTAGATTTGACATCTGTTCTTAGGGGTATTCTTTAGCAACTCTCCCTTTTTTACCTATAGTTTTCACCAGTGCAACAGCTGCTACATATACTCTATGTGCAGGTCCTGACACTTACAATTCTTGTCAAATATCTTGGGTTCATGTGTTTATTCGTAAGAGCAATGGTCGATATCTTTAAAAAAAAAAAAACCCTTACGTTCTGTCTTAGAACCAATACTATGTAGAAGAGCAGTAAGGGCTAGGCAATGGGGGTTAAGTGACTTGCCCAAGGTCAGATATTATTTGTTTGCAAAATAATTCGCCTTTTATACCATCAGTCTTGATACTTGGATTCATCCATCGGACACTGAGGGTTTGTTGGTTTGGGTTGTTTTTGTTTTTGTTTTTTTCTCAATCAATTCCACCTTCCTTTTCCTAATCATTTCAGCTATCATTATTGGTTTTGTCATCTCTTTTATTATTGGTCATAATTTTTGGAGTATATATTCAGTAGAGATTTTTAGATGATCAGCTTTCCCTTTCTGGATTTTCCCAGCACTCTCATGCCTGCTCTTACTCTGTTGAATACAGACTTCCTTAAAATCGCTCATATGGTTGGCCATGCATGGTTGCTGGAGGATGAGCCTGAGTGTACCTTTGACAAAAAGCAGTGGTTGGCACTGTTTTGACTCTGAAGATATCTTTACAATTGTATTATGACACAGTACTGACACAGAACAAGAGCATTCGTGTCTTCAGGTTATTTCAGGCATACTTGTGGTTTGCCCACATTATCAATAAGTACCATCTGCACCAGAGTTTCCAGCAGATGGGCTATTGATATTATTTATTCATTCTGATGTAGCTTGCTCATGAAAGCCAGGTAACACAAGAGAGCTCTGAGCCCACAGTCAGGAAGGACTGAGTTAAAAAAAAAAAACTCCTAGTTGTGTGACCCTGGGCAAGTCACTAAGCCTCCATCTGCCTCAGTTTCTTCAATCGTAAAATGAAAATAATAGCAGCATCTGCCTCACAGTGTAGTTGTGGGAATCCAATGAGCTAATATTTACACAATGCCTAGCCCAGAGTAGGACTTGAATAAATGATTGTTTCTTTCCTATCTTGCCCTCTTGAACTATCAGAACATAAAGGGGTACTACCTGCCCCATCAACCACTCCATCAAACTGATCCCCATAACAATTTTGTACAGGGTCAGCCTGAAACCTTGTGCCTCTGCAAGAATTTCTTAGATCCATAGAAGCAAAAGAATCCTGCTGGTTGAGGTGCTAAACCACTTGATGGTATCCCTGCTCTCCAATTGACAAGATCATCAGGATTTCTCACAATTATCCTGGCAGTCTCAGGGTCCATGGAGTCCCCACTATGTATTACCCTGGCTGGTAATCTCTTATTTTTCTATTGTACCCCCTCACCACATGGACCATGGGGTTGGGCTTGCAGGGGGTCACCACCACCATCATCGTCATCATTGAGTCTTACTCATTTTTGTCTCCTAAAAAGGAGATATCTTTTCTAGTTTGGCATAAAGCTGCTGGGTATTGTAATGGATAGAACATTGGGTTTAGAGTCAGGAAGACCTCTGTTTAAATCTAGCCTTTAATATTTTCTAGCTGGGTGACCCTGGGCAGATCACTTCACCTCTGTTTTGCCTCAGTTTCCTCATTTGTGAAAATAGGTATAATAATAGCTCCTAACTCCCCGGGGTTATTGTGTAGATCAAATGAGATCATCTTTGTAAAGTCTTAGCACAGTGTACAGCACAAAGTGCTATTGTTATTGTTGTCATGATGATAATTAACCTGAAGTGACTGATGCTATCAACTGGAAATGCAGAACTTGGATCTTCAGACATTCCGTGGTCTTTGTGTGATTGGTGGAACAACTGGAATTATCATCAAGAAACTCAGAAGCCCTTAGGAGTCTTTCTAAAGGAGTTCTTCATTATATCAAATATTTCAAAATACTATTATCCATAAGGCACTGTTTAGAAATAGTTACTATATTTTTTTTTCATTTTATTGACATGTAAAACACACTTCCATATTGGTCAAAGACGAAAGTCATACATAACCAAAACCCCAAAATAAAACCATAAATTCACTGATGTGAAAAACGACTCCAACAGTTCTTTCTCTATAGGTGGATAGCATTGCCCATCATAAGTCTTTCAGGATTGTCCCAGTTCATTGCATTGTTGAGAGTAGCCAAGTTTTCACAGATAACCATTGTCCAATATTACTGTTATTATGTACCGTGTTCTCCCAGTTCTGCTTATTTCACTCTGCATCAGTTCCTGCAGATCTTTCCAGCTTTTTCTGAATTCATCTTGCTGATCATTCCTTATAGCACAATGGTATTCCATTACCAACATTTGCCACAATTTGTTCAGTCATTCCCCAATTGATGGATATCCCCTCCATTTCCAATTCTTTGCCACCACAAAAAGAGCAGCTATAATAGATTTTTTTTGTACAAGTAAGTCCTTTTCCCCTTTTTATTATCTCTTTGGCTACAGACCCAATAGTGGCATTGCAGATCAAAGGGTATGTACAGTTCTATAGCCCTTTGGGTGAAACAGTTAATATATATTTTTGTTACTGATTTTGTATAAATGCATATAGTTTATAGCTATAAATACTTTGCAGTGAAGATTAGTTTTGTTGGCATTTATGTCAGTCCATAGGGAACCCTAAGGGAACTTGACACATGAAGAAAGAGGGTCCCATCTTTCTTTACCTTCCATGCAAGTCATGGCCTGGCTCACATTCTTGATGCTTCTATCCCTGGTCGCAGGAATCTGATTTTGATGCTGTGAGGACTATTCTTTAACCTTGAGGTTAGGATAACCTCCTCTCCATTAAGACCTGTCTTTTTCATGCTATCTTGAAGGATGAATAACAGCAATACCCCAAACCCCCAGTACAGTCTCTGGGCTCAGAGTCCATGTATTTTGACACCCATTTTCCGTAGTACCAGCAAATCCAGAGAACTGAGCCAAGGCACAAAACCAAGGGAAGACTGCCAGAATTAAAGGGCTATGCCAATGGACTAAAGACAGGTTTAGTCAGGAAACCATAGAACACAGAACAAGGTTAATAAAATTAACCCATAAAGGTAGAAAAGTTAAGGTGCACAAGACAAGCCATGAAGGAACAACTCTAGCTTAAGATTCTGTTATATGCCAAAATTTCAGGCTTTTCTCTTTTTTTAGGCATTATGCTACAATTTTACTGTCCGTGTAGTTGTATTTATGAAGCCCTTATCTTATTGGAAGGACACTACTTGCTATCAGGAGATCTGGATTTGAATTCTGACTTTGAAGCTCACTAGATGTGTGGCCATTGACTAGTGACTGTGCTTTAGCTACCTGTCTGTTAAATGGAGATCAAGTTTATCTGTAACATTGTGATGTGAGGCTCAAATGAGAAAATACTCATAAAGTGCTTTGCTAAATAAACCTTATTTTTAAAATTATTTTGGCACCACAATCCCCAATAGCTGTAATGTTATCATTGCCAAAATCGATCTTAGCATTTCTCCTCCTTGATAATGTATTTCTTTCTTTCAAATCATTACTTGCCCTTGGCCATCATCCTCACACACAATGGAGTTTAAGGGACTCCCAGGCTTTGGAAGAAAAAAAGCTTATCTAAAAATTAACAGAAAAAAATGTGCATTTTTCTCAGGAGCCTTGTGTTCCCTCTCCACCACTCCTACCACCCTCCATCCCTTTTCTAACTTACTTGTAGTGGACACTGATGTCAAGATTGTGGTGCTTTGTTTAATGGAAATATCCATGTGTTAAGGAATCTGTTTGATGCTCAATAGCAAAGAGTGCCTAGAATGGAGGACAATGGATTGTTGTCTGGATTTATTGGTAGATGTCACTTCGAAAGGATTCTGGAGGAGAAGTTAGAAGAAAATCACTTGTCACTGGACAAACTCACAAGTGAAAACTTTTAAAGGAGAATATATATGTAGTTTTTGTTCCAGTGGCATATGACTTCCCATTTGAGGTTTTCTTGGCAAAGATACTGGAGTATCTTGCCATTTCCTTCTCTGGATCATTTTTACAGATGAGAAAGTCAAGGCAGAGTTAAATAACTGCCCAGGGTCACACAGCTAGAAAATGTCTGATGCCAGATTTGAACTCAGGTCTTCTAAGTCTAAGCCCCAAGTTCAATCCACTGAGCCATATAGTTGCCCTCCACACACACAAATACCGTGTGTGTGTGTGTGTGTGTATGTGTATTTGTACACATATATAGACAGATAAAATAGAGATAATTTAAACCTAGTCAACATGTTAGTAGAAATTCCTAAATCACTGAGACATATAATTATGTCATATTATGCATATGGTATATTGATTGTATATATTACTATATTAGATGCATGATTTTCATACTTATAGAATGCAACATGTATGAAATAGTATAACTATATATCTCAGAAGTGTGGGAATTTCTACTAAATCAGGAGATGGCAAACAGTGTAAGATACACCCTGTTAACATTGATCCAAAGCCAAGTCAACAAGGTCAGCAAAGTTTTAGATGCAGGAAGTCATCTATTTTTAATATTGCAAATGCTTTCCTGTTTTTCTTTATTTGTTACTTAAGGATAGCCAATCCAAGTGGGTTTTTAAAAATTCTTTTATTTCTCTCTTATATTTTTATTTTAAACTTTGGACATGATAGAGCAGAAAGCAAAGCTCTCCCTCTCACAAAAAATAATGGTGAGAAGGCAGTCGGCACTTGAGAGGGGCATATCTGTCTCTTCTGATCATGATACTGGCTGTGTCTGCAATGTTGGGGCACCAGTATTTGCTCTTCCTATTGAAAGGGTTAAAGTTAGGCTGGATGACAGAATGAAGGGCAAGTCCCAGAAGGTTTCTTCCACTCAGAGCTCGACTTTCACACATTCTTGGTGAGAGAGGGCAAAGGGAAGGAGGTAAAAACCGAGGTGTGCCCCTGAGCAGGCAGAGAGAGCTGAGAATGCAGAGAACACACCAAGAATCCAGTGCCCAGCCTCCTGTGAAGCTGGAGGGAGACATTCCTTTCATGCCCAAAGTAGTCCAAGCCCCTCCTGGATGGATTTTTCTGGCTGGTTCTTTCTCATTCTGCAGTCGTTTTGTCTTTTCCAAATGCTGAGAATGCAAGAGTTTGGCAACATTTTGGCTCCGACGACATACTAGGCCATTTTTTTCTTTTTCTCATACTTTTAGGACCACAGTGTGTGAAGATGTGGCTTTGTATTGCTGCTATAACAGAAATTACTGCCCAGTACTTTGCATCTAGCCTTTCTTTCCTAAACCTCCTTCAAACATTAACCAATTAATCCAGATGCCCTCCCACAAAGACCAGTGCCAATCTTGCCTATGCCCCCACCGACCCAATCTGGGAATATTCCAAGGTTAAGTGATTCATTCTGGGTCAAGGTGCAAACCCAGGAAAAGCCTGGAGCCTCCAGTGTTAAGCTCAGGGCAGGAATTATTTTTTAAGAAAACAACAGCAACAGCAAAACATTCCGTGCTATTGCCGCCAAGATTAGCACTTTGAGTCTGAGGAATTCAAAGCACTCTGCAGATTGCACTAAGTCTCCCAAGATCTCTTGGAACCCACTGGACAAGCAGAGCCAGCCAGCATGAACAACACCCTTTGCCTCTATGGTACCCCATGACCTTGGACCAATATACCTTGTCCCTCTCTCTAACCCTGGAATTGAAGGTCTACCAACCCCTGGGACCTGCTTAAAACTGCAATCTCCCACACAGCCCCAGTTCCTTTTCCTTTTCCACCTAATTTGAAGAGCCAGCAGTCCTGACCTGTTTTTAGATTGAGAGGAGTCTCAAGGGGAGTCTCAAGGGGCTCCTTGCTCCCCACAACTTCTTTGTTATATGTGAGTTACTGATGCATAGTCACACCTCAGGGTAAGTTTATATAGCTCAGTATCAAGTCTTTCAGCTAGAAATGGATTCAAATCCTGCTTCATACACTAGTTGCGCTACCATGGGCAAGTCACTTAACCTTTGCCCCAAATTCTTCATCCATAAAATGAGGGATTTGGACCCAGTGCCTCCAAAGTCCCTTCCAACTCTAAGTCTTTGATCCTAAGTTCAGAAGCAGAGGAGCCTAAACGTCTACTCAGCCTTGCTAAAAAGAAAAGTTGTTTTTATCTCTGCCACTGGACCCTTCGCTCATTCCTCATTCATGAAAAGAGTACATTTTGTTTCCTACAAAATCCAAAGAGAACCCGAGTCAGTTGTTATGGGCAGGAGTTCAGAGAAGTCCATGAAGATATGCTGGATTTTTTTCCCTTTACTTTCCTTATTTTGTTAGCAGGGAAATAGTTAACCAAACCAAAGCAATTCTTCTATTACCTTTGGGGTCTAAAGATGGTTAATGGATTTAATGTTCCCTATCACTTCCCTAGGGTTTCCAAGGCTCCTAGGTGGATACACTCCAGTACCCAGGTAATTCCTTAAATCTTTCATTTTCATTAGAAGTCAAACCCTGCTTTGATCACTCTATTCCCAGAAGAGTAAAACCTCCTCCAACCCCCACCCCCCCCCCCCAAAAAAAAACCCCAAACAAACAAAAGCACAAAGTTTACAGTGAAAAATTAATCATGTCTTCTATGGAACAGTCTACCATGACTGAGGAATGTGTCTGATGGCTCTTGGGAAGTCAGTCCTCATCAAGGAATAGTATACCTTCAAGAAACAATAGTAATTTTAAAATTATTATTATTATTATTATTATTTTGGCCTGGACCTGTGATTTCATGGGAACACTTCACAAGGAAGTTTCTTCTCCCAATGCAGGTCAACACTTCTCATTGGCTTATATTGTCTTAGAGAGTTGTCTGGAATACTGAAAGGTGAAGTGATCACCCAAGATCACAAGGCCATTTTGTGTCAAAGGCAGGACTGGAATCTAGACTTCCTGACTCTGGAGACATCTTTGCCATTCTGCTTCCCATTAAGCACGATGATCATCATCATCCTCATCATCATCCTCAACATCAAAGCAGTAATTCTATTCAACAAACATTCATTAACCATGTATGAAGGGCATGACACTAGGATAGCCATTGAGAGTCATACAAAGATACAAAATGTTCGTTCCCTTGAGAAGGAAGTTTCTTTTTTTTTTAATCCTATCCTTTTTCCTTTCACTCTCCCTCCACGCCTGTGTTTTACTTTTAATTACTCCCTTACCTCTCCCTTGTATTATGCCCCTCCGCAACATCACCTTTTTATTCCCCTCCTACTGCTCTATAGGGTCTTTTAATGACCTCTCAACTTCTCCCTCCTTTATATTATTCCCCTTCCCACCACCACCTTTCTTATTCCCCTTCTACTTCTCTAGAGTAAAATAGGATTCCATAACCCAATGAATTTGGCTGTTCTTCCCTCTCTGAGCCAATTCCTTTTTTTATTTTAATTTTGAATATTTTCCCCTAGTTATATGTTCCATGTTCTTTCCCTCTCCCCAAATCCCCCTTGTGATGTTGGGTGATCACTTCACCTTTCAGTATTCCAGACAACTCTCTAAGACCCCCTAATCCCCCTTAGTCAACACACGATTCCACTGGGTTTTACATGTATCATTGATTAAGACCTAATTCCATATTATTGATAGTTGGACTAGAGTTATAACATTGAGTGTCTGCATCCCCAATAATATCCCCATCAGCCCATGTGTTCAAGCAGTTGTTTTTCTTGTGTTTCTCCTCCTGCAGTTGAGAAGGAAGTTTCTATTTTATTGGAGTGGAAGCACATGTCCACAGATAAAAACAATGCAATGTAAATTATAGAGGGAGCCCAGGAGACATCCAAACAAAGAAGCCTAGAAAAATCTGAGTAAGAAAAGAACACACAGGCAGAAGAATCCGGGGAGACTCCATGATAGAAAAGGTTGAAGATTGAGTTTGAGGGGGAAAAGTCAACTCAAGGAGTTTAGTAATGAATGGAGGAGAGATACAGGATGATGGTTTGAGAGGATGGTAGGATTAAAGGGAGTTTTTTGGTTTCATTTTGTTTTAAGGCTAGTTTAGATAGAAGTACATTTGCAGGCAGGGGGGATGCATCCAATAAAGAAGGAGAATATGAGGAGAGAGGGAATGACTGATGGGGCAAGTTCCTCAAAGAGACTGAAAGGGCTTAATCAAGGGCCCAAATGTAGGGATTAGCCTTGGCAAGAAGAAGGGCCTTGACAGGGACCTGAATTGGATATCCACTTTTTTTGTATTTCAATAATTAGATATGAAAACAAGAGATGGGTGACCCTTCAGGAAGAGCTTATTATAAATGATTTATGCAAATATATTAGGAACAATCAATATATGTATGCACAGTACATGCAGTCAAGGCTTCATTATCTATCTGAATAGGAGAGAGGGATTGGTTCTAAGGAATGTTTTAGCATTATGCTTGTACATCTATTGATAGACATAAAGGAAATGCAGAGGAACTGATAGATGGATAGAGAGATAGAGAGATGTAGATAACAGTGGTGTGCTAGGGATGCTTCCTACTGAGAGAGCCTAGTGTTACATTTTCAGTAAAACCTATAAAGCAAGGCTTAAATTATTGTTTTATTGATTTGATGCTTGTCCAGACTTAAGAAAGTGTTCATAATGCCAATTAAATTGAGTGCGTCTGCAGTACATTTTCTCCCCACAGAGCTGGTTGTTAAATAGTTGCCAGCACGGACCTGCTCTATATAGGTACATGTTCTAGAGAAAAGCAGTGTGAAGGTCTGTGTGTGTGGTTTGATTGCTATACCCAGAACCTATTTACCTGCCTAATTTCCTAGGGAGGCAGAAAGTGAATCAATTTGGACTCTAGGTCCTGTCTTTCTCCCAAGCGCTATACTTCTAATTATTAGATTCGTACCTCCTGGATAACTTGGTGGCACTTCAAATTAAACCTTTCCAATACTGAACTCATCATTTGCCTCCAAACCCAGCTACTGCTCCTAACTTCATCCCACGGGCTGATTCGATTCAGTTCAGTGAACATTTTATTAAATATCTACTTCATGCAGGCACGAGGGACACAAAAAAACAAATGAAAAGTCAGTGATCTCAAAGACCTTATATTCTGTAGAGAGGGAGGGAGGGTGGGAGGAATATGTACAAAGATGGTTAAGTACAAAAATGGTTAAATATGGAAACAAACACAAGGCATTTGGGGTAAGAGGAACATTAACAGCAAGGGCGATCAAGGAGGTGGCCCTTGAACTGATCTCCACAGTTTCAGGAGCCAAGAGAAGGAAGGAGAACATTTTGGATAGGGGGAATGGACCCATCCAAAGGTACAGAAACGGAAATGTCGCGGATGAGGAAGAGCAGGTAAACTAGTTTGGCTGGAATGTCGTGCATGAGGAGGAGCCAGGCAAAATAAGATTGGCAAAATGGATTAGAGCCAAAGGGGCTATACATGCTAAGCAGAGGGGTTGGCATTTTATCCTACAGAGGAAAGAATGAAATAGGTAAATGTGGGAATGCCATTCTCCCCATCACACAAGCTCAAGACCTGTTTCATCCCCTTCTCCCTCATGCCTCCATATCTAACCAGTGACCAAATGTCCTGTCGATTCTACCTTCTTCGTCCCTTTCATATCTGGTTCTTCTTCCTTGTATAGCTATTCTAAAAAGGCTAAATAAAAGAGGCCAAATTTCAACAACCTTTAAGTCAAGAGACTTGGATTCTAGTCCCTGGTTTAACATTCATTCTGGACCCTTTGCTCCTGTGAAATAGGTGGAGGTTAAATGAGGTCCTCTCTAAAGTTCTTTCCAATTTTAGTAGTCTATGAATCTCTAAGATCTGGGTTCTACTTGATTTCCCTTCAGCTGGGCCACAATTTCATTGAAAGGGTGGATACAAAGCCTGAAAAAAGCTTTGCTGACTCTATATGCATAATAAAATCAGGAATGTAGCTAGGCTGAAGGAAGATAATGACCTCGTCCTCTAAACTTAGTTTTGTTACTTTGCCATTCCCCTTCTCATTTACTTGCATGTGTGGGAGAAAAATAGTTCTGGAACTGAAAAATGGGGGGAGCCTGAACCCCAAAGCCTTTTACAGTTGCCTGGAAGTGTAGCTTCTCTATGGGTGATTATTAGATATGGTTTAGCTACTAGAACTCAAACAAAAAGCAACATGTTTACTTTTACTAGTTAGTCAGCGAATGCAATTAGCTCAAAGCAAGACTACAACAGCATAGTAAGATCATAAGATCATATATTTAGAGCTAGAAGGCATTCTTTTTTTTTTTAACCCTTAACTTCTGTCTTGGAGTCAATACTGTGTATTGGCTCCAAGGCAGAAGAGTGGTAAGGGTAGGCAATGGGGGTCAAGTGACTTGCCCAGGGTCACACAACTGGGAAGTGGCTGAGGTCAGATCTGAACCCAGGACCTCCCATCTCTAGACCTGGCTCTCAATCCACTGAGCTACCCAGCTGCCCCCTAGAAGGCACTCTTAAGGACCCAAAGTCCAATTCCTAATTTTACAGATGAATTATGTGTCTTAAACACTGACTTAACCCTGATTCTCAGAGATCTGGACATATAATTCAGAAATAGAATTAAGACTAAAGGTATATCACTTAGTTGAGAAGAACTCTGTTCTGTGTTCCAGACAGTTTGGGACAAGGGTTCTTCTTACTGGAAAGTATCTTTTAGCCAAATCTCTAGAACAGACAAGCAATCCTCATAAGAAAAAAAAAAAAAAGCCTGAGAAGTCCACCACCTTTCCCTCTCCCTAAAAGTTTTATCCATTGTCCAATGACTTATGAACTTTTGCTTTCTAAAAAAGCTATAGAAAGTTTTGAGATTTTTTTTCACAATTTAAACTAAAAAACCATGGCAAAATCTACCCTTTCCTTGAGAAAGAAATGTATCCCAGTTAAGAAGGAACAAATGAATGAAAAAAGGGAAGGAAAGGAAAAATGGGGAAATAAATTGAATGTTGTGTATGTATAATGATCAATCTTGTTGCCAAAGGAGAGGTGAGAAAATGGATCTTCCTTCTTTGCAGGAAGAGTCTAGGGTTGTAGAACATTGGACATATACACTTGATCTCAGAATCAATTGACATCTTGGATAATTTTGCTGAATGACCCTTTTTTTGCTCTTTTATTCTTTTTTTTCCTCTGGGTAGAGGAGAGGATAAAGATAAGTCTGGAAATTAAATTTTTAAAAATCAAATTAGATTTCAATAAAATGAAATAAGAAGCTACCAGAGGCCCAAATTCTCCTTCTTGGAGGTGGAGTGGAGAGAGGGGAATGACCAGCAGTTTCTCCTCATCTCACCATGTTTAGGATTTCCTGTATGAGCCACTAAAACTGTCTTGAAAAGAAAACTCATCGCTTATAATTTAGTTGATCTCAATAAAAATCTCTATTGTATCCATTGTTACAAGCCAAAGCAGAGTTGGTTTATCTATTCAGAAGGAAAGTCACGTTGGGCCAAATGGACATCAGAATATGAGCCTGTTATAGTCATGATGGGTTTACAACCAGTTAGCCTTGGGGGCAGTTTGTAGTGTTTCAAGGGGAAGCTGGAAGTTCATCATTGGCCTTGGATTCTGTGGCAGATCAAATCAATGCGATAGGAGGATCAACAGACATCTATAAAGTACTTACTATGTACAGAGACTGTTCTAAGAACTGGATAAGCAAAGAGATGCAAAAGGGCTTTTGTGTCATTTAGTCGTCCTATAGAAGAACTGGAATAGAAGAGATTAGATTGTGAGCACCAAGAAGACTGGGACTGTCTTTTACCTTTCTTCTCTTCCTGAGCCTGGCCCCTGACACATAGTAGGTGCTTTAAAATGTTTATTGACTGTGTTACTGCTGCAGTAATAAGGAAATGGAGGTTTTGCTCTAAAATGGCAATTTCCCTTCCTAAGGAAGGGAAAATCTAGAGTGCCAGCCCTGGATATTTGCTCATAGAAGTCAGCATCCTAGGCTCTCCATCTTACCCCATGGGTACACTGTCTGCCCATTTTCTTCCTCTTCTCTGGTATTTGAAGGAGTTCTTTTTGCTACTTTCTCAGGCTACAGTTTGTAGTGCTTACCGTATGTGCAAATATTCCTTCTTACGATTATGTACCTTAAAGGTATTTGTTAAATAAATGAATGAATGAACAAATGAATAATATACTGTTGGCAATGGGATGTGCAGGAATGTGTTAATGACCAGAGCATCTTATTATTTTAATACTGTGGGCAATTCCACAACTTCTTCCATCCTTTCCCTTTTCACATTTTAAAAATTACTTTCTGTCTTACTATCAATTTTAAAACAAAAGAACAGCAAGGGCTAGACAATTGGGGTTAAATGACTTGCCCAGGGTCATACAGCTAGGAAGTGTCTGAGACCAGAGTTGAATCCA
This sequence comes from Gracilinanus agilis, assembly GCF_016433145.1. NCBI lineage: Eukaryota > Metazoa > Chordata > Mammalia > Didelphimorphia > Didelphidae > Gracilinanus > Gracilinanus agilis. The sequence goes on from NC_058135.1 coordinate 163,143,936, forward strand.
AGGCTTCCCAATTCCAGACCAGGTGCCCTATCCACTGTGCCCCCTTTCCCTATTCACATTAACAAATATACGATTCATTGGCTGAAAACATTTCCTTGAGAAGGGTCAGATGGGCAAAGGTAATTATTATTAAGTATGGAAACCATAACTTTGGATTTTTGAATCTAAAACACTCCCCTTGCATCTTGATTCACCTAAGCAGAAAATACTCAATCTTTTTGGATACTATAATGTGTCATCTTAAAGCAAGAAAAATGGCCAGCCATAAAAGAATCAAAACTGAAGGTTGCATTATAAAGAACAAGTCTAGCCCTGCAAAAAACCCTATAAAAACATACCCTCTGTTACCTACCTCTTTAATAGTGAACAGTGTCAGATTTTTTTTTTCAATGTGGTAATAAGTTTTGCTGAATTTTTTCTTTATCTCCTCTTTTTTTTTTTCTTTTTTCCAATTCTTTGCTAAGACTGGGAGAGGAGTAACACAGGGGTTGGAGGAATCTAAGCAATGTAAAAGCAAAAGATATCAATAAAAATCTATTTAAAAAAGCAAAAACAGCAACAATAAATTAGGGTAAGAGGGAGAAAATTTACAGAATTCCAGGATTTATTGATTCTGAGTTCCAAGCAATGGAGCTCCCTAGTGCTAGAGCACCCCTTACAGGTCAACAGAAGAACTTGAAAAGAAAAAAAGAAAGGAACAAAGTGAGTGGGATCAAGAAGGAAGGGTAGAATGTAAAACCCGGTGGAATTGTGCTTCAGCTAAAGGTAGTTAGGGGAGTTTGGGGGAGAGGGAAAGAACATGAAATATGTAACTAGGGGAAAATATTCAAAATAAAAATTTTTTTAAATTTAAAATTTAAAAATTAAAAAAAGAAGGAAGGGTAGATAACAAACTCCCCTAAGGCAGTGATGGGCAAACTACAGCCTGAAGGCCAGATTGGGGGTGGGGGCCCTGAAATGTTCTATCTGGCTGTGGGACATTATTCCTAATCTGACGAATACAATGAGTAGGATAGATACAATGAAACTTCCAAAGAATTGCCTTAGAAACAGACTGACAGATGAGCATTTCCTTTCCTTTGGTCCTTTCTTTAAATAGTTTGCCCACCAATGGGAACACTGACTACCTGATGAAACCTGAAGGGATTTCCCAATTGACCATGGGACAAAAAAGCATGATGTGGGGCAGCTAGGTAGTACAGTGGATAGAGAGACAATCCTGGAATCGGGAAGACCTGAGTTCCAATCTGAGCTCAAACACTATCTAGCTATGTGACCTTCGACAAGTCACTCACCTACCATTGCCTAGACCTTGCATATCTGTCTTAGAATTGATACTAAGATAGAAGGTTATGGGTTTGGGGGGGAGGAAGGGAGAAGATTTCAAGTTCCTTGAGGACAGGGATTATCTTTTCCCTTTTTGTATTCCCAGTATTTAGCCCAGAGCCTATCTTATATGAGGTACTTAATAAATGGGGATTAATGGGTTGATGGATTGATTGACTGAGGAAACCAAATCAGCAAACCAATGGATCATCTTCTCATGTGGACTATGTGGAAAAAACTACTAGCCACAGTGGTCATTTCTGTCTCCCTAGGACAGGCTGCAGGTGCACTTTGGATTCACAGGGACTCCGTTTGAGCAATCCAGCCAAAATGGACTTAAACCCAAGACCCAAGAACAGTCCAGACCTATGGTTTCACTGGTAAGCAAACTCCAAGTGAATAAACTCCCTCTGCTAATGCTGATTGGTCACTTTTGCAATTTATGACCATAGATTAGAGAGGGAATGTTAGAAGACATCTAATCCAAACATTTTATATAAGAAATTGAAGTTGAGGAAAATAAAATGACTTTTCCAGAGCCACACAGCTAGTCTAAGACAGGAGTTAGACTTGGGTCTTCCAGAATCCAAGTCTAGTTCTCTATTCAGTATACTATATCAACATTCAAGAGTTGTGACCAAAATAATTCATCAATCATCAGTCAACCTAGTGACAAACCTTTCTGAACTTAGTCCTCAGGCAAAGCCTTTCGAACTTGGTAGAATCTACCAGATCTTGGATTCCAGTAGGTTAACTCTGAAGAACATGGGTTTACCTCCAGTCCAGAACCAACAAATCAATCAAAAAGCATTTATTTTACTTTGTTAAACCCTTACCTTCCTTCTTGGAATCAATACTCTGTACTGGTTCCAAGGCAGAAGAGTGTCAAAAAGCATTTATTAACTCTTACTATGTATCAGGAATCAGATGAGGACTTTGGTAGAAAAATCATACTTATCTCCACATCAGACCAACTTTTAATGAGTGTTGCTCCTGCCTTCCCTCCAAGAATACCATCCATTCTACTTATATTTTGTATATATAACATAGACCTGTTTTGCATGTTGTCTCCCTCCCATTAGATTGTGAGGTACTTGAGGGTAGGGTTCAAGTTTTTACCTTTGTATCTCGACAGTGTAGCACAGTATCTGAGACACAAAAGGTGCTTAATAAATTAAAATTAGATATGATTTCCTTTGGCTACACCAAAGCTTTTAATTAAATTGCTGAACAGCTTAGTGGAAGATAGACGGGAATATTTGACCAGTAATGCTCCATACCAGGTTTGACAATAAAGTAATAAGATTAGTGACTTATCTTATAATCTCATCTTGTTACTTCCTTCTTGATGTCTGTATTCATGTAATAAAGATGGGTATAAGAACTCACCAGCAATGTATCCACCCCACTCCAATCCCCAAACAGGAGACATCTGGTCTATCTTCCTGTACTTTACATATAGTATAGCTCAGGGGAAAAAATGGACTCAAGGAGGGAAATAGACTTGCCCATGATTGCACAGTTAATTAAAAGTAAAAAGGGAACAAGAATCTATCTTCTGAGGTCCAGTTCAATCATATTTCCATTCTAATATGAGATGCAAAAATAGTAAACCAAAATAGCAAACCAAACAAAAACCAGGGTAGAACATTTATTAGAATGCAAACAACAAATGATGTGATGAGTCAATTGTTTTATTGAAAGAAATGTGCAAAGTGAGAGAAACAATGCCTTGATGTTAAAGTATAGCATGGGCATGGTATCAATCCTCCACTTTTTTCTCTCTAAGCTAGGATTGTCTCACCCACTCCACCTTCAGCCACACTGACATTGTCCAAAGGGACGATGAACACATTGCTGTAACTTACTTTAAGGATTCTAGGGGTAACTTTTGTGGAGGAAACTATATATGTATTATAACTATAGCTCTTGAGCCCCCACTGGTGTAATTCCCATTTGAACAAATCAATCAAGATGATATCATTTATTCCTAAATTTTTGCTAAACATAATGAAAAGCAAGAATAAATATAACTTAAAATATTGTCAAAAATCTTGGTCATACTCTACAACCAATGTGTTCAGTGTTTGTAGAGAGAGTGGGAACAAAATTGCAGAACGCAAATACATGAATAAAGAATTCCATGAAGTTGAGATGACTCAAAACTCTGGATTGTAGGTTTCGCTAGGACATCTTGGACATCCTGAAGAAATGTCTAACCACATGTCATCTTTTGGGCAGAATTGCTCCTCTTCTGAGCTTCTTTAATCACATATCTTCTTCTGGGCTGAACCAATTTTTGGTTGACTGCTACTCTTGAGTATTGAAATAGTTAAGCTTTTAGCAAAAGCAATGCTCCTAAGCCTGAAATCTTCAGTGCTATTTAGATGTGCACTAGGCTAAGCTCTGAAACAATGTTAGCTCTCTCTACAAAACAGTTTCCCTAAGTCTGTAATCCTTAGAACTATTCAGATCTTCTCATTGGACTCAGGGATTTCCTTCTTTCAACTTGTAGGTGATAGTAAGGAATAAAGCAGACCCTCAGACACTTCCAAGCTGTGTGACCCTGGACAAGTCACTTAATCTCAATTACCTGGCCCTTAATTGCTTTTCTGCCTTAAAAGTGATTCTAAGAATTTAAGAAGCAATTCTAATTGAATCTACTTAGTATCAATTCTAAGACAAAAGATAAAGGGTTGTTTTTTTTAAAGAGTAAACCTTTTAGAGGTTTCCACTTTTCAATCTAGCCTAAAGGGCAGTAAAATGGCAAAGTATCTTCCAACTAGCTCTTCCTCCACATAGTTCCTTAGAACAACAGAGTTTTCTTCTAATCAGATTAGCACCCAACAACTTCCTCTATGAGTTCATCTCAAAGTAACTAATATACCTTAATTTCTTCTTTCAACTTCAAGTCACTCCACTTCTGCCTTTTTCTCTAGTTTACACTGACTCCTGCTCTAAAGCGTGATCTTGTGGTATAAAGTGTCTCACTTCTATCTCAGGATGAGAAACTAAAACTCAAATTTCCATTATACCACCACAGGAAGGCAATGTCCAATCGTCTCATAGTCATAGAAAGATTCTAGTTATAGAACTGGTTTCTAGATATCACTGTGATGTAACAGATGGAACACTGAGTCAAGAAGACCCAAGTTTAATGAATCATGTAGCCATGGAATAATATTCTAAATATATTAGAAAATTAAAAAAAAAAGAAGACCCAAGTTTAAATCTGGTTTCAGATACTTACATGCTGTGTGACCCCTGGGCAATAACCTTTGCCTCAGTTTCCTCAATTGTAAATTGGAGGCAATAATGGCACCTTCCTCCCAACACTGTTATGAACATCAAATGAGGTAATCATTGTAAAGTAGTTAGCTTGATTTCTGGGACACAGTAAAGGTTAAATATAAACATACATATGTATATACGTGTTTATACATATATGACTGAACAATGATTTTTTTAAAATAGTATTTTTTTAATCATTGTTCAGTCACATCCAACTCTTCATGATCTCATCTCTGGTTTTTTGGCAAAGACACCACAGTGATTTGCCATTTCCTTCACCAGCTCATTTTCCAGATGAAGAAACTGAGGTAAACAGTGTTAAGTGATTTTCCTGGGATCATACAGCTATTAAGTGTCCGGCTTCAGGATGGACACTCTCATCCATTGCACTATCTAGTTAGCTAATGTTTGTACCTCAATAGTCATATGTAAATGGGCTTCTTCGAAGCAAAGACATTCCTGCCATTTTTGCCTTCAGCAGAGAATGGTTGCTTTTTCTCAGGTCCTCTCAGAATTGTTTGTGTTTCTGTTCTAGTACTAAGGATACTTTTCTCAGTGTCTGTCATCAAAATGTTCTTTTTTCTTCTCCTTCCAATAAATTAAAAAGTACAAATAAGAAAGGAGTCCTTTACATTCGTCTTCCTAGCAAACACGTGTATAGTTTCTATCTAAGAAGCTATACCTGTATATTGCCTCCTATCCCCTTTTGTCCCTAACACTTTAATTCTAGAAGTGAAGATTACCTTTTTTAAAAATTGCTTAGCTTCAATCCTTTGCAATCATTTCATTTTAATGACTCATTTTACTAGCATTTGAGGGTCTACAAAAGCTGAGTGTGTCACCATGGAAACCAGAGCAGCACTTTAAGAGAGATTCATAAATCCTCTCTGCCTAAAATCATCATAATGATGAGGAGGCTAGAGATTGGAACCTCAGGCAGAAGGTGGAATTAGCTACAGAGGTTAAAAGACAGAAGCTGGTGTTCCTGAAACTTAACACTTCCTGAAAAATGCAGTGCCTATCTTGCCATGCACTTAAATGGGCACTTGCATTTGACCGGGGAGCACAGAATCCAAGTGAGAGATGTGCCTCTTAAGTAAGACTCATGCCTTTGCATGGAATGACTGACTGAAAGAGAATGTCTCTTGGAGCTCAGTCATTTGCTTAGATTATCTGTTCTGCATAACTATAGAAGCTTATATAAACCAACAGTAAATATAGCCTTTACTTACTCATTACCACTAACTAGAGCATCTAATAGTAGCTTATATAGTCTTCTGTATTTTACAAAGCACTTTCTTTACAACAACCTTGTGAGGACATAGCATCTTAGATCTAGAGAAAGGGATATGTGATATAGGTCAAAATAGGACTGGTCATGAAGATGACAATGACTTTGACCCCTGGGCTGTAGCATTTGCTCTTAGGACTTTTCTTTCCTCTCATGGTCTATAAAAAACTAAGCGATTTGAGATTGAAAAATTGAGGAGTCCTAGAAACAGAGGGGTTAATTGAAATAACAGCCTCTAAACAGGTGTTGATTTGATGCCATTTAATAATTATATATTAAGAAGGGAACTATTTGTATGTTTTTAGGGAATTTCTAACCTTAAGTCAGAGATTCCTTGACCCAGATACCAACTGCCTACAGATTTGTCAATTTTTATTAAACCCTTACCTTTTTTTAAAACATTTATTATTTACATTTTAGAAAAGTTAACATGGTTACATGATTATGCTCTTACTTTCCCCTTCACCCCCCGACCTCCCCACCTCTCCTGGCCGATATGCATTTCCACTGGTTTTAACATGTGTCATTAATCAAGACCTATTTCCAAATTGTTGATAGTTGCATTGGTGTGGTACTTTCGATCCCCAATCATGTCCTCATCAACCCATGTATTCGAGCAGTTGATTTTCTTCTGTGTTTCCTCTCCTGCAGTTCTTTCTCTGAATGTGGGTAGTGTTCTTTGCCATAAATCCCTCAGAATTGTCCTGGGTCATTGCATTGCTGCTAGTACAGAAGTCCATTACATTCGATTTTACCATAGTATATCAGTCTCTGTGTACAATGTTCTTCTGACTCTGCTCCTTTCGCTCTGCATCAGTTCCTGGAGGTCTTTCCAGTTCACCTGGAACTCCTCCAGTTTATTATTCCTTTTAGCACAATAGTATTCCATCACCAGCATATACCACAATTTGTTCAGCCATTCCCCAATTGAAGGGCATACCCTCCTTTTCCAGTTTTTTTGCCACCACAAAAAGCGCGGCTATAAATATTTTTGTGCTAGTCTTAAACCCTTACCTTTTGACGTATAATCAAGGCAGAAAAGTTGTAAGGGCTAGACAATGAGGGTTTAAGTGACTTGCCTAGGTAGGAAGTATCTGAGTTGGGATTTGAACGACTCTAGACCCAACTCTCTGTCCATTGGACCACCTAACTGCCTCCTTGTCAATTTTTTAAATGTCCAATTTCTGTTCAGGAACTTTCCTGAATTCCAAAGAATTTGGTGCCTGGAACAAAGAAATACCTTTTGGAGAAGCAACATCTACTTCATCTAATACTCAAAGAATAGACCTTCTTTATGGAAGGAAAAACTGGATGGGACTTTTCCCCCCAGTCTCATGACTAGCTATTTTTGGACTTTTCCTTTTCTAAAGGAGTTGAAGCTTAAAGCCTTAACCCAAGATTATGAAACTTTTTTGTGTGTCATTACTCCCTTTAGCAGTGTAACAAAGTTGATGGACACCTCAGATGTATTTAAACACATAAAATATACAGGATTACAAAGGATACCATAATAAAAATATAGATTTTGGGGGGGCTATCTGAATTTACAGACCCCTTATGAAATATGTCAGTGGACCCTGATCTAGACGATAAAATAAAAGAGAGATGGCAGAATTTTTTTCTTTTAGGGAAGAGTCAGTATCTCAGCTGTGGACTTTAGTTGAAATCAGAAGCTAAAAACAGAGAGAAATAACACCATCTTTTGTTCTATTGAGCTAGGTTTAGCAGTGACCACAGGACTAGCAGAGTGCTATCAAACAGCATCCATTTTGGAGATTAGCAGAAATCAATGTCCAGCAGAGACTGTATGCTATATGAAAACACTGTGGATGATGTTAACAGAAGATGCCAGTGTCAGGAGCTTGAGTTACTACGCTTCCATGTGTAAGTTTTGGTCACATTTTTCCCCTCTATGTGCCCACTCTTTCTATTGAGGGAAATTGTATTTGTGGAAGGGTGTGCCCTATTTTTAAAGCGGAAGAGATATGGTGTATTATTACTTTTATTACTATGCTATTTCATTAGATGCCTTTGCTTAGAAATAAACATCTCACTCTCATTGTGAAAGATATCTTTTTCCTCAGGGCTTTTGAACTAAATTTTAACCCAGGTATTCTTGTAGATTTTTGGAAGAATTCTCTTTCTTTTTACCTTTCCAACTTTTTATTTGCTTAATTAAAGTTTTTAAATTATTTATTTTAATTAAAATTTTATTTTAATTTAAATTTTTTTTAAACCCTTAACTTCTGTGTATTGGCTCCTAGGTGGAAGAGTGGTAAGGGTGGGCAATGGGGGTCAAGTGACTTACCCAGGGTCAAACAGCTGGGAAGTGTCAGAGGCCAGATTTGAACCTAGGACCTCCCGTCTCTAGGCCTGACTCTCAATCCACTGAGCTACCCAGCTGCCCCTAAAATTTTTTAATAAAAAATTATCTTTTTTGTATTACATTGAAATTTTATTTTCTCAGACCTGATTTCTTTAAATCTGAAAAAAAAAATCAGTCCTCTAACTGATTAATAAAGGCAGCTATACTTGAAAACTGGTTTTCAGTGAATATATATCTTTAGAGTAGTTTGAATCTGAAATACACTCATTTTTAGGGAATTATTTGAGTTGGGAGAGAAAGGAAAGGAAGGGCAAGTGCTACATGTTTATGTATGTGTGAGGGATGGGGAGAAGGAGACAGGGGGGAGAGAGAGAGAGAGAGAGAGAGAGAGAGAGAGAGAGAGAGAGAGAGAGAGAGAAGAAGAAGAA
>NC_058135.1:163152951-163190351 GCF_016433145.1 Gracilinanus agilis
AGGGAGGGAGGGAGAGGGGAGAAAGGAAAGGAGGGAGAGGGGATAGAGGGATGGAGGGAGAGGAGGGAGAGAGGAAGGGAAAGGGGAGAGACAGAGTAAGGAAGAGGAGAGAGAGGAGGGGAAGGAGGAAGGGAGGGAAGAATGGAGAGGGAGAGAGAGAGAATGTTTTGAGGTCTTTCCACTTTTTGCTGTGTTTTAAGTATTGATGGTAATAGATGTTCACATAATCCATTTAAGTTGCTTAATATGCTTGGCACTGTAAAAATTACCCTGAAAATGCAGCAAATTGCCTATAATAAGATGGGGGAGGGGCAAAGGAAGAGATAGAAAGAGGCGGTTGCAGTGTATGTCAGGGTTTACAGACTAAGATTTAACACAAAATGCAAGGTGGGTATTTAACGAATGCTTATTAGCAGCACTGTCTCCTGTGTTTCTGACTTCTCTGTAGCCCCAAGGAAGAGCATTAGGGGACAACCGGGCACAGATCTTTCTTGTGTCCTGTTGCCTCCTAAGTGCAGATTTAAAAGAAAGCCTGTTCAGTGCTAAAAAACAAACCATCGGGTCTCCAAAGTTGTTGCTCAGTTTGTCAGAAATATCATCCCTGGTGCTTCCCTGTGGTTTCAACCACAAGACTTCTTCAACTAATTGCTTCTTCAATGAGGCCATAATTATCTGCAAGAAAGCATTTACTGCTAACCTAAGGTGAATTTATTGTTCGGGCAACTAAAATCTTCCATATTACTCCTCCTATTAAAAACAATTTAATGATCGCTGTAGTCAGTGGTATTAAAAAGCTTTCTTTTCCTAGAAATGAATGAATCATGTTGTCAGATAACAAACAAGAGCGCCATCTTGTGCCTATTCTTGAAACCACCAGTATTCTTGGTTAATCTGGAAAATCATCTTCCCATCTCTAAAGAATAAAAATCTGTTGAGTTTTTTTCATTTGTTTATTTTTTATTTGCCACTTTACAATACCTAGGTAATCCCTTCTCTCCCTCCCAACCCCCATTAGAGAAGGCATCACTTGACAAAAAAATATATGTATACATACAACTATATCTTGTTCATTTCTCTTTTTTAGTTCTTTCAAAGAGTTTGTTGTACGTCTTTTCTGTTCCACTGATCTATTTGTATATTTCCTAGCTAATACTTGATAGTTTTGACAATTATTACTTTATAATATAGTTTAAAATCTGCTACTGTTAGACTTTCTTCACATTTTTAAATGAATTCCTTTGATATTCTTGGTCTTTTGTTTTTCCATATCAATTTTATTATTTTTTAGTTCAATAAAAATCTGGTTTTGATGCTGCCAAGTGTCCATTTGATGGGAATGACTTTCATACCACACTCTGCTTGCCAATAGCATCTGTGTTTTTAATCACTAACTGTATTGTTCAAACCCTATCAATAGGGCACAAACTATAGTTATATATATAGTGTGAGATTGGATAGAAAGGAATTTTTAAGCAAAACAAAAGAATAAAGCAAAATAATTCTATTTCCCATGACAGTTCAGGTATCATCCCTAGTCAATTATTTTTATAACTCCAGGAGAGGGAAGGGGAAAGAGCATATATATAAACACACACACGTGTATCTTGAAGTAAATGTCTTTTGTTCATTTTATAAACTGAATTTAGGATTCTGGCAAGATTATTTAATCTCTGGTTTTAGCAAAGCTTTAAATTCAAGTTAAAAGGAACTCCTCTGAGATTTATATTTTCCCTAGTTTCCAAGAAATTGAAAATTAGATTTCTTTCCTCATTAGGTAAAAGGCCAGCACCACGCTGTTGTTCTAGTATAGACTTTCCACAGGGACTAGAAGTACCACAAGAATGGAAGAGCGAGAGAAATGAGGTAAGATCTGGAGGAAAAAAAATCATAAGATTCAGAATAAGGAGAGATCTTAGAGATGATATAATATAACCCTTTAATTTTACAGAGAGAAACTAAGATCCAGAGAGAATAAGTCATCTAGTTGGTCTATTATCTAGCAAGAATTCAAGCCCAAGATGTCCTATTCCAAATACAGTGAACTTTTTATGATAACAGTCTCCCCTTAAATGGAATGAGTTAATCCTCCTGGACTCCACCAATATGCTATGAAATAAATTCTCCATTTCAGTTATTATTAATAATTATAATAATAGAAACCATTATATAGCAGAAAGAGCTTTACAATTATTATCTCATCTGATTCTCCCAACAACCCCGAGCGGTAGGTGCTATTATTATCCCATAAGGAAACAGAGTTAAAAAGAGGTTAAGTGACTTGGCACCTACTTTGTGAGAACGACTAGTTAAAATAGTAAGCTACCAGATAGAGTTAGAATAAGTTCTTGATGCTGTTTTCCTCTACCTCTCTCCTTCCCTAGTAGCCTCATGCTAGGTTTCTCTAGTCTTTGTCTCCCTCCATTCAGGGGTGTCCTTGGGTGGGAAAACCTTGTATACAGTCTTTGAAACCCCTCTTCTTCCAAAATGACAAAGCAATCAGAAGTTGGATGGAACCTGATGATATTTCCTAGATGAACAGTATTTAATACTTGATTTAGATCTATTTCTAGCCTTGTACCTTCTCTCTCTCTAAGAAGAGCTGAGTGGTAGCCTCCAACTTCTTGCTTCTTCTGCTGGCAAGTCTTCATTGGAGAAGGGTGAGAGAAGAAGAGGTTAGAGATGTCTATTCTGCCTCTTTTGAGCCATATAAAATGAGAGGCCTCTTACCATACATGGAACCTCATAACACACCAGTGGGGCTCCCAACTCTCCTATTACTGCTTATATTTTAGGAAAGGACCCTGACATACTGTAGCATGCCCAGGGGAAAGCAACCAGGTTAGTGAAGGAACTCACCACTATACCAGAAAAAGATGGGTTGAAGGAACTTGGGATGTTCAGTTAGAAGAAGAGAAGACTTGCAGAGTGGAAATAGGAAGAGAAACAAGAGCTGCCTTAAAGTATTAGAATGGCAGAGACATAGTTACAGAAGAAAAAAGAAAGTAAAATGTTCAACTGATTCACTCACTAAGTGAAATGAAATATGACAGCAATTCTTCACTAGAGTCAACTTCACTAGACTGACTGCTCAGAGATTTTTATGGCTTTTATGATGATTTCCTATCCCTGCCCCTTTTCATGGGGGCTAATCACAGTTTCCAAATTGTCTGAGTTCTCACCTTTGGAGTCACACCTTTCTGAGTATGTGAACTCTTAAAAAGGTGGAGCTCCCCAAGTATTTTGCTGGCTTCTCACTTAGCATCAATTAAAGTATGAACTATTATGTTGATTTTAACAGAAATATTTGGGAAGCTGAAGGGATGGCCAGATATCAGTATCTTGCTGGACTCATTCCTCCCCCGCCGACAGGCTTGAGTGAAGAGGGAGGGGCATAAACTGACTCAGTGCTCCTTCTCCCCCCTTCCAACAAGCAGTTAGAAATCAGTTGGAAATGGAAGTTGATCTGATAATTTCTGGGAAGGCTAGGCAAAGCTTTCTCCTTAAGATGTTTGCTTTCTCCTTAAGATGTTTACTTTTTCAACTTATTTCTCCACAGGTTTGACTAGGGAAGATAGGAGAAGCTTAATGTCTAGTAGCTATCAGGGACAGAACGAGGATCTGACTTCTTGGGCTGGCAACTGAAAGGAACCAAGCTTTATGGAGCTTGTGAGTATCCCCAAAATAATAACCAGGCACAGCTACCTCAAAGATGAAGTTTACAGATAAAAGAGGAAGGGGAAGGAAGGGAGGTTTTTCAAGGATTAGAATAAGATCTGGGAAGCCCTGAACTGTTAGGTAAAAACAGCCTTACAGGGTATTGTTTAGTGTCTTCATCCCCAATAATATCCCAATCAGCCCATGTGTTCAAGCAGTTCTTTTTCCTCTGTGTTTCTCCTCCCACAGTTCTGTCTCTGAATGTGGCTAGTTTTCTTTCTCATAAGTCCCTCAGCCTTACTCTCTGGATTCTTGCATTGCTGATAGTAGAGAAGTCTGTTATGTTTGATTGTACCACAATGTATCAGTCTCTGTGTACAATGTTCTCCTGGTTCTGCTCCTTTCACTTTGCATCAGTTCCTGGAGGTCATTCCAGTTCACATGGAATTCCTCCAGTTCTTTATTCCTTTGAGCACAATAGTATTCCATCACCAATAGATATCACAATTTGTTCAGCCATTCCCCAATTGAAGGACATTCTCTCATTTTCCAGTTTTTTGCAACCACAAAGAGCACGGCTATAAATATTTTTGTATAAGTCTTTTCCTTATGATCTCTTTGGGGTATAAACCAAGCAGTGCTATAGCTGGATCAAAAGGCAGATAGTCTTTTAAAGCCCACAAGTGTGAACTCAAAGAGAACCAAGAATTCCCTTTCACAATCCAATTCTAATAAGTCTAGCTTACACTCTTTGGTCCTTTGGTCTACTGAAGAACAATTATCTGCAGAGAATTCCACATCTCTATTGTGCTTTCACTCCATTCCACAAATATTTCTATCTTTTTATGCTCCTCACAGTGCTTCTCACTGTGAAGTCCAACGGGCTTACCCTGGTGGTAATTCCTCAGGAGAAACTGCAGTTTACTTGAATTTAAATATGGAATTTAAAGCTCTTTCTATCACTTCTCTGAAGAGTAAATATATATATTTTCTCTGCATGGTCTTCAGATCTATGAATCTGGCTTGACATTATAACTCAGCATTGGCTTCATACCTTTTACATTTCATTTTATGACTATTCTTGTATGATTCTTATAAAAGACTTCTGAAATTAAGGGAGATTGAGGTGGCACAATGAAAGGGCCATGGAGTCAGAGAACTTAGGTTCAAATCCTTCCTCTGACATATTACCTGTGTGACTTCAAGCATGTCCCTTAATTGACCTGAGACTCGGTTTCCTCATCTCTAAGACAAGGGGACCAAATCAGATGGTTTCTGAAGTTACTTTCATCTATGAATCTGTGACTCTGGAGTCAGAGGACGTGAGTTCAAATCCCAGTCTGACTTTCTGTAGCCATCCCGGGCCTCAGTTTCCTCATAGGTAAAATGAAAGAATTGTACTATCTTACCTCTAAAGTCCTTTCCAGCTCGAGTACTGTGACTCTGTGTTAACAATAGTAATTAAAAACTCTGAGGTTGTTGCAGCATTTTATTTTGCTCACTAGAGGGTGCCATTTCTATTCCACAAAGGCCCACAGCAATAAATGTCTTCTAGGATTCCAGATAGTAACATTGTCAGTTCAGATAGTAAACCAAACTTACAGAAAGTAAAATGGTTTGCTTGGCTGGCCAACTATTCCTATGGTTTCACAGGTTCTAAAATCCTAGAATATAGAGGATTCATAATTCTTTCAAATACAGGGATTTGTTTTTCCAGCTGTAGTGGTTCACAGAGTTCCTATGCCTCCTTCCTTATTGGGTGGTAATATTGGAAAGGCAATGGACAACTTTGAAAATTCCTAAAAACATATCCTTTTTCTTCCTCCCTTCTCCTCCCTCTAGTGCCCAAATTACGTTGGGGAAAGATTATAAGCAATAGAAGAATGAAATATCACTGCTTTGGGGGAATTCTGGTAAGTGGATATTCAAGATGGTCACAACCATTCCAAGAAACCAACTACTGGTGGTAATAGCTGAGCTAGTTCTGCCTTTTGCCACCTAATCTAACAAAGGTCTCAAGACACCTGTCTGTGCAGAAATGAACCATGATCTTAACCTAATCTTACAAGTGAATCCCAGAAGATTGAAGTGACCTGAGGTCGAATAGAAGAAATAAGAAAAAAAGACAACTTTTCAAGACTAAGTTGTATGGGTTGGGTGCCAAGACGGCCATTCTTCAGCTACTTGAAATACAACTTTATTATGATATAAACAAAACGAGAATGACAGAATCTCAGAGGTCATCTGGTTCAACCTTGACCTGAATAGAAATCCTGTCTTCAACATGGCCAAACCATGGTCATCCCCAGCCTTCACTTGAAGACCTACAGAGGAAGGTAAACTTGGCTTTCTAAAGTGACCCAATTCCTCTTTTGGATAATGAACAAGATAGCAGTCAGTCGTGTAGGCTGTCAGTTCAGATAGTAAACCAAACTTACAGAAAGTAAAATGGTTTGTTTGGCTGGCCAACGATTCCTATGGTTTCACAGGGTTTAAAACCCTAGAATATAGAGGATTCATAATTCTTTCAAATACAGGGATTTGTTTTTCCAGCTGTAGTGGTTCACACTTGATGCACCTGAGCTGCATCCTTTTAAGTTACGAGCTCACTTTACATCTTATGTTTGAGAGATAAATTTGGCTGAAGCCCAATCAGCAGGGCTCTTATTGGCTTTGCTTTGGTAAATCGTGGCAGGGGTCAGTTTTTGGTTCTGTGCTCTGCTCATTTGGTTGAAGGAATCCCTTTCTCTCTCATTTTTGTTATTATTAAATCCTTTAAATTAAAATATCAGGAGTATTCATTCAATTTTTATTCTCACACAGTCAACAAGCATTTATTGAACATTTACTACATGCTAGGCATTTACTAAGCACTGAGCACCCCAAAACAGACAAAAGCACAATCTTCAGGGCACTCTTGTAAGTGGATATTCAAGATGGCTACAACTACTTCAGGAAATCAACTATTGGATGATAATACCCTTTCATACTTATGTCTACAGTTATCTCAATGCATGTGTTTAGGGCAGTCTTGAAAAGAGTTCACATTATAATGGGGGAGAAAATCGTGCAAAAACTATGAAAATAACAATAAAAAATGTTGTGGTTGTTATATTGGCATCATATTATTATGTTATTATTATTGTTACTATATCTCATTTTATCATCACAACAATGCTGGGAGTTAGGTGCTATTATTATTATTCCTATTTGACTGATGAGGAAACCAAGACCCTCACCCAAAATAATTATGGTCTAGAACAGTGATTCCCAAAGTAGGTGCCACCTCCCCCTGGTGGGTGCTGCAGCGATCCAGGGAAGCGGTGATGGCCACAGGTGCATTTATCTTTCCTATTATTTGCTATTAAATTTTTTAAAAATTAATTTCCAGGGAGCCAAGTAATATTTTTTCTGGAAAGGGGGCGGTAGGCCAAAAAAGTTTGGGAACCACTGGTCTAGAATATATGATTTAATAGCTACATTTTTCTCCTTCAATGTCCCAAAAACCAAGCACAGGGTCTATTCACCATATGATAAAAGGCCACACATTTTCCATGGCCACCCTGGTGTAACAATCCATATGCCTAGAAAACTTGACCCTGGAGGCTGGACTCCCCTTACATCAAGAATATTTTCAACCTGAATTTCAGTTGTCTGAGAAATCTAGTGGTCCAACTCATCTTTATTTCCTAGGCTGGACCCATCAAAAGCATTGCTAGTGCAAAAATAAGCATGGTAACCATCTCCAAATTAGGGTCCCCACTAAATTTTCTAAGAAACAAAGAAGAGTCTCGAAGTTGTAATTACTTTGGGTTGAAATGTCATTCCAAGAGATTCTTCTCCCAGTCAAAGACGATTGATTTCACCTTGTCTTTCCTGTCCTTAATATCCCCTTTGTTATGACATAACACTTTAGGGATGTTTTCACATAATCACACTAGATCCCTATGCTGTTTAGGCACATTCTTGTAAATAAATCTTGGTGTCACATCAAACAGAATAATTGCCTAGTAAGCAATGTAATGCCCATCTCTTCTTAGATCACCAGATTTCTCAGTTTCTCTTGAAACCATAATCTCATACCATCCATAGGATTAATTAGCACTTCTATTAGTGTGGAACATATGGAGACTAAGGACTTCAAACTTCTCAAATTTGCCTGCAAAATGATGAATTTTTCAAAGGTGGTTTTCTAGTACCCCCAACTGTGGTCAGATCTTAGAAATTTAACGTGACCTTGGTCAGGTAATTTGAGGATTCGAAAATCATTTACATTTCTGCCTCATTTAATGAAAAAGATGAGAATTAGAAAGATGGTAGAAGCTCAACTGTAGACTATTATGTAAGTGGTAGAGGTGTCAACCTGTATCATCAGTCACAAAAATCCTTACCAAAGTAGAATAGTTCAACATAAAAAAAAAAGTCATCATTCCTTTTTATCAGTGGAAACAATATTAAAGAAGCATTACCATCTGCTCTGCTTCCACACCC
This sequence comes from Gracilinanus agilis, assembly GCF_016433145.1. Taxonomy (NCBI): domain Eukaryota; kingdom Metazoa; phylum Chordata; class Mammalia; order Didelphimorphia; family Didelphidae; genus Gracilinanus; species Gracilinanus agilis. The sequence goes on from NC_058135.1 coordinate 163,161,097, forward strand.
TAAACACCATGAGTCCTTTCCATCTGACCTACAGCTGAAGCCTTCCAAAAGTGTTTACCCCTCCATTAGAAGATGAGCATCTTGAGGATCAGGGATTTACTTTTCTAGTTGTAGCTCCAGCCATTAACACAGTGCTTTGTTCACAGAAAACACTTAATGCTTATTCATTCACTCATTCAATAAATACTTTTTGCCTGATGGGCCACACTAACTGATGTACTGTTAAAGCAGTCACCAGGAAAGACAGTAGGAGGGCGATTCTGAGGCTGAGCCCCTCCAACCACAGATAGCTTTTGGGGAGCTGCCTCTCTTACCTTCTCTGAAGGCTTTCTTTTTATCCCTTCCCTTTTCTGAAGTCCTGGCCAGAGAGAGGAAAGGGAGGAAGAATAAACTGAGATCCTCATCCCAGCAACTGGACCTTTCAGTAGAAGAAAGAAGCAGAGCTCCTTGGGAAAGTGGTCCTGTCTATGCTACACTTGACGGGCCACCGGAAAGATTATGGTCTGGACAAAGCAGCCAATCCCAAGAAAGGATTTTATTCTCTTTGTTTTGTGTCTGATGACAACAGAGCAAATTTTCTGAAAAGCCACAAAGAAGATAGAGAAATGTTTCACTACTCCTTCTCTAGTTCAGATGAAAAAGAACAACATGGGGGAGAGTTTGTGAAGTTTGATCTATTTTTTTAGATTTAGGGGAAAGATAACTGATTTTTAAAATAATAAAACTGCACAAGAGGGTGGAAGAAGCAGAGACAATCCAGGATAATCAAGGAACTTTGCCTTGGCTCCATTTCGTCATTGCGTTCTAAAACGGTCCTCCTGCTGAAATGCCAAGCTGCTTTGATCAGGTGAAAATAAACCAGGGCGCTTTGAGGTTAACACGCCCTGAGCAGATTTCTTCGCCAAACCTGGCCCCCTGGCCTTCCACTTCCCCTAAGCAGCAGAGACGGCGGCTGGCTCGGCAGTCACATGGTACCCCCATGACAGGCTGTCATTCTAAAATGGGGCCTCAGCCTCTTTAATGGGAGTCATTCATCTGGCTAGCCCCAGCCACAAAACTTTCTGGTGGGAAAAAGGGAATGTGAGCATCTCTGTGGCGCTTCTCCCTCCCCAACGCAGAGACCACGCGCATTGCTCCCTGGGGCCAAGTGAGGTAGGATGGAATGAGGTGCCATTTTTCGTCAGAGGTCCCGCGAAGTCTTTTCTTCCGATACAAGAGCTTGTGTGCAGGGTAGGCATGGGTCGGCAACTAGCAATTCTGCATCGGGGATACCCAAAGCGAGGAGGGATATGAATGCGGGGTGCCCTCGATCCCAAAGGAGGGAGGCAAAGGTTGCTACCCGAGACCCAGACAAGCTGGAGTCAGCTCCAACTCTTGCTTGACAGCCCACTGCTACATTTTCAACTTGAACGTTGGAAATCAGCAAATGCTACAAATCAGAGCGTGCCTTCTGCTTCTGTTGACAGTGTAGACTTCAAAAACTAAGTGGAACAATAATAACTACAGTTCACCTCAGAGCGTCTTGGTTTCTTGTCATCTGCTCCAAGGAGCTTGGCATTTCAACCCCTGTAACTATTTTAGAATACAATGACGAAATGGAGCCAGGGCAAAGTCCCCGGACTAGCCTGGACAGTCTCTGCTTCTTAGACCCTCAAGTGTTCATTAGCATTAAACTTAAAAGAATACTCCTCCCCCAGAATCCCCAGCTAGCTGTTAATCATTTACCAAAAACGTCCTTTGGGTGGGGTGGGGTGGGGTGGGGGTCACGGCTGCAGAGTTTGGGGAAAAAGGGTCAGAGTCACAAAGGAGAGTGGTGCCTGGGTGGAACTGAGGGGAGAGGAAAGCAAGGAAAGTGCCTATTGGAAGAGGTTTAACGATTATTGCTAATTAACTGCCAGGTTGGGAGTAGGCAACCTGTTTCTATATTTCTGAAATAAAAGACAAAGGGCTGCTGCCCTCAATTTCAGTGCCTGGCTACCCCACCCTAGTGACAGGCCAGAGGCAATGTTATTTCAATAACAAGGGCACCCATTTCTCTTCCAAGTGAGGGGAACAAAAGCAAGGGCATTGGGCATCCAATGTCCTCTAGAATAGTCTATGACAGGGGTTGGCAACATATGGCTCTTTCTGCAGGAGCCATAAAGTCAATTTTTTTTTAGGCGCTATTACAGGAGCGCACTGTGAGCATTGTACCGCTCTCACGAAATTGCATTTTAAAAATGTGGTTTGTGGCTCTCACGGCCAAAAAGGTTGCCGACCCCTGGTCTATGATATCATCTTCTAGAATCCCAGAGAGGACACTTTCATCCATAGAGTATGTTATGTCATCAGGGTCTAACTTCTGAGAATCACTGGACATCACTGTGTTGTCTGAATTTATACAAAGAACAATAGTGGTTAACTGTCACTAGAACCCTGTTGGTGAACGTGGGGCACTTGTGGTGGAGGGGGCTTTTCTTTTCCCCCTCTCTACAGGTTCCCAAGGACATTTCCCTCATCACCTACTCCTCTGCCCAGCAGCCCAATGGGAGCACTTCCTGTCTCCCCTGCCTGGGGTAAGGGGATGGCTCCCATGTGGGGTGAAAGTTGCAGTTTGGGAACTTGGTCTCTAAAAGGCTCACCATCACTGTACTAGACAGTCAGCCCAGTGCCTTGGTTGGATCTGTGGGAATTTGCCCAGATTTCTTTGGGAAGATCATGTAGCCTTATACTCCAAAATCTTGAAAATTAATTAACTGCACATGGGTATACATAACCACATCGGGGATTGTTCATTCACCCTCAGGTCAAATCACATGTTTATGTAGAATTATAGAGCCGAAAGGGACCTGAACATTATCTCATTTTAATCAAAAAGCATTTGCTGAGGAGAAATTAGATGGCTTAGTGGATAGTCAAGCCTTGAGATAGAAGGTCCTAGGTTCAAAACTGGTCTCAGACATTCCATAGAGGTGTGACCCTGGGCAAGTCACTTAACCCCAACTGTCTAGCTCTTACAACTCTTCTTCCTTGCAACTGTTATTTAGTATTGATTCTAAGACAGATGGTAAGGGTTTTTTTTTAAGTATTTGCTGAGTGCCAACTATGTGGTTGGCACTAGAACTAGCCCATTGTCCTGTCTCCAGGAAGAAAAGTATTTATGCCACCTCAGGAAAATGTTTAGATTCTATTTCTGGTGATCCATAGGAAGGATATTCCCCAATTTCCTCAATAATTTGCCTTACTCTTTAACTATCTGCAAATTTGACCTTAAAGTTTTTGGAGGTTTTTTTTAAGTAGAGCAGGCCTATGATTTCATTTCATCTTTCATTTCATTCATCCTCATCATCAGATGAGGAAACTCCTTCTGTCAAATCATACCTGCACCCAGTCTGCAACTTAGAGCAGGAGTTCTGAGTTTCTTTGCTACTAAGCCACCATCTTGGCTCCACCCCATCCAAGTCTCTTTGGTGTCACAGATTTGTGTGGCTATGTATTTATGGATGGGCCCCTTCTCAAAATAATGCTATTAACTGCATAAAAGAAAGTGTCCAGGGTCACAAAAGAAAGGAAAATGTTGAAATCCAGTTATCGAAATATTAGTTACACAAGTTCATAGCCTTCTGGTTAAGGACCCTTGTCTTAGGATCATGTGAAGGCACTGGGAAGTTACATGGATGGTCTACCCATGATCACAGCAGCCAGTAGTTGTCAGAGAGATGACTTGATTCCATTTTCTTGCCTCTAAAACAAACTTTCTCCCTTATACCACCTTGCCTTGAATTAGTCATAAGAAAACTTCAACTCTGTTGACAAACAGGGTGGCAACTAAATTGTTTGGTGCACTCCAATTGCGCCTCAATTTGTCCATCTCTAAATCTGGAATGACTAAAAGAACTGAACATGAATGCTCGAAAAATGAGAAGTCACAAGGGAAAGAAAGGCCATTTCTCTGAGCATAAAGCATTCATCTGGGGTGGGAGGGTGGGTGCAGAGAGTTCAGAAGAGCAGGGACTGAGGGCTGGTCCTTTCGACAAGCCCATTGAAATAAATGTGCCTTTCAAGTAATGTCAGCTGCTAAGCCATATGAATGAATGCACTAATAACTGAGTTGTATTCAGCAAGGACTAATTTCTTTCCCTACATCAAATCAAGCCCCAGTAATTGTTTCTCAATAAACACACAACTCAGAATGGTGAATCTCTGACTTGGTTCAGAGCCTTGAACTGGGCTCTTCCTGGCTTCATGCAGGAATAAGAAACGGTATCTAGGCAGCCACTAGATGACAAGCAAGCCCAGTCGAGGAAGGATGATGTTCTTCAGCCAGGATCTGCAATAATGGTAGTATTTTTTTTCAGTTTTTTTTATTTCCTGGACAGTGTCCAAAAGCAAACTAGCCAAGAGCTGTCCTCTGATGTAGCTCCCTGTACCATAATCCTACACCCAGACTACATTTGCAAGAAGTACCTGGCAGGTTGCTAGTGTCCAATGAATAGTTAATATGGCCTGGGTGGATTTGCCAAAGGACAGCTAACAATATCTCTGGAGTAAGAAGCTATGAGAGAGAATATTTCAAAGAATCACAGGTTGGATTGTAAATAACCCTCAAAGGAAGCGTGTAACTGACTCTTCCAAGCAAGAAAACAGGAAAACCCAAAAGAGGTGGGGGCTGGGAGGTTGGGGGGGATGGAGAGGGAGGGGGGGGGAGATGAGAAAGCTCAAGAGATGCTTTTCCTTTTCTCTAGGACTAGGACGGGTGGGGGGGGCAGGGTAGGGTGGAGGAAAAAGTCTTGTATTGAAAAAGTTGAGTTTAGGGAAATTCTAGACCAGTTACTGCCAGAACAATAACACTGTCTTTGCCCCAAATGACAATATTTAATGATGCAGTTTCCACTATAGACACTTTCTTCCATCATCAGAATTATGATAGCAAAGTGGAAGCCTTGGAATTTCTAGCCATGCCTCAAAAAACCCTCTCTGGAGTAGTATGATGGAACACGGAGAATGGTGGTTTTAAAATCAGAAGCACTGGGTTCAAATCCTTAATTCTGCTCATTGGGGCCAAGGGGGTGGGGGTGGGGGTTGGTGAAAGAAAGAATAAACATTCATTATGTGCCTGGTACTGTGCTAAGCATCTTACACATATCTCATTTGATCCTCACAACAACCCTATAAGGTAGGTATTATTATTATCCCCATTTTAGAGTTGAAGAAACTGAGGCTGATAGGTATTAAATGACTTAGGCAGGGTAACATAATTATTAAGTGTCTGGGGCTGGATCTGAACTAAGAACTTCTTGACTCCAGACCTAGCACTCTATCCACTGTACCATCTAGTTGTATGACTTTGGACAAATTGCTTAACCTCTCTCAATATCATTTTCTACCTATGTAAAATGAGGAACCTTGACTAGATAACACCTGATAACTCTTTCAGATTTAAACATTATCTCAGATATGTTCTAGAAAAAATTAGGTTTGTGAAATAACTGTTCAGCAGCTAATTACTGTTTTTTTAAAAATTAGATTGGTTAAGTCTTAATCAATGATACACGTAAAACCCAGTAGAATTGTGCATCAGCTAAGGGGGTTTGGGGGGGTTGAGGAGAGGGAAAGAACATGGAACATGTAACTATGGGAAAATATTCAAAATTAAAATTAAATTAAAATAAATAAATATTTAGATTGGTGGTGGTGGTGGTGGTGGTGGTGTGTGTAGACTTGCAGAACTTCATAGTCGAAAGGGAGCTGAAAAATGATTGAATGGAACATACTCTCCATCTCCTGAGTTCAAATGTGGTTCTCAAAACTGTGTGACACTGGGCAAGTCATTGAATCCTGTTAGTCTTAGTTTCCTCATCTGTAAAATGAGCTTGGGAAAGAAATGGCAAACCACTCCAGTATCATTGCCAAGAAAACCCCACATAGGGTCATGAAGAGTTGGAACTGAACAACCACAAAACAACAGTACTCCCATCTCACATTTTACAATTGAGGAAACCAAGGTTGAGAGTTTAAATGGCTGGTTCAAAGCTCAACTAAATGCATTTTTCCTTTACAGTTTCTATGAATGTAGAAAAATATCTTTCTCTTTTCTCCCTTCCCTCTTTTCAGACTTTATTTTTTCCCTTAATTTCTCCCCACAAACAGCTTGCTAGTACCTTGGTTCATAATGCCAGAAGTGATGAGGCTGTTTGAGCTCTCCCAGCTCTGCTCATTTTTTCTGCCCTTCCACTGTCAATCAGGATGAAAGAAACAGACTTAAGAGCCTAGAGATGTTCCTTGTGATCTCGCTACCTGCTGCAGAAGTGCCTGGGAGCAGAATGATGCTCTGGGATCCACTGTTGTCAGGGACATGAGAGGGAGAGGCAGGTTCTCAGGGGCGATGTGCTTCTGACAGTTTCTCTTCAGAAGAATCAAGGAATCCTAGGGAGTTCTGATTTTCTAGGCTATCACTTGAAATGTCAAAGAGAAGCTCTGAGTTAAACCACAAGGAGAACTGCTGTGGGACTTCACCAGAACCCAACCATGACTTTTTTTTATTTTTCCCGCCTTAAACTTTTAGGAGAAAGAGTCAATTGTCAAGGAAACCCGTTAATCTCAGAGTTGTGTTAAATATGCACACACACATATATGTATACACATAACATACATACTAACAAGTAATAAAGGCTATATTAGAATTAGGAGATATGACTCAGGCTCCTAAAACTTTTGTATTTTATGTCTTTGTATTTTTATTATGGGCCAATAAGACTTGAGGTTCATAGTATTATATCATCTCACGCTTCAATATTCTCAGCCATCGAAATCCAATTCAGCGATGGTCAACATGGTACTAAAATAGGATAGGAGATGACATGTGGCATAGACTAATATAACATAATAGAGTAGAGTAGACTATGTTGTTGTTCAGTTGTTTCAGTCATGTCCAACTCTCCATGACCCCATTTGAGGTTCTCTTAACAAAGATTTTGAAGTGGTTTGCCATTTCCATCTTCAACTCATTTTATAAACAGGGAACTGAGCAGACAAGGTTAAGTGACTTGCCCAGGGTCACCCAGTTGGTATGTGTCTGAGGTTGGATTTGAGCTCATGAAGATGAGTTCCTGATTCTTGAATCCAAGCCAGTTCTCTATCCATTATACTACCTAGTTGCCCCAGGATAGACCATAGCAACATAATATAATGATATGACATGATATTACGAGCTAATGGCATATGGCATAATGTGATATACTAAAATGTGATATAATATAGAAAATATATAAAAATCTCTTAAAATTATTTTTACCAGATCTATAATTTCGATTATATAAGGAACTTTTCAATAAGGAATTTACTCTCCCAATACAGGTGGGCATCTTCTTAACATAGAGAGTTTGCTGGTATACTGATGAGGTAAGTGATTTGTCCAAAGACACTTAGCTAATATGTGACAAAGGCATGACTTGAATCCCTGTCTCATGCTGAGGCTAGTTCTCCATCTACTGTATCCCACAGCCTTTCATATTCTACTTGTACAGGAGGGAAGTGAATTAATGCATTGAGATCATGAGCTGGAAGCATTGTATATCCCCTGCACCCTTCCCAGAGGTCACCCTGTACCAAGATCCCAGGATCGTGGATGCTGAAGCTGAAGTGAGCTGAGGAAATGTCTAATCCATTCCGCTCTTTTTACAGCCCAGCAAGGTGGGCTAAATTAGATTTCAAAGTCAATTCCACTGACCAGAGTCTGAATAAAAAAGCTTGAAACAAAGAGGCTTTCTGGTTATTTGTGAACTGTTGCCCAAATTCAATTCATCAGAATCTTTCCCTTCCCAGCAGTGCCTCCTCAACTGCCTCGTCCCCTGCCCTGATATCCTAATTAATCAGTGTTGAGAACTGAGATGCTGAAAGGGGGTAGTGGAGGCAATGAACTAGTCCTTCTCTGCTCTAGGAGGTAAGTATTATGAGGACAGGGAGCTATATTTGGAACCTACTTATTTCCTTCTCCTGTATTAATTATGATGCCCATTTTCTCGGACTGAGATAAGCTGGAGCTAAAGTCCAACCTGATTAGGCAGCTTGCCTGCTGTCCCTAAAACAAGTCAGAGCCAAGCATCAATCAGGCTTTGAATTGAATGAAGGTCTTTCCTCCTTTGCTGTCACTTTAAATGAAAGTCCCTTAGCACTGTGTATGTAGTTGAAGTGAGCTCCGGTTGGCCAGTACGTCCTTGGGTGGACCCGAAATACTAACACTGTTGGATGTGTCTGGGAAGGAAGGGTTAAGGAAATGGAACGTTGACAAGAAGGAGACATCTTGTGTCTTTTCTCCTCCTTCCTGAAATCCCCTCCCTCCCTGCCTGCTCCAAACACTGTAGTGCCATAGAAAGAGTGCAGCATCCCAAGGCTATAGGAGGGCATCACCTTCAAGGAGTGAAAGCCATTCCCCTGACTTTTTCAGGGCAAAAAAAAAAAAATCCATGCAATGACAAAACCAAACAAAACATTATCTCTATGAACTCCAACAAAGACTCCAGATCTTTCTTCCAGTGAGAAACGTTATCAACATTTCAAAATACAATCTTTAGGTTTCCACCTGCAAGTCAAGGATGTTTGCCAAGCAAGTTCTAATTGAATCATTGGGGTTTATTCATTGTCTCAAGATAAATGCAACAAATGGACACTTGTGTCCATTGACTTAAAGGAGGAAAAAGAGAGTCAGGGGAAATAAATCAACTCTCCCATCCTCCCTCTCTGCAAACAGCAGCTGCACAGGAAGAGGAAGGCTGTTAGCCATCTTTCACTGATGTACTGTGCAGATCTCGTCAGGGCTCAGACAGAACCAGAGTAAGGCCGCCTGTAAATGAATGTATCCGACACCCTACAGGAAAAAACCTCAGAGGAAAACAAGGAGGCAGAACAATTCTGTGAACTCAACTCCCCATCTTACTCTCCAAACATCTGGCCACTGCTTGTTTCATTTCTTTGCTTCAAACCTGCTTCTGGGTTATTAATAGAGAAAAATCTCCACCTGGGGTCTCCACTTCATTATCTGAGAACCTTGAGCATGAGCCCAACTTTCAGAGCTGAAGAATGCCACTGACTGGGGGAAAGTGTTGGTTTGCACATTGGACAAGGTTTCATCTCTGCTAGGTCTAAGAGTGAGAGTTGTCCTCTGAATGAACACAACAAACTTGGGGAAACAAAAGACTTTAAGAAAAAGCTAGAGAAAATGGGCAATTTTAATTGCATGAAATAAAAAAAAAATTTTGTACAAACAAAACCAGTGCAGTTAAAATTACAAGGAAGAGTTAACTTAGAAAACTATCTTTGTAATCTGGGTCTCTGACAAAGGGCTTAATTTCCCAGATATTTGAGGAACTTACTCAAATTTGTAAAAACAATAACCATTTTCTGTTTTTCAAATGAAGAGATTTAAGCTATTAGTAGGGATATAAAAATGTCCCAAATCACTAATAATTACAGCAATATAATTAAAAGGAACACAGACATTCTACTTCACTTCAGACTGTCAAAGTTGACAAAAAAGGAACAGTAAGGAATGTTAGAGGAACTGTAGGAAAACAGTAGAGCCGTAAATTGATCCACCCATTCTGAAAATCAATTTGTAACTATGTCTCCAAAATCACTGAACCATGTATATTCTTTGACCCAGTGATATTCCTAAAGAGATCAAAGAAAAAAGAAAATGTTCTGTAGAAACTAAAAAATTTAGAGTAGATCTTTTTGTAGTAGCAAGAAAATGGAAACAGAGAAGATGCCCAGCTTTTGAGAAATGGCTACATAAATTATGGTATTTTAATATAATGGAATAGTATTGTAGTTTAAGAAACAACAAAAGAGATAGAGTCAGAGAAACCTGAGTAGACTTTTATGAACTGATACGGATCGAAATGAGCAGAACTAGGAGAATGATTTCTAAAACAACTATATTGAAGGAAAAACAGCTTTGAAAGATTTAAGAACTGATCAATACTGTGATCAAAATGATTTCAGAATATTGATGATGAAACATGCTACCCATCTCCTGATAAAGAGTCGATGGATTCAAGATGCAGAATGAGATATAAGTTTTGGACATGACCAATAGCAATATGGTTGACTGTTTACATTTATTATAAGGTTTTTGGTTTGTTGTTGTTTTACTTTGGAGGGAAACGGGAGGGAGATAAGATAAATGCTTGTTAGTTTTTTTTAATTAAAGTTTAGAAAATAAGTGGGGGGAGAAAAAATCTGCCCCATGCTAACTACCTATCTGCCCACTCCTAAAGTACACTACAAAAAACCATGGTGATTATTTTAAAAATGTATCTTGTTCTGATCTCTCTGATCACCCAGTCAATATAGTAAGTTTATAAGTAGCTAGAACAAAGGGGCAATAGCAGGAAGTAAGATTGCAAAGGAAAACCTGGAAGTCACGTATTTAAACCATTCCAAAGAGAAAAAGAATATTATTTAGAAACTAAATGCTATATTAACCAAAATTCCCCACCCTCACCCCCCGTAATATGTGCTGAATCAGCAGATCCTATGATATGTAAATGTCAAGTTCCAGAACACCAAAAGGTACTGATAATTTTGAGATGATTTGTACATATTAAGTTCAAAGCTTTAGTGACAACATTGAGATGATTTGGATATACTGATGAACAAACCCCAAGGTTGGCAGAGATAAGAGTTAGTCCCTTAAAAAAAAAAAGTCAGTCCCTTCCCCAAAACAATTCTATAAAAATGTGATTTCGAATTCCTGCTCCGAACCCCCTAGCATACTCCTCCATCTCCATTGGGTCCATGCTGCCTAGTGTTCCCAATGCTAATGCATGGTTACATGAGTGAGAGTCTCTGCCTCTCCTCTTCCTCATTCTCTTCCCCATCCTGTCTGCCTTCCTTCACCATTTCATCCCCCTGTCTCGATGCCATCTGCCTCTGTACCCCTTTCATCCCCTTGTCTTGTGTCTTAGGATTTTTTTGCCTCCACATCCTTTGTGGTTATTAAAGTGTGATTTACAGCTGATAATCAATCCTAAACATGGACATAGCCGCTAGTGATCAACATAACCCTCATCACTAATGTGGCCCATCTTTAGACAAGTAGAGCATTTTACAGAGAAATATACCATATGTATGGTGATGATAAGGTAGAAAATTAATAATCTCACATTTATTTTCCCCTTGAAAGCAGCTCTTAGGATGCTGCTGCCTTTCAAACTACAGTATAATTTTTTTGGATGGCAGTGTGGTATGGTGGAAAGAGAACAGGATTTAGGTGATCTGGATTTTGAATCCAGACTACAGAATGTATTAACTATATAACTTTAGGATTGTTTCTTAATCTCTTTGAGCCTTGGTTTTATTTATCTCTAAAATGGAGTTAGTAATAGTCTTAGAAAGAGGCAGCATGATGTCGTGGATAAAAGGTCTCTGGGTTCAGGAAGATCTGAGTTCAGGTTCTATGTCGGACACATATCAATTGTGTGACTATGGGCAAATCATGTAAACTTCCCATGCCTTGGTCACTCCGAAAGATTATAAATAAAAGATGAATTACTGATCTACATTGGCAGAGCAAGTTTCCACACCAGCACACATCAATTAAACCATAGCTGTGGACCAAAAAAAATATGCTTATACTTAACTATAGCAGTGAATCAGTGAATAAGCATTTATTAGGCAACAAGTGTTTATAAGTGCCAGCTCTGTGTTAAGTACCGTAGATACAAAGAAAGGCAAAGGCATGGTCTACATCTTCAAGGAGCTAAGGAGGTCACATTTTAATGGGGGCAGTCACCATGCAAATAACTATGTATGTATTATGTATAAATATATGTAACACATATACACATGTATGCACATATATATCAAAAGGTTGTGAGATTCAAGTGATAATATTTTATTTCATAAATACTTTGCCATCATAAAATGCTCTAAAAATACTTTAAGGCATGTCAATATTATTTAGTCCTTCTGGAAATTTATACTCAAATCTTGATAATTCCGAGATGATCTAATTTGAGAATAACTTGAGCCGTCTTTCCTCCTTCCAGGTTGGAATAGACAAGAAGGCAATTTGAGGAAGATATGCTGAAGGAGGAGATTCTGGGGTATAAAATGGCCTATAAAAGTAATAGGTCAAGATCAGAGTAGTTGAATCTGGCTGAAATGTGAAGTTCAATAGAAATGTAGGATGAACATCTGAAAGATAGGCTAAAACCCAATCACAGAAGTCCTTAAATGTGAGGCTAACATGTTTGAATTTTATCCCACATTGGAAAAAAGCTGATAAAGAATGCTTACTCTCCAGGATATGACAGACAGGTGGATGGATGGCCTACTGAACAAGTTAATAGTAATTCTATCTAAAAAAGGTGCTGAAGGCAGACGAGTTGGACCAAGAACTGAATTGGAGGAAGAGAGTCAGTTGGGCTCTAAATTTACTCTATATTACATATAATAAATGTAATGTAGGATATATAATAATACCTGGGAAGTGAAGTGATTTCGAAGATCCCTAACCTTCCCCCTGTTAACAAAAACCCATTTTTTAAAACATCAGTACTCTTTTGGTGATGCCTGCGAGTCACACAACACCAGAGGATCATAGATTTAGAGCAGGAAGAGACTTCAGAGGTCATCTAACTCAATGTCTTCATTTTATAGACAAGAAACTAAGGTGCAAAAAAACTGTGACTTGTTCAATGTATCAAAGTAGCAGAACTAATGGGCTTCTTATTCCAAATCCAGTATTATTCCATGGTACCATGCTGCAAGGGCAATGTGAAACCATATAGAGGGCATAAAGAGGAAGGCAAATAACCAACGATGATATATCTTTAAAGAGGAGAGCCAGACATGGGGCAAGAGTGGGGAATAAAACATGAGGAGGATATATGCTGCACGGATACCTCTGTAATGTTAAAAGACACACAAAAAAGGCTATCCTTGACCATGGGAGGATGGAGTCCCTATGCACATCGAAACATACCATTCTTCACTCTATTTCCTCCATAACTTTTTCTTTAAGGTAAGCAATACATGTCTTATTTCACATCTTGAGGAACTGGGAAATATGTATCATATGATAATATATGTACAACCTATATAATAATACCTGCCTTCTTGGGGAGGGAGAAGAGAACATGGATTGTAAGATGTCAGAAAAGGAATATTAAAATTTGTATTGACAAGCAATATGGAAAAATGTTTAAATGTTTAAAAAAAAACATAGGGTCAGGGCAGCTAGGTGGCTCAGTGGATTGAGAGCCCTGCCTAGGAACAGGAGATCCTGGGTTCAAAATTAGTCTCAGAGACATTCCCAGATGTGTGACTCTGGGCAAGTCACTTAACCTCCACTGCCTAGTCCTTCCCACTCTTCTGCCTTAGAACGAATATACAACACTGATTCTAAAATGGAAGGTAAGGGTTTAAAAAAAAAAGACATGGGGTCAGCTTCCTGGGGAATATTTGTTGGAAAACTTGGATAAGAATTAGAGGGTAAGAAGACATGGAGGGATTACAATTTAAACCAAAGGAAGGACTACTCAGGTTAATTGAGTATTGAATTCATTGAACAATTGAAAAAAGCTATATGTGTCTGTATGTGAGAATATTTTTAGCAGAAAAGTAACATTGACAGATCTGTGCCTTAGGAAAATTCTTTTGTCAGCTGTGTGAAGAATGGGTTGGAGAAGATACAAAGTAAAGAAAAGGAGATCTTAATGGAAACTATGATAAGACTTCGGGTAAGAGATGCTAAGGGTTCAGACTAAGGTTATAGAAGTATGAGTGGAGAAGAGAGGAATGTGAGGGATAGGCTATTTTGGTTAATAACATAAGTAGCATTTATATCATGTTTAAATTTTTTTAATTTTTGTTTATTTAATTAACTTACTTATTAGTTTGTTTGTTACATTGAAAGTCCAAGGTTATCTCCCTCTCTCCTCTGCCCACACTACAGAAGGCATCATTTGACAAAAAGAATTGTGTATATATAAATCAATGTCTTGCATGTGTCTCTTTATCAGTTCTTTCTCTGGAGGTGACCATACACAAGTCTTCCTTCACACAATATTTCTGTGGCTATTTCTCATGGTTCTGCTCTTTTTATGCTTTATAATTTCATGTAGATCTTTCCATGTTTTTTTAAAACTAAACCTGCTCATCATTTCTTACATAGTATGCCATCCTAATCATATTCTGTAATGTACTTTACATGTGTTATCTCATTTGATCCTCATAACAGTCCTGTGGAGAAGATGCTATTATTATTCCCATTTTACAGATGAGGAAACTGCTCCTGAATGTTTGATTTGCCCAAGGTCACAGAGATACTAAATACATGAGGTGATATTCCTGATTCCAAGTACCTTACCTGGTTGCCTCTTATGGGGAACTGGGAACAAGGAAGATGGAAGAGTCAATGAAGATGCTGAAATTTCAAATTTGGGTGATAAGAAGGATGGTCAAACAAGGAAGATGAGAGGAACCATAAGTTGGAGAACAAATTTCAACAGATTGAATTTCAAGTGCCAGAGAGATATCCAAGTGGAGATGCCCAGGACCTGGCTATTAGATATGTTGAATCTATAGATCTGGAAATCAGGTGCATGAAATGACCACTGAAGATATTAGAGTTGATGAGATTCCCAAGGAAAAGGGTGTAAAGACAAGGGCCATTTATAGCCATATTTGGTGAAGGGTGGCTGAAGAAAGACTATTAAAAGAGACTGAGAAGGAGGAAGAGAACTGAGAGAAGAGGGAGAAGAAAATATCAAGAAAGAGTATGTGGCTGATGGCATCAAGCAGTGCGGGGGCGGGGGGAAGGATCAAGAAGGATGAAAATTTAAGGGAGAAAAAACTCATTTGGTTTGTCAGTTACTGAATCAATCTTTAGTTATATTGGAAAGTGTGGTTTCATTAGAAAAGTGGGAATAGAAACCACACTGCAGGGGTTGAGGAGTGAGTGAATAGAGAAGAAACAGAGGCACTGTTGACTGATTTTCATAAAAGTTGAACTCTGGAGAAGACAAAATTTATAGGGCAAGATCCCTGAAGAAGCAGTTAGAGAAGTGCTAGTCTTTCACCCAGCAACACCATTTACTACCTGTAAGGCCTCTGTGAGTCTCAGTTTCCTCACTTATAAAATGAATGAGTTGATCCTAGATGACCTCTAGGGTTCACTCCAGTTCTCTATCACTAAACTTGAGAATTTTTTGAGGTTGTTATTCAGTCATTTCAGTCATCTTGGATTCTTCATGACCCTATTTGGGATTTTCTTGGCAAATAATATTAGAGTCAATTCCCATTTCCTTCTCAAGCTCATTTTACATATGAGGAAACTGAGGCAAACAGGGTCAAGTGACTTACCCAAGGTCACATAGCTAACAAGTATCTGAGACGAGACTTTAATTCAGGTTTGCCTGACTCCAGGCTGAGCCCTCTACCAAGTGCACCACCTAGCTGCCCGTTGTGCCACCAAGCTGTAAGTAACTTTGATAAAATGGTGAAAAAGGAAATTACTACAAATTGTAAAATATTTTTATAGCACATAATGGTTTACAAAGCATTTTCCTCTTGGTTCCCCTAAAAGATGCATACTCTTAAATACTGCTGTACTATGGGGCATCAGCACCAACATTTGAACTCAGTTTTTGAGACTCCCAAACTAGGGTCCTTTTAGCCATTTCAATGTAATTCTTGTCCCATGCACATATAAGATTTGCCTACTATTATGGTTTGGTTTTGTTCTTGTTTTTAATCCAAACTTTCTCTGTTCTGCTCCTGGTGTAGATAATCTAGCACGGACTATGAATGTTAAATCAGTACCTTGGAGAAAAAATTTTCTATCCAGGGCTGCTACTCGGTGAGAAAGAAGGGGAATGAAAAAGGCAAAACAAACAACTACAACTTAATTTAGTTTACTCTTTCTTAAAGAAATGGAAAAACCACCTGCTTTGAAAATTTCCCACAGGGAAGACAGCACTTTATTCAATAAATACAAAAAAAAGGGGGAAATGTGTATATAAAAGGCAGTTAGGTGGCATGAGGGCTAGAACATCAGGCCTGGAGTCAGGAAGACCTGAGTTCAAATGTGGCCTCAGATACTTATTAGCCATGTGATCCTGGGCAAGTCACTTAACCCTTTTGCCTTGGTTTCCTCATTTGTAAAAGGAACTGGAGAAGGAAATGACCAGTCACTCCAGTATCTTTGCCAAGAAAACTCCAAATGGGATAATGAAGGGTCAGAAAAGGCTGAACAAGTTCAGTTATTGTGGCCAAACAAGAGAGACAATAGGAATAAAAGAGAGAGAGGAAAAGAGATTTAAAAAGGGGGTGGGGGGAGAAAAATAAAGGTAGAGAGTGAGAGAGAGATGAGCAGGGAGTCAAAACAGACAGGAAAAATAGGAGAGAAAGGTAAAGGAAAGACATGAGAATTTGTACATATTCCTCATCCCGTTAAAGAATGTTTTCCTGTTAAAATGAAAGTGTGCAAAAGCCAGACTTGCATATGCTAGATGAGATGGATGTTAAACCATGCATCGCTAGTCAAGGAATTTAATTTCAAGGTAAGCCACATGCGGAGGGGAGCAGAATGCAGGTGCCTATTAGGTATATTCTTTGATTCACTGACTTGAATGATTCTTATGTACAAATGTAGAAAGAAGTGGGGGAAAAAGAACTTCCAAAGTGTTAGAGGAGATCTGGTTTTATACAAGTTAAACAAAAATAATTCAATTCAGAAATCATTAATTAAATTTCTACTATTCGTGGCACAGTGTGAGCCACTAGGCTCAATAAATAACATAGTCCATTGCCCTCAAGTAGCTTATAGTCTTCTGGAAACATATAACATATGCCCAATATGTAACAGGGGCCAAGGTAAAATCCAGACAAAGTGCCCTAGGAAAATTGGAGGTGGGCGAAAAAGATGCTAGTAGTTTACCTTTGTATAGAAATTTCCCTTTTTTTCCCCAAATAACTTTCTTCACATAGTGGCGATGGTGATGAAGAAGAAAAAACATTGGACCTGGAACTAGTAGATCTGGGTTCTAATCTCTCACTAGAAATTAGTGTTTTGACCAGAGGCAAAACATAATTTTTTGAGCTTCGGTTTCCTCATCTATAAAATAGGGCTAATAATAGTGTAGTCAATAGTGCCTCTATTTCTTCTCTATTCACTCACTCCTCAACCCCTGCAGTGTGGTTTCTATTCCCACTTTTCTAATGAAACCACACTTTCCAATATAACTAAAGATTGATTCAGTAACTGACAAATCAAATGAGTTTTTTCCCCATTAAATTTTCATCCTTCATGATCCTTCCCCCCCACCCCTGCACTGTTCAATGCCATCAGCCACATACTCTTTCTTGATATTTTCTTCTCCCTCTTCTCTCAGTTCTCTTCCTCCTTCCCAGTCTCTTTTAATAGTCTATCTTCAGCCACCCTTCACCAAATATGGCTATCCATGGCCCTTGTCTTTACACCCTTTTCCTTGGGGATCTCATCAACTATATGTCTATAACCATTACAATTCATGTTCCCATATTTTTGGTTCATGGGATTCTGACCTGCCTTTCTTCTGAACTTTGTGAAATCTGCTTTCCCTAAAGCTAGGTACATATCAGAATATGCCAAGATTTCCTCTGCTATGTCACAAACTCTACAAGTTAGTGTTCTGTTCCTTCCATTATTCCCATCCTTTCAATCCTAGAATTTCTTTTCTTTTCGATTCTTTTCAATCCTTCCATTCTTTTCAATCCTAGAATTTCAATTCTTTCAATCCAAATAATGATAACAACAATGACATCAAACCTGTCAGAAACAGACCTTGCAACACTTTGGAACAAGATTTATCTTGTGTCTGAGCTCCCTCCCCTCTAATTTGAGAGCTATGTTTTTATGGCCCAGGAAATTGAACGGGTAAGCAAATAGCCATTTTTCTTCTCCATTCTTCCATTCAAAAAATTAAAAAGAAATAATTTGATTTTCTTTTCCACAAAGGAAAACATAGAAGCTAAGCAGATGGATTCATTGATTGGTATCGATTGGACAAGCACAGAATGTGTTAGACTGTGGCCTGTAGCAATCTATAATCTCATAAACTATTTTGGCGTTCAGGCTTCCCTGACTGTTGCTGTTGCAATAGGATCAAGTTCTGCATGTGAACAGAAAACTGGAGGTTTAAAAAACTAATCGCTAACAGCTGGTGGCAGTATGTTCACTTCCTACAGTGGCTACAACAACGACACTCAAGGAGAACACTCAGAGCTGGTGGAAACTGTGAAGCAGGAAGCTTAGATCCGCCTTGATACTCTTATGAATCTCTTCCATGAAGCAGGTGGGAGGGCCAGCAGCTAAGTCCAATGAGAAAGAGTCCCTTGACTTGTGCAGAAAGAATACTTGAGGCCCAATGGGCCCTCTCTAAATGCTATAAAAAGAAAACAAATGCACACCCCACAATATAAAGAGCACAGGAGCACTGTTTTCATCTGTTTGGATATTTGGTATATCAGTGCCCTCATGGTGTTCAGTGAAAATGGATCCAAATGGACAGGCAGGAAAATCTGCTAAATGACTTTGAACTTGAAATAATTTACTAACGAAGTTTGGAATCGAGGTTTCAAAGCTATGTTTTACCCCTAACAATGTATATCAAACTCTGCCCATCCTGGACAACTTTTGTTTATATCCTATGAGTTTGCCAAAGGGGCAGACTGGATTTACCCAACCTCCTGGGAGCCTTCCATGCTTTCTCTTGACATTGGGAGAATACCAGTTAAGCATGCAAATCATCCATTTTCCAAATGGGAAGATATTAATCAGCCTATATGCTTTTTTTACTTACATTTCTTTGGTGTCATCTTCTGCCATTTTTCTTTCACAATTCCTAATGTATAAAGCACAGCAGCCTGTTCATACCTTGCATCTACCTCTCCATTGACTTTTGGGTGCTCCTTAATTCTGTTCTCCAAAGAAAAATTAGAATTCCATGTAATATTTCTAACTGCAACCATAAAAGGTCCTTGCAAGAATATTGGCATTAAAAAGAGAAAACAGCGATGCCTCTCTAAAGATATAAGCTAATGTTGTTCATTCGATTACATGTCATAAGCTAGACAATAAGAATTTTTCAATCACTTGTTTTTTTCTACTCAAGTCAAACTGTTGAGTGTATATAATAAATGGGTAATAACTCCTATGTACAAGATGAAGCTCAAATCACTTTTTCCACCTACTCAACCCTCAAGAGGATCTGGAAATCTTCAAGAGCTCATTAAGCCCTTGTCATTGAAGCCAGCTCTTCACTCAACAAGAGTTATGATTTAAGAAACAGTGAAAAGCTTCTCTTCCCTCACTCTCCTTCCACTTACCCTACAGTCAACAGATCTCTACCACCAGACTGGCATGAAGCCTAGAATTTTCACAGCTAGAGCCTTTTCTTAGGGTAATACATTTCTCCAAATAGATCCTATCTAAAAATAAGTATTAACTTGGCAAGGATAAGACATTAATACACTAATACCTTATTATTTTTATTTGGTCATAATAATAAGACATATAGCAGTGCCATAAAGAAATGGGAAAACAGGCAAATGCTTTGACACTGAACAATTGGAAACAGGAAGATACAAAAGCAAAGGACTTACCTTGGGGGATGGCAAAGTGATAGCTAGTATAACCCTCTGAGGTACTGAGTGGGAAAGTGAAAAGCTATCTACTTTACCTTTCTTAAAGACCTGGCTCTGTGACAAGAATCTTCTCTCTTTTAGGGGGCTTAGAATCAGACATACTTCCTTGACCTCTGGAGTTTCTTCTCTAAATCTATGCTCTTTAATATTATGATGGCAGTCTTTAGAAGTCTTTAAAAATATAGCAGAACAAAGGAATAATAAACTGGAGGAATTCCATGTGAACTGGAAAGACCTCCAGGAATTGATGCAGAGTGAAAGGAGCAGAGCCAAAAGAACATTGTACATAGAGACTGATACACTGTGGTAAAATTGAATGTAATGAACTCCTGTACTAGCAGCAATGCAATGACCCAGGACAATTCTGAGGGATTTATGGTAAAGAATGCTACCCACATTCAGAGGAAGAACTATAGGAATGGAAACACAGAAGAAAAACAACTGCTTGAACACATGGGTTGATGCGGACATAATTGAGGATGTAGACTCGAAACTATCACAACAATGCAACTATCAATAATATGGAAGTAAGTCTTGATCAATGACACATCAGTGGAACCAGTGGAAATGCACGTCAGTTATGGGGGGGGGGGGGTGAAGGGGAAAGTAAAAACGTGAATCATGTAACTATAGAAAATTTTTCTAAAAAATAAAATTAATAAAATAAAAATATAGCAGAAGTCTCTAAAATCAGGAGAGATTTGCATCTATCTGACAGGATCAATTACTTATGACTGGAGTTACCTTGCCATACCTTCATCTCATCATGATTCCTGTGAGAGTGTCTTAGAAAAAAATACTAGTTCTGTTCTGTCCTACAGATGTGTCCTTTGTCATGCCAGCTTATGGTGATAGACGGTGGTGAAAAAAGAGAGAGCTCCCATAGTGGAAACTTTTATGGTGGGAACCATACATGACCCTGCTCAACTGCTTGTCGTGAATTTATTCACATCTTCCTGTTGTGGGAGAACTTGTTATTATTGGTTCTGAGGGTATTCTCTTCAAGAATTACCAGACTCCAATGAAGATCTTTAAAAATAGAGAAATGTATTGAGCTGGGAGGCTGGGAGGCAGGTGCAGGTAAAAATCTGCCTCCCCAATGAGAAGGGATCCAGGAGTTTTATACCTGAAAGGAACAGAGACTACCTGACCAGAAATGGAATGGGGTATGTGTGTGTGTATACAAGGAGATATAGTTGCCATTTCCATGTGAGGTGTCTGGGATAGAAGCACAGGTATCCTTGATCATAAAGGAGGATGAACTCAGGGAATGAACTGATGTCTGAGATGCAAATGGAAGCTACATATCTGTGCTTATCAGAAGGCTAGGGGAAATGCTAAGGAAATGTATCTCTCAGAGACTCCTTTGATCATACAATTTTTTTTTCCTTTAGTTGCATTAAAGCTGGCTTTCTTTAGCCAGCACTACAGGGGTGCAAGTATGGGAAATTCCTCAAGTACTCTTTGATCTGGGATTCCTCTAGAGACTTGGGATGTCCAGGGGGACCTGTGCTCCCATATCATTCAGAATGTATCAAAGAACCTGAGGGTATAGATAAGGAGTTTAGTCTAAGATTCTGTTCACAGACAAAGATCCTAAGTATTTCATTGGGCACACCAATTTTTTTTAGTGACATAACTTGATATATAAGCAAAATTTCTTAATCTGCATTCCATGAACTTTTAAAAAAATTGGGTTTATTTCTAGATGATTGGTTTCCTTTGTAGCCTTGTGTATTTTAGCTTACTCATTTGGACCATGATACAGAGAAGGGGTCCAACAGGGTCCAGGACACACAAAATAGTTAAGAACACTTGGTGCATAGCCTCAAGTCATGAAAATAACACAGACTCCAAGGAATTAAAGTTAAGACCTACACATGCACACATATCCTCGGTAGACAACACACTAAATACATAAAACACATGAAAACCACACAGAAACATATAAAAGGAATAAATGGTCTGCTCCTTATTGCAAATGAAGAAAGCCATGGGAGAAATAGCATAAAGGATGCCAGTAGAATAATGCATGCTGGAAAAAAAGAAGGTAGACCAGTCGTATGGAGGGAAGGGATAACTTAAGAACAGTTCACACATTCTGTTGTCCACATAAAATTAAAAGAAAACAAAGAAGGCTCCCTCCATTTTGGATGAAACCCTTGTGGAATTGTGGGGGTGCATCATGGCAGGTTACTAGCTGCTAGAGAGAGTAATCATAGGTCAATTGAATTGAACTGAATTGAACAAACATTGAAAAAAATCTGATCCTGAGCTACATTTGAAAGCCTCTGAGACTTTAAAAGATTGAATAGAGTTTTGTAAACTTTCTCTTGCCAAAGCATCTGGGAAATTTAAAGTTCTGGGCCTCTGGGATTGTATTATGATCATGGCGGTCTGGGTGGTGAATGAGAACTTTTGTTAAGCCAAGTTCTAAGGAGCTGCATTGTCTGGCCCTAAAGTTCTGGGAACCTCTGGGTAGAAAGGCCTTGGGCAGAGGCTGAGGTTCCCTTGTAACCTTTCCCACAAAACATGACTTTGGAAGAGTTCTCACCAGCTGTATGGAACACTAGTCATAGATACACCCTGAAAGAGAGCCAAGAATGAGGGCAGGGGAATGGCCCAGATGCCCTCTTTCAGGACTAGGATTCTAAAACCTAATGCATTTGTCCAGAAAGAATGTAACAGTTCCATGATGAGGGTGAGGAGGATATCTCTTCTGGCTTTCCTCCTTATGTTACAGGCAATTTCAGTCACCCAAACAAGCTGAACCTGCCAGCAGCAGGTATCTTCCCTTTTTGGGGACTCTGGCCCTCAAAATCACATCTAAGCCAGGAAGAATGAAATGGAAACGTGGAAACATAGTGATGACTCTTGCTAACTTTCCTGTTTGATTTCCTGTAGTCTGAGACAGCTTTTCCAAATTTGCACAGTCTCTGAAGATGAGATAAACTCAATGTTAACTAAGGATCTATTTCTCAGCTCATAGGGTCACAGATGGAAGGTCATCTAGTCCAGTCCTCTCATTTTACAAATGAGGAAACTGTGGTCCACCAAGTGAGAACCCAGGTTCTCTAACTCCAGAGTCTGCTCCTGAGGAAACTGAGGCTGTCCCTTTGTCACAGACTTACTTACCTGCTTACTAACATTCTGAATTCCAGTCTTTGTTTAGCCACTGGATTCCACATAGGAAAAATGGCCTGGATATGGGATAAATTCACGTCAGAACAGGTCATCCTAACAATTCTTTCTTCCCTGTGGGTCCTTTTCCTTTCTTGGCCTCCATCAAAGATTCTCTTAACTACTGCCATTCCCGACCTGGTCCTACTTTCTCTCCTCGGGTTCGTTCCCAGTGTCATAACCTACGTCACCTTCCTGTAGCAGTGAGTAAGAGCTGGGAAGCTGTGGCCAATTCTGAGACCAATTCTTTGTCAGTGAAGTCACAGTAAACACAGACCGGCTGATAACATGTGCAAGGTTCTTTTTTTGTTGTTGTTGTTCCTTCTGCCTTGGCCCCAATTGTGTAAGGACCCTTGTTTTGAAATTAGCTCACCTTTAAAAAACAATGGTTTGAAGGGAAAAAAAATGGGGCCTGGGCAGAGAGCAGCACCTGAACAAATGGTCCTTTGTTTTCAGAACTTTCTGGTTTCTATATCACTGGAGGCAGTGAAAAATGATGTCATATATCCTCCTCTGTCCAGTGCTTGCTGTTAGAAGTGAGCTAGCTGGGCAGAACTGAAAAATAACCATTCAAAATAGAGGTGGGATGGGCTTGGGCTTCTATCAGCCTTTTCACACCCACGGAGCCAGGGCTAGAGAGAGGATCAGTCTTACTCACGGAGGAGTGAGTGAGGCTGTTGCTGAATTCCATATTAGGGTACAGTTTATGGGAAAATAACCTATATTTCTGCACGCTGTTTACCCACAGAGACATTCATATATATACATAGATAGCATATATGTATGTATATAGAAGCATACACCCTGACACATGCATGGATACATGCTCAAATGATGCCACGGTATTCTGAAGAGACATATGGAGAGAAGGATATATATAGCTAGCTAGAGACAGAGATATTGGAAATGTGCTTTGAGTGTGTGAATGGTGCATAAATTTCTCCTAGAGAGAGGAGCCTGGCCAGTGAGTTGAGGCTCAGAGCAACCCTTCCTTTCCTTCCCCTCGAAGGAAGCCAGTGATCGTCATCAGCCTCCTCAGAGGTGAGTGTTCAGTGCCAAAATGGTGACAGAAGAGACAAATCAACCTTGCTGTCAGCTGTTCAATAGAATACCACTGAGATGCACATCCTGCCTCGCCAGGGCCAGCATCTCTGAACTGTGCTAAGTGAAATCCAGTGATAAATGTCAATATACTTACGCTGTGACGTAGAAGTGAGTCTGGAACAACAGAAAGCAGCAGATCATAAGACGTTCCTTGCCAGGTGGCACTTAGGAGTGTCACCCATAGGAGGATGCTAGGAATGATGTTTTCATCAACAGATGCAAGTGACTGGGCCAGGCACCTCTGGGGACCACCTCGACCCTTCTCCGTTCTCTCTCTCTCTCTCTCTCTCTCTCTCTCTCTCTCTCTCTCTCTCTCTCTCTCTCTCTCTCTCTCTCTCTCCAGTGGCTTGGCCAATTGTGCTCTTAGGTGTCTATTAAGCAAGTTGATTTCTTCTTTAATGGCCTTTTTGGACCATACTTGATGGTGGCTCAGCTGAGAGATAGCTTTGAAATCAATGATAGCAGCAGCACATGCCTGTATCCCTGATACCAGGAAGCCTGACGCTGGTGGATTTATCGAGTTCTGGAATTCTGAGTTGCAATAGGGCTACACCAATCGAGTATCTGCACTCATTCCAGCACCAATATGATGCCCCCTCTGCCCTTTCTCATCATCAAGATGGTAGGGATGGAAACAAAGCAAGTCAAGCCTCACACCCATCATAATGCAAGCAAGCCTTGAAAGGCTGCTCACTTCCAGCAGGGGTAAGATTGAAGGACCTGCTCTCAAAAAAAGAAAAGCCAATCAATGCTAGGAGATATCATATAAGGGAAGTACTTCTAAGTTCAAGGTTTAGCTATTTTGTCCTAGAGATAAAGGTTTAATGAACATTTATATCAACTAATCAATGAATTAATCAACCAGCATTTTTAAAAATCGATATCCTGCTAACTAATAGGAATACAAGTACAAAAATGAAAATGAAATAGCCCCTGTCCTCAGGAAGCTTGAATTCTATCAAGGTGTAGAAAGAGAAACCTACATTCCTATAGTCCTAGGTTCCTCTATAAATAAGATGCATCTAAAAATAGGATGACTTATTTTGAGATGCAGTAATTAATGGCTTTTGGCTAAGTCTGGATAGCCGGAAATATTCCTTAGAAGCATCTGCCTACTTTCTTAAGGGCATGTCTTTGTGAAGGTAGTTGAAGGTGTCATGGTAAAATCAGTGGAGATAAAAGGGACTGGATTTGGGATTTTCTTGGTCTAGAGAACTTCCTTTACCAGTGCAGACCCAGGGATTCCTCTGTTACATAGAGTCTTAGAGTTACCTAGAGCATAAAGAGAGTTTAAGTGATTTGTCCGTGGTCCAGAAAAAAAGGAAAGGTACCCAACAAAATTTCAAACTCCCCATCCTTATCCAAAGACATTTGGTAGTCTGGAATGGTTTGGGGAAGATTGAGGGGGTTCTAGTATTCATTCTTTGGGCCCTATTTCTGCCAAGGATCCTAGGAACCTCTCCAACTCTTCTGCATAATAAATTTAAATTCTTGGATTATCTCCAGAATTGTATCCCTCACTGACTCATGGGGATTCTTCTTGTGGCGGGGATAAATTAGGGTACTGCTGCATTACCAAGGGGCCCTGTAAATCTCATCTTCTCCTTTGTCTTCACTCACATCTACATATCCTAGATTTGTTTCTGAATCTAGGCAAGTGGGTGCTTTTTGGGTGGGACATCTACCCCATGACATCTGGTGCCTTGTGGGATAGCAAAGGTGTTCAATATGATCTCAGAAAGATTCCCTGATGGCCTTGCCCTAATGAATTCATTCTTTCTCTATCCTATCATGCATGAAATAAGCACAGACTTGAACCTGGACAAAGGAGTAAGGTTCCAGCTAGGATGCCAATGGCCTGCTGCCTCCATCTTTGAAAGAACCCATCTGCTGTCCAACTGTGAAGCCCAACTGTTCTGCCAACTGGCCGGCAAGGAACCAAGCGTATGTGGAGGAGACTGTGACATAGAAGAAGAGTTGAAGGATGCAATGGAGATGTCTGCACATTGGAACTTTGTGCTTCCTAAACTCATTTGACCATAGAATACCATGGGAACTGAAATCTATAAATGCTTGTCTTGGGGAGGGCTATGGGTGAGAAAGGGATATTGATTACTTTTAGAGGAAAAGGAATTGGGGAAATTTGAACACAAAATAGAAAAAAAATTCCCTTTCCCACATTGAAAAATTGTCATGATAAGTGATTTTGATGTATATATAGAGACATAGAATAGATCCTTTTTTGTATGTTCTCTGGGTCCTCAAAAGTACAGATTTTCTGAGACCTGAATAAAAACTTGAAATAAAAGCTAAATGGAAAATCCTTATCCAGACCAACATGATTCTCTGGATATGGGAGAACTAGATTAAGGGCAGAATTATTCAAGGGAAGTACCTTCTAAACCATGGATATCATGTAAGTGTGAGTTAATCTTTTTTTTTTTTTAATACAGCAAGACAAGAAATAGTTCAGAGCATTGTATTCAGGGAGAGCTTATGCCATACCACTTTAGATGCTGACTCCATATTCCATATAAATATATAAATATCATGCTATACTATTTCATATTCAGTTTTACTTTGAAATCCAACTTATGCTCCATTTTTTCAAGCTCTATTTACCAGTCTAGCTCAAAACACAGTCTCTCCCAGTCCAGGTGTGGTTAAATAACGTGATCATTCCTTACCCCTGAGGCTTTTGCTAGCTAACCAGTTTAAAATGGGACTTTTCCTAGCTTACCGGTAAACAAAGAACCAGCTAGGCTTGGGCCCCTCCCTAGGGAACAGCTCTCCTGTCCTTTCCTCTCCTTGTCAAAGTTAGGGATGATTTGGACTCCAAGGGAAAGGCTGGATCCAAGGGGATCCTCACTGGGGTGGTTCTGATTTCCTGGGCAAGATCAGTAGAAGTAGCTGAGGCCAATAAAGCAATTAGCATTCCTTAATCATCGGAGAGGGGAGTGATTAGTCACACCTCAAGGCCAACCCACTTTCTCCTAGCTGCAGACTAATCTTATCACCAAGGTTTACTCCTGGCTCCCAAAGAAGGAGTAATAGAGAGGAGTTGAGATAACTCTTTAGCCACTTCTTCATTAAAAAGTCTACCAACCAGGATTGCCTTTTCTTTGCCAGGGGAAGTCCAAATGATTAACTGTCAGGCCAATCAGAAGGAAGACACCTAGATATAAAAGACCCTGTGGACCCTTACTCAGTGTCTGGTCATTGAAAGAGGCCACTGACTTGATTTATTTATGATTGCTAGCCTAACTAATAAACTGAGCATGCCTATGTCCCTGCCTTTGCTGAGGTGGCCAGAACAACCTGTTTTATTAACAGCTAGTCACTGTTAATAAATTGTAATTGTGCCCTGAAGAAGATCAGGGCTCAGTTTGTCTCAGTATCATCTTATTTGCCACAGATTTTAATAAATGTAAATAAAAAATATATGAACATATGTAAAAAGTACCCAAAATTCTACAAAACAATATGCTAAATGTACAATTTATGTACAATTAATGCAGTTGATAATAAAAGAATAAACAGAGCTGGTTTAAGAAAACTAGAGAGGTTTTTGGAAAAGTTGATTCTTGAGATAAAACAAGGGTATTTGTTATGAAATAATCCCTGAATGTTGAGCTAGTAAATCCCTTACTAGCTATGGAACCTTGGACAAGTCAATAACCATTCTGAGTTTTCGTTTGCTCCGCTTTAACATGTGAGCGATAGCACTGGCACTGCCTATGTCACACATGGGGTTGTTGGGAAGATTGATATAATGGCCATAAAGTTATAGCTAAATATTGACAGCAATATTGTATGGTGGTAGGAGAGCCTTCCTTGAAGTCAATGGGTCCAACAAATACTGGCTGACCCTGATCAAAAGTCACTGGGGCTCTCAGGGACCCCAGCAACTGTCCAAGACCTCAAGTGGTCCTGAAGGTATTCATTGACATTGATAGAGGACCTCCCTACACAGATAGAATTTGAGGTCCAATCCTTTCTAGCTTCACTTTCTTATTCTCTAGAATAGTGATGGGCAAACTGCAGCCTGTGGGCCAGATGGGGGTGGGGGTGGCTGAAATGTTCTATCTGGCCGTAGGATGTTATTCCTAATCTAACAAATACAATACAATGAAACCTGAAAAGAGTAGCCTTAGAAATAGACTGACAGATGAGCATTTCCTTTCCTTTGGCCCCCTCTTTAAAAAGTTTGCCCATCACTCTCTAGAATGAAGGGATTGGACCTAATAATCTCTAAAGTCCCTTCCCGTTCTAAATCTATGATCCTATATCTAAATGTCCTTTAAAGTCTTTTTTAATCTAGATTTATGCACCTATGGTTGTCAAAAATGGATAGAGTACTAGACCTAGAGTCAAGAAGATGAGCTCAAATCTGGCCTCAGACACTTCCTAGTTGTGTGACCCTGAGCAAGTCACTTAACCCCCACTGCCTAGCCCTTACCACTTTTTTGCCTTAGAACCAATATATAGTATTAATTCTAAGATGTAAGGTAAGGGTTTAAAAAAAAAAAAAGAAAAAGAAAGAAGATTAGCTCAAACTCAGTTTCAGGCATTGACTTACTGTGTGACCCTGAGCAAGTCATTTAACCTCTGTCTGCCTTGGGCTTCTCATCTATAAAATCCCATTGCACCTACCTCCAAGCGTTATGACAATCAAATGAGATAATAATTGTAAAGCACTTTGCAAACTTTAATAATTTGTTAGTTGATATTATGTTATATATATATATATATATATATCTCATAGGATCTCATATGATATGTAATGATATATCAACATATAATATATTTGTAATATGTATTATTGTATATAGAGTATTATGCTAATTATGATATGCATTATAAAATAGGCACAAAAATAGGAACAAAAAGGAAATGCTATTTAAATTTAGAATCAATAGAGACCTATTAGAGTTTATTGAACTGAGGAGTAAAATGGTCAGATCTATGCTTTAGAAAAATAGCTATGCCCGCTGGATGTGAGCAGGGAAGAGACTTAAGACAGGAAGACCATTTAGGAGGTTATTTTAATAGTCCAGGAGAAGGTGATGGGGGCTTGATTGAAGATAGTCACTGAGTGAATAAAGAGAAGGAACAGATATGAGAGAGGTGGAAGTAGAACCAATTAACACTTGGTAACTGACTGGGGATGTAGATATGGTGTGAGAGAAAATGAGAAAATTGGAAATTGTACAAAGTTGTGAGAAAATGGGTAAGTAGAAGAATGGTGGTACCCTCAGCAGTCATTAGGAAGGAAAGAAAGGAAGGAAGGAAGGAAGGAA